>NC_056681.1:13857500-14185000 GCF_018350215.1 Panthera leo
GAAGGATGCTCTGGCATTTTGTGGAAGAAGGTTAGGTTGCCAAGCGTCCTGCAGTAGATGGCCCAAGAAATATCTTCCCTCAAATGACATCAGGGCCTTTACTGAAAAATACCATTCGAACTTTCAGTTCTCAGGACATCTGACTTTGAAGACTCCTTTTGGGAGGTTTATTTTTATTTTGTTTTTTCCCCATCATTAAAGGATTGAGAAATAATCTGCTAACAGATTGGGTATATCTTTGATCAACTATGGCGGAGAAACGATGGGGTTCCTCCTCACTGCCCCCGAGCACAGGGTATATACATACCATAAATGGGTGGGCTAGAACTTAACTTTCTCGGGCCCGCGCATTGTCTTAAGAACTTAAACATACTCCGGAAGTCCCTTGTTGGGCTGGGGCAGTGTATTAATAGTTGGGACTGTGAAGGGGGTTGTAGGCTTGCTGGCTTCTCCCTCAGCCCAGGCAGCACTGGGAGAGTGTACCTGCCTCGCTGCCCCGATCACTGGAGCTGTCCTGGGGCTGCTGCTTAAGAGGGGCCAAGTTCTGCCTCTCCCTGTTGTCTCGGGCCGGGCAGTTTTTCCTTAGAGCACTGTTTGTGCTTTAAATGCTGAAGAATAAAAGCTGGAACAAGGACTCTTTTCACTTGCATATGTTACCTCTGTGCTCCAGGTGGGGTTTCGTGTTTGAGGCCCCTCCACGGTCCCGCACGTACTCTGTGCTCCCACACAGCCGGCGTACCCCCTTTCCGGTTTACACAGACCAGGTGTCAGCTCACTGCCGCCTGTGAGCCGGGTGGGCCCAGAGCCCGTTTTTGTAAATAAAGTTTTATTGGCACGCAGCCACGTTCATTCATTTACATACTGTCTCCGGTTGCTTTTCTGCTACTGTGGCCGGCTTGAGCAGTTGTGCTAGAGAGAGATCACATGACCTGCAGAGCCTCAGCTATGAACTGTCTTCACAGAACCCTTTGTAGAAGTTTTGGGTCACTGGTATAAGACTGAGGTGTTCTAGAAGTGAGTTCATGAGCCCGTCTGTTTTCTTGTTAATCAGCCTGTGGAAGAAGCAGGGAAATAACATTTGCTCACACAGCCTGCAGTTATCCTGTAAGAACATAGGTTGCAAGAACATAGGTTGCAACCTTACTAGCAGGCTGGTAACACACCTTATACATAGGGGGAGAAAATCATAACTCCTTTCACCTGGAATGGTTCGCTTTTCCTCTTTCAAATGTTCCATATTTGTTATCAGCCTGTTTGTATGGAGCAGGAAACAGCAGATGAGGCAGGTATCTGATTGAGATTAGCGGCCAGCCCGTTCTCAGCAATACAGCTGCTGCTTGTGGAACGACGGAATAGCCTGCAGAGCGTTTGGAGCAGCCTGGCACCCTGCCGCCCCCCCCCCCCCCCCCCCCGCCCCATGATTCCCCCCCAGGAACATCCATTCCCAGCCAGTTGTGGGGTGGGGGTGAGGACTTGGGGCGGGGGGAAGCTTCGCTTCACCAGTGGCCATCCCGGGCTTCTGCTAGACAGGAAGGACCTGGGCTGCCAGTTAGGGAGATTAGCTGGCCTTTCGATCCTTCCAGTTTTGTGTAGATTGACTCTTCCTGTCCTATTATTAACTTGCTGAAAGGAAGTCGGGCGCTGAGCTATGGCTTACTGCTATGTGGCAAAAGCCACAAAGGCGTTCTGAAAGACCTCGGGTTGGAAATAGTTGTGCTTGCTTGATATGTGAGGCTTATCTTTCAGTACGAGGATCTTCTCCCCCTCTTCCCACTCCCCACCTACCTCTTCTTTCTTGTCGTCCTGCTTCTCCTCCCTTTCCCCCGTCCCCCACCCCCCTTCACCCCTGTCTTCCTGCCCCAAATGCACACAACCATTTCCTAGGCAGATAGCGAACGTTGTACATTGTGGTTCTCAACCAAGGGCCGTTTTACCCCTGAGGGACGTTTGGCAATATCTGGAGACCTTTTTGATCCTCACAGTTGTGTGGATGGGGTCCTGGCATCCAGCCACGGATGCTCCCACACATCCTACGGTGCACAGGACAGCTCCATCCCACAAAGAGTTTTCTGGCCCGAACGACAGCAGTGAGGGTGCGAGCCCCCGCTGTAGGTGGCGTTCTGCTTGTATGTCCCCTTCTGTGGAGTTCCTAGCTGTTTTCCGATCCCCCCCCCCTCCCCATTCCAGCTCTTTGCATGAAACAAGGTATTTTTGAACTAGAGAGAATGTTCTGTGAGGGGGTCACTTGGGCATTAGAGTCTCTCCTCACCCGGCATCGTCTTATACAGGGAATCAGGGCGAGAGAGGGAGCTGTGAGACCCCTGATCTGGGCCTGGGGGCCAGAGGAGTTGTTTCAACCTAGGTTTTTCAGCTCTTCGGTAAGAGTAGCTGTGTGTGTCCTGCGTCCCTCTCTGGGTGGTCGTGAGGACAAAATGAATTAGCGTGTATGGTAGTATGTTGAGTATGCGGTCTGAAGAGAATATTGTAACGGTGTTATTCTCTGGAAACCCAAGTATAGAGCAGTGCACCAGACCTGAACCAGGGAAAGAACGGGGCTCAAATATTATGCAATCATCCTTAAAAATCTTAGTTGTTTTCTTAGTAGAAATGAGAGTGGGGAGGCTTAGAAGGATGGATTAAAAAAGATCTGCTAAGGAAGCATCTGGGAGGCTCTTTATCAAGGAGTATAGAAATAGCAGGCATTTTGGGAACGTTAAAACCTCATAATAAAAACCAGGAACAAGACACAACTGCTTGTAATCTTGACAGTTCTGGGAATTATCCGGGGTGGGGGGGGAGGGTCTCGGGATAAAATAAGGGCCTCATATAAATTAGGAAAAAAAGAAAAGTAGTATAAAAATATTAGAGATGAATAGACAAAACAGATGTTGCTTAGAGAAGATATTAAAAAAAATTTTTTTTTAATGTTTATTTACTTTTCAGAGAGAGATGGAGACAGAGTATGAGCAAGGGAGGGTCATAGAGAGAGGGAGACACAGAATCCGAAGCAGGCTCTAGGCTCTGAGCTGTCCTCACAGAGCCCAGCCCGATGCAGGGCTCGAACCCACAAACTGCAAGATCATGACCTGAGCTGAAGTCAGAGGCTCAACCGACTGAGCCACCCAGGCGCCCCGAGAAGATACGATTTTTAATCAGTAAACTAAGAACCAGTTATTTGTGAGGTCAGGATTGGAAAAATCCAACATCATTTCTATGTACCAACAATAACTACTTAGACAAGAGAGTAGAAAAAATCCCATTCATAGTATCAACAGAAATTAGGCAGCTTTAATCAGCATATGAGATCTTTGTGGAGGAAAACGGTAATGTTTTGCTGACAAGGAGGGAAAGAAAGAAGCTCACTGTCAGAGATAGGTGCTGTGGTTGTGGAGATTAGCTATTATCCATAGAAATCGAGGCTCCAAGTGGGTTGAGGATCTTTAAGAAGATCACGTAGGCAGTTACTGGGTCACTACCAGACTCTCTCGTAGTACTTCTGAAATACTGTATTTGTTACTAATTTCCGATAGACGTTTTCCCGATAAGTTTCTTCTGAGTGATCTTACATGTTTGGAGTATGTCTTTGCTGGATTCTATAATTTATTATTAGGGAGACATTTCTCGTGTTTTGAGGACATAACCATGTTCAAGAATCATAGCTTCAGGAAGCCTCTGATTGGCTCTAATACTTTATGCATTGGGGGGGGTAGACATAAAAAATGAATGCCCCCCCCCCCCTTTTTTTTCTGTGACTTAAATTCAGTTGATCTGTTCTCCAGAAGCCTGTGGAAAGAATCCTAGGGTGAATTGCCACACATTTGTTGGCTTTGTTTAGACTTCCATACCTGTGTTAGTAATATTAGTAAAAGCAGCAGTGTGTTAAATGCATATGTTGTTATATCGTCTCGTTTAATCCCAACCAGAATTCCGTGAAATTGGGTATTATCATCCCCATTTTACAGATGAGAAAATTGAAGCTGAGAGATGAAGAGATTTGCCCAGGGTCATGCAGCTGGTAGAGCTCAGATTTCAACCTGGGTATGCCTAGGTCGTAGCCATTGTAACTCTTCTGTTAGGGTAGGCTACTAACTCTGGTCAGACACCAGCTTTTCAATCTATGGCTTCTGCCAATAGAGGAGAGAGGGAGAAAAGGAAAGTATCTTAGTATCTAACGAGCTGCAAACTGTGTATTTAGTAGAGTAACCCAAGATAGCTTTGTAATGAATGTGTGAAATGCTGTGATTTTCTTTTGTTGTTGTTGACGTATTTGTTCAAATTCCTTTTGCGAATGCGCATGTGTTTTGAAACTGAACCTGTCTCTCTTGCCTACATTTCAGTCAGAACTAAGACATGGTCCGTTTTACTATATGAAGCAGCCACTCACCACAGACCCTGTTGATGTTGTACCGCAGGATGGACGGAATGATTTCTACTGCTGGGTTTGTCACCGGGAAGGCCAAGTCCTTTGCTGTGAGCTCTGTCCCCGGGTTTATCACGCTAAGTGTCTGAGACTGACATCGGAACCAGAGGGGGACTGGTTTTGTCCTGAATGTGAGGTTAGTTCCTGACGAACGAATGCATTCTCTGCCTCATTTCCTCTCCTTTTTCTTTCTTCCTTTGATTTTAAAAGTTTCAAATCATCCAGATATGGAAAAAAAAAAAAAAAAGAAAAGAAATTTCTTGCATTCCCCTTGTTCTATCCTGGTCACCCCCCTTTGGGGACCAGCTTTGGCAGGGGCCTCAGCACTGCGGCTTTTTGGAAAAACAATTGCACTGAGTATCGGTTTTGATTCTTCCTGGGTCTTTGGATCACTCTGGGATCTGGAACCCTCTCCGAATTCTCCCGTAATGAACATTTCAGAAGTTAAGTCCTAAACCGTTAACCGTTCACACGTCTGGAAAAGATCGCACGCGGGGGTCTCCTCATCTTGGATGGCGTCTCCTGCTGCCTCATTGAATCATCGGTGGTAGCTGAGCCCAGAAGACCACTGTGGGTCGCACGCTGCTTATGGCTGTCATCTGATGCTCCCAGGCACGCCACAGCTGTTTCTGCAGTGCCCACTGGGTGCTAGGGATTCGGCAGGGAGCAAAAAGGGGCACGCATTACAAGCTTTTCAGGAGAAGAGGATGAAAACCCAATGAAAGGAATCAAAGAGGAGGAATGGGGAATAGGGAGGGTGGAGGGCGTTTTCCGTTTGAAGTGAAGAGGCCCGGGAAGGTCTCCCTAAGATTTGAGAATGGCGCGCAGAGAGGGAAGAGTGAGCTGCCTTCAGGCAGAGGGTGCTGTGGGCGCAGAACCAGAGTAGAAGCCCCGTGAGGAACATGCATCCGGGTCGGAAAGCCGAAATGCTTTTCGTTAACACCATTATTACTGTGCTCCTCAGATCTGAGGTGGCTTCTTTTCTTGGCGACTTGCAGTTACGATGCTTTTTCAAAATGCTGCAAGTGATGTCATCTGCAGAGTCATTTCATGCAGAGTGTCACTTTGGTTCGAAGGTATATTAGAGCTCAGTCTCAAACAACGAGATCTTTAGGGAGGAGAAAAAGCAAGCTTTATCAATAGTGGTGATACTGCTTTTGTGTTGGGAAAAGAGAAAAATAAATACTTGAAAAGAAATTCGACATCAGATCGCTATGATGATGACGTTTTAATGGTGTTCTGTGGCTAAGATTGTGAAAGATGGCGGCAGGCTCCCGTTGGGTCCCTCAAGACGGGGCGACGTGTCGGACGTGCTTTGCTCAGCGAGGCCCTCTTGTTGTGGGGCTCCACCTGGTTCTGGTACATTCCGGGTGGGCAGCGGAGCCTTCATCCGCGTCCTTGTGTCTTGACCCACCCTTCCCGATTGTTTAATAATTTTCCAGAAACGAGAGTGCCTTTTGCTGCAGATAGATCTTGATGAATGTGGACTGGAACATGTGGGATTTATTTTCCTGCGTAGAAAGAGCCCAGAGGCAGGGCCAGGCCAGGGTTTGTTCATAGCCAGACTCTTTCTGTTTTCATTGTTGAGGCGATATGTCCCCCATGGCCATAGGATGGCTGCTGGGTTTTTTTTTTTTATCACTTGTGTCTAGACAAAAATCCCTCTAAGGGGAGGAGTGTTTTCTCTTTTCAACCCTTTTTAAAATCAAGCAGAAGGACTTTGCCCTTCAGCCTCCAGCTGACTTGCCCTTGGCCTCACTCATTGGTCAGGATCGGATCGGTCCTCATGCAGAAAAATCTTGGAAATGCCTCTCTGGCACTTGGAATCTATATTGTGGGAACCAGGCACTGCCAGCCAGGAGAGAGGGATTGGGGATGGAGGACAAGTGAATTTGTTCGCCATGGATAGTTACCTGGAAACACACAGCAATTCAAACAAACAGGTGTTCTGTGTCTAAGATTTCGGGCCACACATTTCTTCCAGGGGTGCATTGGCAGTGCAGTCAACTGGAAAGACTGGCTGTTTCAGGCTCTGGGAGCTAAGCAGTTAGATGCATGCGTCACATACCGTTTTCAGCTTCTGAGCAACTCTTCTGTTGCCCTTTTCCTCGACAACCAACCAGACACATCTGAAAGTTCCTTTTGGAGGATCCAGAGATATAAAGGATGAAAACTAAATCAAGATTAATTGGAGAAAACTTTTCTCAGCTCTCCCTACACAGATGGTTAAAGAGTGTTTCCTGACATCATCAGAATTTGCTATTTTCGTTGTTGTTGCTACATAAGGAGTCTGACTCCGGGATATGGTACCAGATTTACATAGCAGAGTCTGGTTTCAGACATTTCTCTGGGCCTCTTCTTTGATGGGAATTTCCCTTTCAAGATGACATTTATTTCCCATGGAGACAGACAACGAGACCGTGCGCCTTGCGTAGTTTGCCTAGAATGTCCTGAGTGGGTTCACATCCGTGGTGACAGAGAATGAAGCCATATTTATATTTAGTTCACTGCCACCCCTTGGATTGTTTCTACGGAGAAGACTGTCCTTTTTCCATCAGTGATGTCATTGAGTGTCATGCCTCATCAGTTTCCTGAAAGGTAGCCCAGAACCCTCAGGGGATCAAATTAAGTGACTGATTTCATTGTGTACAGAGATACCCTGGAACCATCAGTGGTCTTTCCTTTTCACATCCCCTTCTTGAGAACTCACAACCGTAATCGTGATTTTTCAGGTCCCTGCCTACTTGCATCTTTCTCTGATTAGGTCCTCTTCATGAGTGCAAAACCCTTCCCAGATGAGGTCATCAGTGGATTGATGTGCCTCTTAATTTTTATCTACCGATTCAGTGTATGATCGGGTAGATTGGGGTCCTTCTCAAGTGAAACAACCAATCTTGTTTGGATGGAAAGGATTGTTTTTCTTTTTATATGTGCCTATCGGAACACGTAAAAGGGAGGAAAGGGAACTATGTATGGGGATAGTAACTTTTTTCTAACCGGACGTTTGTGTGATTTTGACTTGTAGAAGATTACAGTAGCAGAATGCATCGAGACTCAGAGTAAAGCCATGACAATGCTCACCATTGAACAGCTCTCCTACCTGCTCAAATTTGCCATTCAGAAAATGAAACAGCCAGGGGTAAGAAGAAAGTTCCTCTTGATACAAGCATAAGTGGGAAATAGTGACTTTTGTTATTTTCTGTTAACGTTCTGAGTGGTCTCTGCTTTCCAGACACCTGTGCGAACTCTGGGCCTTCTTAGGTGCCCGGTTCAAATACCTGTAAATTAAATACGAGGTATGACGACGTTCGGTTAATTCTCTCTGGTGAGCACTCTGTGTCCCCAGGGAGTGTAATCGGGAAATGGCATACAGTAGAAAGTTGGTGGGGAATTTAAAATTCTGATTGGTTGTGAAGTGAAGCCTCATACCCATACCCCATCAGGTAAGGAGCTTTTGTGTTTCTTCCCTCGGGAATTAGTAAAATTCCATTTCAACGACAGCATGCAGTACAGCCGGTTTATTTAGAGTCAAGGTCTGATGATGGAACCTCCAAGTAAAATGCAACCTGTCAAGAGGTGGAGAATTTGGTTAAATTCCTTCAGT
Source organism: Panthera leo (assembly GCF_018350215.1). Classification (NCBI taxonomy): domain Eukaryota; kingdom Metazoa; phylum Chordata; class Mammalia; order Carnivora; family Felidae; genus Panthera; species Panthera leo. The sequence goes on from NC_056681.1 coordinate 13,865,525, forward strand.
TTTGAAACGGGATTTGATGTACAACCCGTGCCCCTTAAAGAAAATCCAGATGGGAAAGCAGGGGTGCCACATTTAGCCGGCACGCACTGTTTACCAATGCTGCCCTTCCCCAGAGGCCTGGTCACATCATACACACCCACGGTGGTGTTACTTTTTTTTTTTTTTTAATTTTTTTTAATGTTTATTTTTGAGACCGTGCGAGAGACAGGAGTGCAAGCAGTGGAAGGGCAGAGAGAGGGAGACACAGAATCCGAAGCAGGCTCCAGGCTCTGAGCTGTCAGCCCAGAGCCCGACACGGGGCCCCAACTCACGAACCCTGAGATCATGACCTGGGCTGAAGCTGGACGCTTAACTGACTGAGCCACTCAGGCGCCCCTGGTGTTACTTTTCATGTGACCTTTTTCAGGAGGACGGTGGTAAAATGCCTGGTTCTTAAAAATACGTTGTGCCCATATCATCACCATGTTAGGACATTCTACGAACAGACGAATCTAGAGAAACTTGAGGGTAGGGTTTTCCTTTTCTGATTTTCACAAAGGCACCGTATGGGCTAGTCGTGACCCTTTGTTAAACTCTCCAGAGTCTGCTTTCTAAGTCAAGTGAATATACGGCCAGGTTGAAACTCAGGGCATTGAGTGTAGCCCCTGTGGCCTCATTTCTTAAAAACAACAACAAACCTCCAAGCTTTTGTTTTGAGATTAGATTCTGAAATTCGATACCATGACAGGAATTCAGAGCGTGCCAATTGGGTGTTGCTAAATTGGGTATCTGTTTGTCTCTTTAACAAAAATCTCTCTCAATGAAAGCAAAAGCCTGGATGGCCTCAGTTTGGAAAGAAAAACAGTTCTTTTTTTTTTTTTTTTTAAACTGTAGAGTCGTTTTTATGTTGAGTGACAAGGAATTACTTCCTGCTTTTTCATAGGCTAAATGATATCTGCTGAGGACTGTTTACAAAAAGAATAGATTCATGTGGACTTCTCAACACTGTAGAATTATAAGCCAAAAAGAAAAATCGAAGAAGGCATTAATTTCTCACATAAATTGTTTGATGTAAAATCAATCAGAGCAGAAAGTTGCTGATGATATTGAAGCATCTTTGTTAACTTGGAATGGCCAGACACTTTCCTTCTGGGCAAAAGAGGGCTCCCATGACAGCAAATGGTAGCCCTTTCAGATGCCTTGCTTGAGTATCATTTGGTGTTTCATTAAATCTTTTAGATATTGACAGATTGATTTTTAAGAGCTTAAGATTTTATTTTTATTTTTATTTTTTAAAAAATATTTTTATTATTGAGAGGGAGAGAGACAGAGAGTGAGCAGGAGAGGGGCATAGAGAGAGGGAAACACAGGATTCAAAGCAGGTTCCAGGCTCTGAGCTGTCAGCACAGAGCCCGACGAGGGGTTTGACCTTGTGAACTGTGAGATCATGACCTGAGCCGAAGTTGGAAGCTTAACCGACTGAGCCCCCCAGGTGCCCTGGATTTTAATTTTAAATATATATATTTTACTTTTGAGAGAGAGAGAGAGAGAGAGAGAGGGAGCACGCACGTGCATACATGCGTGCATGAGCAGGGGAGAGGCAGAGAGTCCCAAGCAGGCTCTGCACTGTCAGCACAGAGCCCGATGGAGGGTTTGAATTCATGAACCAGTGAGATCGTGACTTGAGCCAAAATTAAGAATCGATGCTCAACTGACTGAGCCATCCAGACGCCCCAAGATTTTACTTTTAAGTCATTTCTACACCCAGTGTGGGGCTCGAACTTATAACCCCATAGATCAAGAGTCACATACTCCACTGACCAAGCCAGGCAGGCATTTCAAATCTTTTGGATTTTTTTTTTTTTTAATTAAAAAAAAAAAAAAAAAAAATTTTTTTTTTATTAAAAAAAAATTTTTTTTATTAAAAAAGGAGGAGGGGGAGGGGCAGAGAGAGAGGGCGACACAGAATCCGAAGCAGGCTCCAGGCTCTGAGCTGTCAGCACAGAGCCCGACGTGCGGCTTGAGCTCACAGACTGTGAGATCATGACCTGAGCGGAAGTCGGTTGCATAACCGATGGAGCCACCCAGGCGCCCCTCTTTTAAATTTTTAAATATTGGTAACACCACCCATCGACAAACCGGGCCTTGCATTTTGAGCTGGTTCACGTAGGGCTTAAGAGAACATGGATCAATGTGAAAAATGTTGACATGGTCCCTGTGATGTGGGTAATTTGGCTTCTTAACAGGGGAGCAAAATCTCAGTGTTTGAATTTTCCCCCCAAGTGTAAAATATCTGTTGGCACTTTAGAGGGACTTTATTTACTGTGTCATCCCTAGGTGTGACTAGATTTCACTGACAGTCCGTTTTGCAGGATTTTTGCAGGACATTGATAAGCCTTATTCACCATTCACGTTCAAAGTAGCTGATTGTGTGTTCTCTTGTTGATCTTAATAGAAGAGGACAGGACCTGTTAATTTGGGTATATATTGAAAACAAAACAAACAACAAAACCAGAACAGCTCCCATGATGATTGATGACCATTCAGAACTAGAACTTGAACCAGCTTGGTACTCCCTAAGGTCATTCCTGTATGGAAATGCCTAGAACTGTATCCTCTGAAAAGTTGTCTCCATTTGAAATGTACTTTGTTGCTATTAATACTCTGTCTTCTTCAGTAATGATGGGTTTGTGTGTGTGTGTGTGCACCTCTTTTCTTTCTTTTATAGACGGATGCATTCCAGAAGCCTGTTCCATTGGAACAGCATCCCGACTACGCAGAATACATCTTCCATCCTATGGATCTTTGTACATTGGAAAAGGTTGGCCTTCATCAAAGAACCTCACCGTTGTAGCCCCGAATTATCGAGATGCCTAACGACCCTTCCTCACTTCCTGTGCCCCATCTCAAGTTAGATGGTTTCTCTACCTTTCCCCTGCGCCATTTTTATTTGGATGGAAGAACCATTGATCCTATAACTTCTGTAACATTCTTCCAAGGATTGCAGTGGAGTGCCGGATGCTACTGATCAGCTCCAAATGTTACTTCTGCTGGTGATTGCAGCTTTATACCTGAAAAAGTCACACTTCTACGAATTAGTGATTTGCTTGATTTGAGGCCTGCTTACTCCTCTCTCTCTGAGAGGTGCTAATGAGGGCAGAAGGAAGGAGAAAAGAGAAAATGAAGTGTTTGGAAAACCTTCAGATGGCTGATAAAGACGTGACTCCCTAGAACTTACTCTACTGATACGGATATGTCTTTAATGCCTGAAGATGTTTTTTAAGAGTTCAGGCTAGAGTTCCATGCCGAAAATTGTTCTTGGAACACTTTAGATTATGCACATCACTCTGGTGCTGATTTTCAAATTTTTGGCCCCAAAATATGGATAAAGAAAAGCATGGATCCGGAGAAAACATTGTATTGTTTTTATTGCTGACCACTAAATGCTGAGTCAAACCTGTTTTGGAAAGTTGCACACACCCTTATGGTATTTAGAAAAAGAAGGCATTAAAAAAAGACAGGGTTGGAATCCTAGCTCCATAAATTAGTAGCTTTGGAGCTTTGAATCAGTTCCTTAATATCACCATACCTTAGTATCCCTGTATGTAAAATTGGGATGATATCAAATGTGTCATTAAGTTCTCCCATCACAAGGCTCACGTGAGACTATTACAATTAATCATAAACATATAAACATATATAAAATATCCTGGTTCATTGGAAAGGGCTGCTGGATAAATGACAGTTGCTTATATAAGAGGCCAAAATTCAAGTTACTGTGATGAATTCGGTGACTTCCTTTTGATAGGATTATAGATCTCAAATATGATAGCATCTTGGGAGATGGGTAAACGCATTCGTTAATTTGGCAAATGACTGCGAAGGAAATAATGCGCGGGGGAGAGGAGAAGGGAAAAAAAATGATGTGGGGACGCAGGTGTTAATTGGCTGCAGCTTGTATAGACCCGTGGGTTATTATACTCCTTGGCTTTTTCTCCCCAGAATGCTAAAAAGAAAATGTATGGCTGTACAGAAGCTTTCCTGGCCGACGCAAAGTGGATTTTGCACAACTGCATCATTTATAATGGAGGTGAGTGGCTCAGACGGCTCCTACAGAAGAGCGTGTCATGCCCGTTCGCCCACCTTTCCAGAAAAATCTTGCTTTTTTTTCCTCGTGTGCCAGGGCCAGTCACTGAGAACGTTTGTGTACAGATTGCTAATGTTTATCGTTAGGGGATGGTGGGGGCTCTGCATTTCAAGATAATGAGTTGATAATCCACTTCCCCTGTACCAGCAAATCCACCTTCCTCCGTGTTTTCTGTCCTCATAGATTAGTTTTACATAGTCGAGAATTTTATATAAATGGAGTCCTAGTGCGTTCTTCTGTGTCTGGATAATTTCATGCAGTGTAGCTTTTTTTGGGGGGGCGGGGTGGCTAGAGCATGTTTGTCTCAGTGGTTTTGTTCCTTTTTATTGCTGTGAGTGGTTTTTCGTGGTATTCACCTACAATTTGTCGATCCATTCCCTTTGTCGATACTGAAGGATATTGGAGTTGTTTTCCGCTTTGGGCTGTTAGGAATAAAACCGCCGCGAACATTCTTGTACAAGTCTTTGTGTGGATACACATTTTCATTTCTCATGGGTAAATATCTAGGTGTGGTAGGGCTGCTCCGTAGGTTTATATTTCAGTTTACGAGGCATTTTGGCAAACTTTCTGCAGAGCGATTGTATCCTTTTACCCTCTTTTAGCCACGTGTGGGAGCGTCTTAGTTGTTCCCCATTTCCAGCACTTGGTATTGTCTGTCTTTTTAAGTTTAGCCATTCTTGAAGGTATGAGCGGTTACGGTGGTGGTCATTTGCCTTTCCCTTATGACTAACGGTATCGTGTTCCTTTTCATGTGTTTATTAGTCATCTGTATATCTTTTTTGGTAAAATACGTATTCAGATCTTTGGCCAATTTCAAAAACTGGGTGGTCTGTGTTTTTATTATTGCATTTTAGGAGGTCTTTGTATTCTGGATAAAGTTGTGTCAGTTGCATTTTTGTGGATTGAATCTTCTGGACAGAATGGAAGAGAATTTCCATTAAAATCTCCTCTCGTGGCACCCTTCATGTTGCCCTACCTTCTCCCACAGTCCTCTCTGTCTACCCTCTGGCCACGTAGAGCTCTCCGTGTCCTGCCCCTTTCTGTTCCTCTTGTTCTCTGCTAGAACACTGCCTTGATGACTTCCTCATGTCCTTCAGTGTCAGCCTGTCAGTTCTCTGAGGTGCCTTCCCTTGTGACCCAGAAGGTGCTGTTGTTAGGAGATCTCACAGGACCTGTGCTTCCCCATGGTAGCGTTTATCACACTTCCTGGATGGTGCTATTTTTATTCGTTTGAGTTCCTCACCAGGATGTAAGATCTCTCTCTCTCTCTCTCTCTCTCTCTCTCTCTCTCTCTCTTTTTTTTTTTTTTTTTAAGGATGTAAGATCTTTAAGAGCAGAAGCCCTGCCTTCTTCCTGTATAGTCCTAGTGTAGATGGTTAGCTCATGTGTAAGGGAAGATGTATGAGTGGGTGGATGTCTGTTAAAAGCACGTGTTTTACATTATTAGCTCAGGAGCAGGGCCAGACGTGTGGGGAGGGGAGAAAGAGGCTAAGGGGCACTTGGTTGAAAATCTGTGTAAAGATTATTAACTCAAATATATAGAAAGGCTGGGTAAGATCGTGTAAACAAGTGGATGAGATTAGGTGGCAGAAAAATAGCACAAGCCAGGTTGGCCATTGGCCAAGCAGAGAGTAGAGACTAGAGAATGGGAACTCCTTTCTGGTCTGAGGGGGTCACCACTGGATAGAGTTATCAGATCTTGTGAGTTTTTAAAGCAAGCCAGCAATCGAGGAGTGTGTGTGTGTAACATCTTTTTGTCAACAAGTTTATGTTTTCTGAAAACACCATAATGTTTGAAGAAAGCACAGTTTGTTTGTTTGTTTGTTTGTTTGTTTTTTGCCATCCTGTCTTCTGGTTTAGCAAAGGTGAGGGATCTAGAGTTAGATCTGGGGCAGATTTTCAACTCATTAGCCAAGTAGTCCCGTGTAAACAACGACTCCTGAGCCTTGACATACTTATTAATGAAATGGGAACATTCATACCTGCTTCCTGATAAGGCTTCTTGAGTTAATAAGAAAATGTATTTTGAGGCACGAGACGTAGCAGAGCTACTCATTTAATTATTTTCTCTCCTCTGTTGCCCTTCATGGGCTGGAGTCTGGAACAATGGGTGAATAAGGCTCCTTTCCACTAATTGGAGCCTTTTGAATAGAAAAGCATCTTCCAAATGTTCATCTGTGAACTGTAGGAATCCCACACAAATTGCTCAGTTTCAGAGAGAACATTGAGGCACCAAAGACTGGTCAGTGTTTCTGGGAAAAGTCACATAAGTTAAACTGATATTAGGATCCAGAATCCTGTGTTTTAGCCTTTAAAAGCTTAATCCTGGGGAAAAGCAAGTTGAAAGGTTGTTAGGGGAAGTGTACTCCCAAAGCCGCATGTTACAAACGTGTTTCCATTTGAATTAATCATTATTTTCTTATTCCCTTAGGAAATCACAAATTGACCCAGATAGCGAAAGTAGTCATCAAAATCTGTGAGCATGAGGTATGTGTTTCTCACTGTCCTGTTTTAAATGCACCCAGAGTGAGGGGCTGGCGTGGCTGATTTCCATTTGCAGAATCTCTTAGTGGGTAACGGTAGCTGTTTTGGAATTTGTTGAGGCATAGACGGTGCCCCCGTAAAAGTGACGAAGAGGGGATCACCCCCGCCCCATATGCCGGAAATCAACGCTATCTTAGCCGTGATCTTCAAGAGGTGCAAATGACCTTTTATTATTCAGGCTTGCGTCATGGTCAGGAACGAGGCATCTTGAGTTTTCTTGGTTGTGTAGATGGGGCTCTTAATTTCTTCACCCCATAGTCCGAGGCGTTGGGCCAGGCCCCTTTTAGTCTTCTTGTGGAAGATGTTTGGGTTTTAATGGTATTTGGGGGAAAGGTTTTGACTGTTTCTCAGGGAGTGGCCTGCAGAGTCCTAGAAGTCAGTTCCTCTTAGAAATACCCATGGTTTTGATGGTGCGGAAGAAGTGAACCTCCTGGGCCTACCCTGAGGCCCCAGTGGTTGTGGGATAGTCAGGGAGCAGAATTTATTAGACCCCAGTGTAAGAGTTGAGAAACCGAGCTATAGCAGATTTCAGCCTCTTGTGCACTTCACTCATTCATTCATTTGTAAGGGAAACATTTGGATACCTTAGGATACTGCCATTTTTGCATATCTTTATTAAATTTTTAAATTTTTATTTAATTTTGAGAGATAGAGACAAAGCGCGAGTTGGGGAGGGGCACAGAGAGAAAGAGAGGGAGACACAGAATCGGAGGCAGGCTCCAGGCTCTAGGCTCTGAGCTGTCGGCACAGAGCCTGATGTGGGGCTTGAACCCACAGGCTGTGAGATCATGACCCAAGCCGAAGTTGTACACTTAACCAACTGAGCCACCCAGGTGCCCCTTACTTATTAAAATTTTTTAAAATGTATTTTTGAGAGAGAGAGAGAGGGAGAGAGAGAGAGAGAGAGCAAGCAAGCATGAGTGGGGGAGGGGCAGAGGAAGAGGGAGACACAGAATTTGTTCCAGGCTCTGAGCTGTGAACACAGAGCCCAATGTGGGGCTTGAACTAATGGACAGTGAAATTATAACCTGAGTTGAAGTCGAGGCTTGACCAGCTGAACCACCCAAGCACCCTTCTACATATATATATTTTTATTATTTAAAAAAAAAATTTTTTTTTAACGTTGATTTATTTTTGAGGGAGAGAGAGAGGGAGAGACAGAGCACACGTTGGGAGGGGCAGAGAGAGAAGGAGACAGAATCCAAAGCAAGCTCCAGGCTCTGAGCTGTCAGCACAGAGCCTGATGTGGGGCTCGAACTCACGAACTGCGGGATCATGACCTGAGCTGAAGTCGGACGCTTAACCGACTGAGCCACCCAGGTGCCCTACATATTTTTTTTAATTAGAAAAAAATTTATTTATTTTGAGGGAGAGAGTGATTGTTCACGGAAGGGGCAGAGAGAGAGGGAGGTAGAGAATCCCAAGCGGGCTCCATACCATCAAGGTGCGGAACCAGATGTGCGGCTTGAACTCACCAACCACCAGGTCATGATCTGAGCCCAAATCAAGAGTCGGTTGTCTAACCGGCTGAGCCACCCAGGCGCCCCTTTTTCTAAATGTTTTTATAGAGAGAGTTTTATAATCAACGTTTTCACTTTAGAGTGTTTTCCCAGATAGTTAAATACACAGGAAGAACAGAATTTTTCATGGCTTTTACGATGATTTTCTTAGTATAATTGTTAGGAAGGCATCTACGAGGTCTGAGACTATACACATAGCAAAGGATTCATGTAGGTATTTCCTAATTGATTTCTAGAAAAGTTGTAGCAACATGTATAACAACCTGGGTAGTTTTTCTGTGTCCTTTCCAGTTTTGGAAGTTATAATTCAAAAAATACGTGTATCTATGTTTTCCCTGCAAGATGGCATCTCACTGTGATTTTGGTTTGCATGGTTGTTGTTTTTTTTTTACACGTTTATTTTTGATAGAGACAGAGCACAGGTGGGGGAGGGGCAGTGAGAGAAGGAGACACAATCCGAAGCGGGCTCCAGGCTCCAAGCTGTCAGCACAGAGCCCGACGTGGGGCTTGAACTCACAAACCGTGAGATCATGACCTGAACTGAAGTCAGACACTTAACCGACTGAGCCACCCAGGACCCCCCCCCCCCCCTTTTTTTTAAAGATTTTATTTATTTTTGAGAGAGACAGAGTGTGAATAGAGGAGGGGCAGAAAGAGCGGGAGACACAGAATCTGAAGCAGGCTCTGGGGTCTAACCTGTCAACACAGAGCCTGACACAGGGCTTGAACCCACAAACTGCGAGATCATGACCTGAGCCTAAGTCAGACACTTAATTGATTGAGCCACCCAGGTGCCCTTGGTTTGCACGTTTCTGATGACAAGTGATGATATACTGTTTCTGATATGTTCATTGTTGGTTTAGAGTTTTGTATGAGTGAGTTGTCCAGCTGCTTTCCCCTTGGGGATTCCTTTGTTTTCCTGGGTTTGGGAGCTAAAGCCTACGTGTTTAATCAGTGGGTTACCCCCAGGTGGAATTTACTGGACGCAGGTACTCTGTGCCTGGCGTTTCTAAATCTACCTGTTGGCCATACATTGCCGCTGAGTGGGCTTTGATGCCAGGGCTGCCCTGGACCTTATGTTACCACTTTGTTCTTGCCAGTACCATCAGAATAGCCCATAAGTAGAGTGAGTAGGAACAGGAAATATATGCCACCACTTTCTTTCTTATTTATTCTTTTGCTCCTTTATTCAGTCATTTATCCATTGACCTTTGAGTTAGTCAATTATATTTATAAAATTATTATTTAGTAGTATATTGAGCAACTGCTGAGTATCTGACACCTTACATGATGCAGAGATAAAGAGAAAAACAAGTCTTTTGATGATGGGAAGAGAATAGGAACGAACAGGGCAATGACAGGTGAAACACGTCAGCTCTGGAACATGTCTGCCTGGGTTCAAATCCTGGTCCTGCCCCTTTGCTGCAGAGAACCTTGGGCGGGTTTCTTGACTTTCTGGGATTTCATTTTTTCCATCCGTAATATGGGGGAAAGAGCAGGCCTGCCTCTGGAGGATGTAAAGAATGAATGAATTAGTACCTGTAGAACACTTTGATGATCCCAGCGTAGATCTCTGATAAATGTTAACCAGTGTATTGATCACTGTGTCACCTAACACGTTTTCCATTTATCTCCTATAATCGTTGTCTATTTGGTAGGTATTGCTCACGTGACCATTCTGTAGATGAGAACATGGAGGCACAGACAAGATGAGCAACTGTTCCTAAGGTTATAGAGCTAGTAAATGGTGGAGGCTGAAGTGAGATCCAAGAAAGGGGCTTGTGGGTTCTAAGTCGTACTTAGGTCCCCTAGAGGAATGTATTTTTTCCACAGAGAAGGACAGTCGGTCAATTACATAATTTTTAGATTGTGGTCCATTTAGATAAAATACCACCTGCCCTGGATGATGTGACCAGAGCTGGGTGGGAATTGAGCACAGCGAGCAGAAGCCGGGGTATAGCTGGAGGTGTTGGGGGAGCTCAGACAGGTCGGCCTAGGCCTGGTCACACTCGGCGTTGAAGGAGCTGATCTGGAGTTTAGATTTATTTCCTTGTTAGTTTCTCAGCCTTGTACTACTGGCATTTACTCTGGAGAATTCTTTGTTCCGGGGACCGTCCTGTACCTCCTAGATTCCATTTGCAGCAGCCAACCGTCAGATGTACAAGGTGTGGACGATGAGCAAGATGGGTCTGGCCGCTGTGTCTTGGGGGCTGGACCGCAGTGGCAACCAGAGCGGGAAGCTGGTCCAGATGTGGTCCAGAGACGGGTGGTGGTGGCTCGGGCTGGGTGGGATCTCGGGGGTTGGTGAGAGGTGATTGGATTCTTCTCCGAGGTGTTCCCCACTGAGGGACTTGGTGTAGCTAATCTTAACTGCTAATATCCTCTCGCATTCCTTGAGCGTCTCCAGATGTGAGGCCCCTTGCGTGACACATCCTAACATATTTTTGTTTTACAGATGAATGAAATTGAAGTATGTCCAGAGTGTTACCTAGCTGCTTGCCAGAAACGAGATAACTGGTTCTGTGAGCCTTGTGTGAGTTGTATTTCCTTTCCTTACTTCATTTTCAGAACTCATGCCTTAGAGGACTACCCAAGGCCCCCTTTTCTGGGTGGCTTATTTGATGAAACTTTGGGAGAAGATTTTAAATAACTTTTTTTTTTTTTTTTTTAAACCAATAAAGTAATGGCAGAGTGAAAGTAATCCAGGTGGAATAAACATCTGGGGCTGAAAATCCATGTGCCAGAGGGAGCACTGTGATTTCCTGGGTTTATTAACCGCGGGCAGACTGCAGGCTAGAGAGCAAAATGGGGCTCATTAGGGAGAAGGCAGTGAGGTAGTGAGAGTCATAATGAAGTGTGTTCTTTGATGAACCTGTTTTGAGAGAATTGGAAGTATGCCTCTGGATTGGCTCTATGGTGTTTCCCAAGTGGGCGGTTTGGGGTGGGGAGATGGGAAGAGATAAATCACCCTGTTTTCTTCATCCATCTGTATTTTCCAAACCAGTGTTCTGCAGAGAGAAGGGTGTTCCCGGGGTGGGCTGGTGGGTGAGTGGAGGTAGGGCTGGAGTTTACTGGGGGGTGAGATTGGGCAAGTAACGTGGAAAAGTGAAACACAGTTTACGTCTCTTCCTGCCTTTGGAGATGAAGCCCCTGAAGAGTTGCAGCCCTCAAGAGAGAACAAAGGCGGCTCATACTGCCCTTATTAAATGCTTGATACAATGCCCATTTAATCCTCCGGCTTAACAGAGGGTGTAGGCATCGCTGTCTCCATGTCGCAGGGAGAGGTGGACACTCTTGCTCACGGCCACCTAGGTTAAGGGCGGTGTGTTCAAGCCAGTGTTCCAGCCTCATCTCGTCTGTGGTTCGTTCTTCCCTGTTTTCTCCGTTCACCCCAGAACCAGCTTCGCCCAGGCCTCCTGGCCTCATGCCCTCCCAGGGAAGCCCATTTGGGAGACCCTGCGTGGAACTGCTCCTGTTCCAGCTGGTGGCCTGGCTGTCTCTGCACATACGGCAAGCTTTGTATATGGCGCGTCTTGCTGTCCAATACGTACAAACTCTGGATTTTGTTTTTCTTTTCCCAGAGCAATCCACATCCTTTGGTCTGGGCAAAACTGAAGGGGTTTCCGTTCTGGCCTGCAAAAGCTCTGAGGGATAAAGATGGACAGGTTGATGCTCGTTTCTTTGGACAACATGACAGGTGGGAGTCAAAACTGGCTGCAAATGTACAGCTTTAACTGAACCTTCGATAACTGTGACGCAAGCAGGGGGCGGAGGTATTATCGTGTCGTTTATTGTCGCGACACCAACCAGTGATCTTGTAGTTAAAAATACTGCCCTGTGCTGCGTTCCGGCTGATAATGTGTGTGGGCTTCGTTTTTTTCAGGTATGTGAAGAGAACAATCATGCTTTCGTAGTTGCGTTGATGAAGCTGGCACCAGAATAGTTTCCGTGGCTATTTTAAGTGGTGCTGTTCTTTTTAAATTTCGTGGAGTAAATTGAACCACTGCACAAATTGCTTTTCAAAATAATGCTTTCAGGGATCAGAAGTATTTCCACAGATTGCCAGTAAATGAATCTCTTATCATTGTGCTGGGTGGTTCTCTCTCCTGTTGCCTTTTTCTCTTAAGCCAAATAGGACATTATAAGAGGTGGCTGTTTTAACAGGTGGTAGCCCTCCCCCCGCCCAGCGTTTTCTGCCCTCCCCTCTCCCTCGCTCGCAGGGAAGTGAATTGTTCTAGCTCTTAGCAGTCTCCTATCCTATGGGCTTGAGAACAGCAGGTGGACCCAGATGAGCAGCAGTTAATATCCTATTTCTCTTTTAGCAAGTTATGTGAGGATCAGATGAGGCAAAACCCTTTCCAGGCGGCTACCAAGCGGTTTGAAGAAGTGTTTGAGTGTGTTGGGGGAGAAGACTTAAAACTCTGGGGGCGCCTGGGTGGCTCAGTCGTTCAAGCATCTGACTCTTGATTTCAGCTCAGGTCATGATCTCATAGTCCGTGAGTTCGAGTCTTGCATTGGCTCTGTGCTGCCAGCATGGAGCCTGCTTGTGATCTCTGTCTCCCTCTCTTTGCCCTTCCCCAGCTCGCGGTCTCTCTCAAAATAAATAAATAACCTTAAAAAAGATGTATCCTAAAAATTATACACACCGATAGAATATACAGAAAGTACGGTTTATAATATCAAACACCCGAGTCAGAGCTGTTACTCTGTTCACTTTGCTTGTTGCCTTGCAAATAAAGACAGAAGAGTGATTGGTAATCTGCGAAATCATTTACTAGGAATCCTTTGTCTGGAGGCAAAGTGGAAATTAGCTGGGATGGTCCTGGGTTTGATAGGAAGTCTTTTGCTCTATTTGATTTTGGACACTTTGCTGGAAATCTTTGGTGCTGCCGTGGGTCAGGCCACGTGCTGGATGCTGGGGATACGGGAGTGAGCAGGACATCGTCCCTGCCCACCTGAAGGCTGGCATCCTAGTGGGAAAGACACCCAAGTAAATACCCAAGTAAACACACAGGCAAGGTGATCTCAGGGCGGGGGCTTAGAGAAGATCTGGGTGGAGGGACAGGGCCAGCCTGCTGTTTCTTGGGAGAGCTGGGACACAGTGTGGTTTGGACAGGAGAGGGGAGGAGAGGATGGTAAGTGATGGGTGGGGAAGGGGGCACGGTCTGGATCACACGGGCTGTGGTCAGATTCTGCCTTTGCTTTGAAGGGCAAGAAGAATTCGTGTCAGGCTGTACATCATTGTAGCATGGCAAGAGTTAACCATCTTGATGCTTCGGGATTATTCTCGTTCTGTGATATAACCCAGTGTGGATACTGGGGATATAGGTGGGTGGGGAGATCCGTGCCTGCCGCCATGTACCAGATACGTCCCAGACTCTTAAGAGTCTTGGATTCTGTTCTTAGCTGAGCCCACTCTGCATGGACATCTTACTCCTGCCTGTCAGTTCTGGACGGTCTTGGGGGGCATGAGCTCTGTCAGCCCTGTTCCAGAGGCCATTTCCCCAGAACTGGACGGTGTAGGTTGGTTCTGGGTGGGAGCTGTCGTGGAAGCTGGGCCCCTGCATTGGTGAAAAAAGCCAGCGGCCCATGTCTGATGCCCACGATGTTTGTCTAACCCCCTCTGTCTTTTGTTCCCTCAGAGGGAATGTGCCCAGCTGTTGGCTTGTTTTGGGTGTGGGGAGCCCCTTACGGGGAGCGATTAAGGGCACTCCATGGGGATGGGTTAGGGGGTGCAGGAATGAAGTCACTGAGAGCTTGGGGGAAACCTGAAAGGAGGAGCGTCCCTTCCTCCCAGGAGATGTTCTTTTTATTTTTATTTTATTTTATTTTATTTTTTTTAATGTTTTATTTATTTTTGAGACAGAGAGGGACAGAGCACGAGCAGGGGAGGGGCAGAGAGAGAGGGAGACACAGAATCCGAGGCAGGCTCCAGGCTCTGAGCTGTCAGCACAGAGCCCGACACGGGGCTCGAACTCACAAGCCGTGAGATCATGGCCTGAGCCAAAGTCAGACGCTCAACCGACTGAGCCACCCAGGCGCCCCTAGGAGATGTTCTTAAAGCAGAACTGGCCACACCCAGCAGCCCAGCGCAGAGGCTAAAGAGAATGGATAGGCTCTTTCTCCGGGAGCAGCTTTGGGACTGTGGAGCAAAACAGCAGCCTGGTCCTGTGCAAGCAAAGTAGGTCAGGAGAACAGAGTAAGAAATGTCACAGCCCGTCACGTGTTCATCGTTAAGTTAATAAATACTGGAGCAGGTCCCGGGAGGCTTTTGTACAGATCAAGGCATGTTCGGAATAGTCTCCTAGTGTGCTTTTTTGTCCCTTAAGAATGTTTGCCTTCTTGGGATTTGATTTCACAGACACACACACACACACACACACACACACACACACTCACACTCACGATACTGTACAAAAATCCAGGAGATATCTTATTAAACGCGCAAGAGCGAGCTGGCACGAATTGAGTGCCTTCTATGCACCAGGCACTGTTTCAAGTTCCTTTTGCAGCTGCGGATTTATTCCCATTTGACTGAGAAGAAACCTTGAGGCCCCAAGTAGGGTGTAGCTCAGCCCTGTGACTCTGTGGCCTCTCAGGACATTGACCCCAGAGGCTTTCTTTTGTGAAGCAGATCAAATTTCCCTTCAACTGTGTCCTGGGCCTGCTTTAAGGAAAAGAAACCAGGTCCTGAAATCACTGGCAGGTACCTTCATTGAAGGTGCTTGAGACCTTGGCAGGAGACAGTTAAGGCCCTGACCCCAGATAGAAGGCGGGCGGGAGGGGACACAGTGACAGTGGCCCGCGGCCAGCTGGCTGGTGATCTCCTGGTGCTGCGGGGACTGGTCTAGGTGCATTTCATTTGCTCCCCTTGACCCCGTCCCGGGAAGGGCTCAGCCTCCATTTTATCGATGACAGAGCGGAGGCCAGCTAAGGGAAAGGGAAGTCATTTGTCCAGGAGCGGCGGGGGGACCCCGGCTGTTCCTCAGAGCTGTCCTGTCTCGTCCAGACTCCTGCTCCCCCAGTTGTAACGGCCGCGGACTCTCACCCAGAGGGCATCTGTCTCCTGCCCTGCCTCGTTCTTGCGGTTCCTCAGGTCTCTGCAGGATGACAGCAGCTAGTTGGGGTGATGAGAAGCTGGTAATTTACAGCACGTTGAGAGAGCAGTTAGATATTTTTGGGGTGTTTGGTTTTAGTTTGTGTCACGACCTAGTTATCACCATGAGTTGCAAACCTCCATCCTCTGCCCTGAATTTCACCCCATGCACACGCTTTTATTTCTCTGGGCCGTTTTCTCTTCAAAATAGGAACGAGATTCCAGCTGTTAAAACGTGGGTAGAATGTAATCTAAGTAGTCCATATTTTTTGCTTCTCTTTCAAATGCTGGAAGACTCGCCAGTGTGGGGGTCAGATTCCTGCACGGGCACTTGTGACGCTCCCATGTAGACGGTGCTTGCGTTGGACTGGCTGTGGCATTTCTACCTCCCCACAGCCCACTTTGCTCCCATCACTCTGTGTCTGGCTTGACTTTATGGTCTTTGAAATCCAAAAGGCCTCCTTGGGAATGTTCATTCCCGCCGGATTCCCAGCTATACATACGGGATGGAGGCTGGGGAATCGAATGTCACATGGTCCGCCTCCTGTCCAAACCCCGGAGCAGTGGTAGGCTATACTGCCCTCTCCTGCCTGCGTCCGCTCGGTCACTAATCCCAGAAAAGCAGCTCATGGCCTCGTGAGGTCTCTGCAGAGCATGCTGGGATGTGGGCGGTTGGAGGCAGGCAGGCAGGCAGGCAGGCAGAACCAGCCGAGAATGGGGGGTGGAGGCTGTCCTTTGGTTAGTTTCCACATGAATTCTCTCACATCGAAGCCATGCACCCCCTTTCAGGTTTACGGTTTTCCGGTGTTTCCGTCTAGTGCCTCGTAGAACCCCAGTTTTACGAGAGATATGAAAACTGTGTGTGAACGCAGAGGAGTGGGCTTCGGGACCAGTTCTTTCTTTGGAGGTGCAGTCCTGGAAGCAGTGATGTTTCCTTACTCTCTACTCACCCAGAGCCAAGAGGGGATTTATTATTCTTCTAATGGATTAAAATGACTAAGTCTATGAGCTTTTTAATGTTTTAGTGAAGATCGCTGTTCACATTCTGTCATAAGAACATGTCGTAAGAACATGTGTATTAAGTGTGAACGGCTAATCATGTGTTAACCATTCAAACCAAGTCATTTAAAACGTTTTTTGGCGGGGGGCACCTGGGTGGCTCAGTTGGTTAAGCCTCTGACTCTTCATTTCAGCTTAGGTCATGATCTCACGGTTCATACGTTGGAGCTCTGCATTGGGCCCCGTGCTGACATTGTGGGGCCTGCTTGGGATTCTGCCTCTGCCTCTCTCTTTGCCTCTCCCTCCTCTTCTTGTGCTCTTTCTTTCTGTCTCAAAAGAGAGAAATTAAAAAAAAAAAATTCTGTTTTGAGAGAGAACAAGTGAATGAGCGGGGGAGGGGCAAAGGGAGAGGGAGAGAGAGAATCATAAGCAGGCTCCACAGTCAGCATGGACCTCAACATGGGGCTCGATCCTATGACCTTGGGATCATGACCTGAGTTGAAATCAAGAGTCAGATGCTCAACCAATTGAGCCACCCAGGAGCCCCCAAACCAAGTCTTATGTATGTATGTATGTACGTATGTTTATTTGAGAGAGGGGGAGAGAGAGAGAGAGAGACAGAGACAGACAGACACACACAGAGCATGAGCAGGGCAGGGGCAGAGAGAGAAAGAGGGAGACACACAATCCAAAGCAGGCTCCAGGCTCTGAACTATCAGCACAGAGCCCAAAGCAGGGCCCAAACCCACAAAGTACGAGATCATGACCTGAGCCCAAGTCGGACACTTAACTGACTCAGCCCTCCACGTGCCCCCCAAGTCATTTTTAAAGAATGGAGTATGTAGTTAAGAATGTCGACAGACATACCAGGCTAATTTGGTTTGCGTTAAGGAAAAAAATTCTGGAAACACCCTAAATGTCCATCGACAGATGAACAGATAAAGAAATCGTGGTAGATAGATCTCATGGGATAGTACTCGGCCTTAAAAGTGATGTGACAACATAGCTGAGCCTGGAGGACACGACGCTAAGGGAGATCAGCCAGGCACAGTAAGACAAAATAACTGCATGAATTCCGCTTAGAGGAGGTATTTAATAAAATAGTCAGATTTATAGAATCAGAGTGTAGAATGGGGGTAGACTCATCGGGCATAAAATTTCTGTTACGATGAATAAAGCCGTGCCTACGTTAACAGTAGGGCGTGTGGTACTCTTAAACTTACCGCAATAAAACCAATTTTTAAAAAACCTCAAAAAAAAAAAAAATATAAATAAATAAAAGGATCTCTGTAAGGACCAAAGTTGACTTCAACTCTCTCTTCTGCACTTCCTAGGGCCTGGGTTCCAATAAATAATTGCTACCTCATGTCCAAAGAAATTCCTTTTTCTGTGAAAAAGACGAAAAGCATCTTCAACAGTGCAATGCAAGAGATGGAGGTGTATGTGGAGAACATCCGCAGGAAGTTCGGGGTTTTTAACTACTCTCCCTTCAGGACGCCGTACACGCCCAACAGCCAGTACCAAATGCTGCTCGATCCCAGCAATCCCAGCGCAGGTGCCGCCAAGATAGACAAGCAGGAGAAGGTCAAGCTCAACTTCGACATGACGGCGTCCCCCAAGATCTTGATGAGCAAGCCCATGCTGAGCGGGGGCACGGGCCGTCGGATCTCCTTGTCCGATATACCACGCTCCCCCATGAGCACAAACTCTTCGGTGCACACGGGCTCCGACGTGGAGCAGGACGCCGAGAAGAAGGCCACGTCGAGCCACTTCAGCGCCAGTGAGGAGTCCATGGACTTCCTGGACAAGAGCACAGGTCAGCCGCGGAGGAAGAGGAAGAGGCGGGGGCGGGCGGGGCGGGGGGGGGGGGGGGGGGGGGCGGTCCCCTGCCGCGGAGGGCTTCCGTCGGGACCACACCTGTCGGGTTCTGGCTGGCCAGCGTCTCAGAATCAAAGGGACCTCTGTGGGGTTTTGCTCCAGTGGAGGACATTTAAAATTTTAAATGGGTGACCCAGAGGGATTTTTGCTGTTAGGAATCAAGAACGGAGAAAATCGGTCCCCAAAGGCCAGATGGAGGTCCTTCCTCGCAGTGGGGCAGAGGTGGCCAGAAATCCTTGAGAGTTGAGAGCAGACGCCTCTTGGGCTATCACAGCAAAACTTCCCGTAAGAGTTTGTTTCTCAGGAATGGTACTTCAATCGAAAGACTGTTTTTCTATCCGAACTATACCTTCACGATACTTAGCGCTCCAGTGTTAGCGCGACAGGTAAGGTCGGCAATAGCGTGTGCTCTCCCCAGAGCGCTCCTTACAGGTTGGTTGCCCTGATTGACACTTGCTGTAGAATGGTGAGTGGTTAAGAATAAGGCTGCCGGTCTCAAATCCCAACTCTCCCACTCACTAGCCGCGTGGCTTTAGGCCAGGTACTTAATGTCTTGGTGCTTGAGTTTCCTCACCTGTGATGTGACGTAATAACAGACCTGACCCATAGGTTCTTGTTAAGGGTTAAATGAAGACGTGTCCACAGAGGGTCGGAACAGGGCCAGAAATAGTAAGCGTTGCAAAGATGTTGGCTGCTACGTTATTTCTTACTGGTGGTTGCTCAGCAAATGCCTACATGGATTCAGATTCAGATTCAGATTCGGATTGGGAGAGCTGATGCGAGGGGGTGCTGGTCCAGTGTGAGGAAAGGAATGGTGACTTAAATTGGATTCTTTGTACCCAAATATTATTTGGTTGTCTGTTAAATACTTAAGAGATTTATTACTTCCACAAGGAAATGGGTTTACTCTCATTTTTCTTTTTTTTATGTGTATTTTTGAGACACACACACACACACACACACACACACACACACAGTGCAAATGGGGGAGGGACTGAGAGAGAGGGAGACACAGAATTGGAAGCAGGCTCCAGGCTCTGAGCTGTCAGCACAGAGCGCCATGCGGGGCTCGAACTCACGAACTGTGACATCATGACCTGAGCTGAAGTCGGACACTCAACCGACTGAGCCACCCAGGTGCCCCTATTACTTCTTTTAATATGTATTTATAAGTGTTTATTTATTTTTGAGAGAGTGTGAGCGGGGGAGTGGCAGAGAGAGAGAGAGAGAGAGAGAGAGAGAATATCCCAGGCAGACACAGGACTGGATCTCATGAACTGTGAGATCACGACCTGAGCCAAACTCAAGAGTCTGACCGTTAACTGACTTAGCCACCCATGCGCCCCTTAAAGTCCTTTTTTCCAAAATATGATCCTGTTGCCAGTATGTGCTTGGATCATTTGGGGATTATGAGTTAGGCGGCCAGTGAGTACTATGTGTAGAGAAGGTGATTCCCCAAATCGTTTTAATCTCACCAAGTATCCCCTTTTCTGTAAGGAGCCAGATAGTAAATATTTTAGGCTTTGTGGCTCTCTGTCCCTCACAACTATACAGCTATTCAGCACTGTTGTATTAATGAAATAGCCATAGGCAATATGTGGCTGTGACCCAGAAATTTGAATTTCATATGATTTGTGTGTTTCATGAACTCTAGTAACCCTTCAGGATTTTTCCACCATTTGCAAATGGCAAGTAACCCTTGTAGGCAACATAATACTAGGCGGTACGCTAGATTTGGCCCATGGGTCCTTTTGCTAACCTCTGTTATAGACCAAGTTAGAAGAAACTCTTGAGTCCGTTTCCCCGTTTTACAGGGGGCAAAATTGAGGTCTCTGTGGAGAGTGGAGGGAGGCGCCTGTGCCCACAGCTAGATCCTGATGCTACATCCATTTTCTTTTCATTGCACCCTACTGCCCTCTGCTGTCAGCAGCGACAATAGCGTTTGGTACAAGGAGAAGTGGAATATTTACTGAAATGCCCCACAGGGAGGGTATCATTGAGATGAGATTGATTTATCCAAAATAGCATTTAAAAAAAAAAATCGTCATAGGATAGAAAAGTATTAGTTTTAGCAATAAAAATTTTGTAGCCAGCAACATAAAAGCTACACACTGAAATCAGTTATTAACTAAAACTTTTATGAGAGTTTAGAAACCTTCCTTTTGTTTTGCAGGAGTGTGGAGGAACTCAGTCAGGTGTCTGTAATCTATAGAACTTGATTTAGTTTTCTCAGGAGTACTTTGCTCAGCCAGAAGCCTTTTGCTCATGGTGTCCTGGATATGGATCAAAGCGGTTTATATTCTCAGTGATTGTCCTGCCTCCCCCTTGATCTAGACGTCCTGGCCTAAATCAATGCCTTTGGCGATACCTGCTTGCAGGACCTCGACTTCAGCCATGAATATGTATTCGGCTACGAGTTATAAGGCCGGGGGTTGTCCGCACCCTCTGAACTAACAGTCCTTCGGTCTTGTAGCTGTACTGGGGGTTACCGTTTAGGGAGAAGGGAAAACGTCTTTGTATACTCCTTTTGTCATAACAGTACATCCTTGTCATACAATACTTGTTATTTATAGAACTGAAGTCACAGATCATTCCACCTCCCAGTCAGCCCTTAGATACTTGTTTCCAGGACTTATACTTTTCTTTTTTCTTGGTGCAAAAAAGGTGATTTTATTAAAGCATGGGGACAGGACGCGCGGGCAGGAAGAGCTGCTTTCCAGGACGTTTTTCTATGTTGGTTTAGGAGTCATACTATAAGTTGAAAACAGGTATTTCTAGGGATCAGGCAGGTATGGAGATGAGCAAGACTGAGAAGTGTGGTCACGGGGCTGAACAACACAGAGCAGAAATAATAACACTCTTTCTGATGGTGGGTGCTTGTATGTACCCCCCCCCAGCGGTCCTTACTCTTCTGATGCGAACTCCTTACACCCCACTAACAGACCACCACCTGACCTGTCAGAATGCTCTTGAGGAATGCCTCTTCTGAAGGGCCCTGGGGCCTTCCTGCTGGTTCTTGCCAAGTGGGAATGTGGGCTCTGTTGCCTTATTCTCATGGTTCAAGAGAAGCCTCAGATACTTTTTTAAATGTGGACTGCCCCAACTTTTACATATTGGCTCAAATTTAAAATATCTGTGGGCTGCACCAAGTGCCTCCACAGACTACCTGGTTTGCAGTATCTGTTGTAGACAGTTTTGAGATTTTTTTTCTTTTTCTCCTTCTTCTTCTTTTTTAATGTTTTATTTAAAAAAAAAATTTTTTTTTAACGTTTATTTATTTTTGAGACAGAGAGACAGAGCATAAACGGGGGAGGGTCAGGGAGAGAGGGAGACACAGAATCCGAAACAGGGTCCTAAGCGGTCAGCACAGAGCCCGACGCGGGGCTCGAACTCACGGACCGCGAGATCATGACCTGAGCCGAAGTCGGGCGCTCAACCGACGGAGCCACCCAGGCGCCCCATGTTTTGTTTATTTTTGAGAGAGCAACGAGCACGGGAGCGGCAGAGAGAGAGGAGACAGAGGATCCGAAGCAGGCTCTGTGCCGACAGCAGCGAGCCCGATGTGGGCTTGGACTCACGGACCGTGAGATCATGACCTGAGCTGAAGTCAGATGCTCAACTGACTGAGTCATCTGGGCGCCCCTCCCCACCCCCCCTTTTTAGGTCAGCTCTGCGCCCACTGTGGGCCTTGAACCTACAACCCCAAGATCAAGCGTCTCGTGTTCCACCAATAGCGCCATCCGGGCACCTGAGGTTTTGTTTTTTTTTTTTTAAGCTTAACCTTGTGTTCTGAATATTTTTCATGATACATAGTCCTTCAAAATAGGAGTTTCTGTCTTGTCGTAGACTGTCCAGTGATGCTCTGCTGTGTGGCTCATCTGTGCAAGCCACCAAGAGTTGTGCAAGCTACTGCCCTTTGAAGATGGAGGTTGTTTCCGAAGCTTTATAAGTAGACGACGTTTGGCGCAGAATCACTAGCTCCTCTGCCTCTGCCCCTCCAGAGTGCCGGGGTGCGTGCGAGGGAAGGGGCATTTTTTGCTAATTTAATTCTAAGACTCCTGTTTCATGGAGTCAGAATAGCACTTAGCACAGGCCAGGATCCTATAAACGTAGATAATAAATGATGGGTTTTGGTCCGCACTCGTGAATTGTACATCAAAGTATAAAATCTGATTCAATTATTTGTGACTTCAAAGGTGATTAGTTCTTCCTTTGAGCAAGATTTACGGCTTTACAGAAGGATTTGCATCCGTGTCAAAGCTTAATCGAAACGAGCATTTCCAAATGTCTTTTTGCTTTTGAAAATGTCGAGCATGATTTAAAATCGAGTTTCTCGATCTCTGCCCTGCTGGCTTGACTTTTAGCACTGAGAGCAAAGTTCTGATGCTTCATGTTCAGGTTTGAAGCTCTTCAATATGTTACGTCGCATTTTGTGTCCTTTTTTTCCCTGAATGTAAACTATTGCTTTCAAATTTTAATATTGTGTAATGAATAGCATAGCACATAATTATACCCCGAGAGGTAACAAGGGCTACGAATTGGGTGTTCCTGGGGCGCCTGGGGGGCTCAGTTGGTCAAGCGTCTGACTTCGGCTCAGGTCATGATTTTGTGGCTCGTGAGTTTGAGCCCCGCATTGGGCTCTGTGCTGGCAGCTCGGGGCCTGGAGCCTGTTTCAGATTCTCTGTCTCCCTCTCTCTCTCCTGCCCATCCCCTGTTCATGGTCACTTGCTCACTCTCTGTCTCTTTCAGAAAAAAAACAATCCACAGACCAATTGGGTGTTCCTTCAGGTTTTTTTAAACTTTTAGTTTTTTAACATTTATTTATTTATTTTGAGAGAGAGAGAGAGAGAGGGAGTGTGTGTGTGTGTGTGTGTGTGTGTGTGTGCGTGCACGTGCATGCACACGTGAGCAGGGGAGAGAGGCAAACGGAGAGAGAGAAGAATCTTAAGCAGGCTCCATGGTCAGTGTGGAGCCAGACATGGGGCTCGATCCCATGACCCTGGGATCATGATGTGAGCCAAAATCAGGAGTCTGACACTCAACCCACTGAGCCACCCATGTGCCCCCTCCTTTTTTTTCAATTTTAGAGAGAGAGAGAGAAAGAGAGAGAGAGTGTGTGTGTGTGTGTGTGTGTGTGTGTGTGTGTGCAGGGGAGGGGCAGAGAGAGGCCGAGAGACAGAATCCCAAGCAGTCTCCACGCTCAGTGAGGAATCCTGTGTCAGGGCTGGAACCCACGAACCTGGGACCATGACTTGAATTCAAGTCAAGGTTTTTAAATGTATAAATCCCATTGATAATTGCCATCGTAATGTTCTGTGGTCGAATGGATCACACTAAGCCTTCTGCTCCTTTCGAGGGAGGATTCTTTCCTTGACACCTTTCTGCTTGTCCATATAGTTGTAGTTGTCAGTAGGGTGTAAACAGCACGTGCAGATGACAGAAATGATTGGGGGCATGTGAACGAAGGCATTTGGGAAACATCTCTTAGGGGAAGAAACTTGGTTTTATGAAGTCGTGTGAACGGGTAGGTTTTGAACAGATACATTGATTTGTTTTCTTTTTTTTTTTTTTTTTAATTTTTTTTAATGTTTATTTATTTTTGAGACAGAGAGAGACAGAGCATGAACAGGGAGGGTCAGAGAGAGAGGGAGACACAGAATCTGAAACGGGCTCCAGGCTCTGAGCCGTCGGCACAGAGCCTGATGTGGGGCTTGAACTCACGGACCACGAGATCATGACCTGAGCCAAAGTCAGCCGCTCAACCGACTGAGCCACCCAGGCGCCCCTGATTTGTTTTCTTAATGCACACTTTATGTATGGACATCTCTGCTAGCTTTCTAATTCCCAAAATTGTAGGTGTTTTTGGCTAGCCTGCTGTTTCACATTTTTGTCCTGGTGGCCATATACAAAGCCAGAGTTCATGTTTTCGAGAACATATCCATTGAAACTCACTGGAGTCTGAGAATTCCAAAATCCCCGCCCCCTTCATTTACATGTATCTGTATTAAGAAACATATTTTTACACCTGTTTTAAAGATTTTTCCCCACAAGAGAAACCACAGTAGAGGTAGTTTTAAACGGGCAAGATTACCCATCATGTAAATAACTCTAGTTGACTTTTTTTTTTTTAACGTTGGTGACCCTACATGGTTAAAATTAAGATAAAACACAACCTAGCAGTATTAAAGCAGTATAAACGGATGTAAAAAAGGTCATTTGTTTTCTCCTACATCCCGAAACTTTCTCCTCATTGTGCCTCTCTTATACTCTGTGGAGTATACTACTACCAAAAATATGTATACACTCATTTGAAGCTATGCGTGTGTTTTCGATAAACATTTACACATATTGTGGGCACTTCTGTACACACTTGATTTTTACCTCTCTCTTTCCCACACACATACCTGCGGGGACCAGTCCTTGTCAGATTGTGCAGATCTGTGTCATTCTTTTTTAGGGGTGTATGGTATTAATTAATTCACTTATCTAGTCTTCAGTTAGCAGACATGTATACGCCATCTCCTTTTTGCTGTCATAAATACTGTTGCAGTGAACCTTCTGGTGTGCATATTGTGTCTGGGGCACATGACACGTATATCTAGGGGGTGAACTCAGCATTGGACCTTACCGTCCGTGTGATTTATAAATTTAATTTTGGGTAATTTCAGCATCACCTAATTGCTGTGCTAAAAAGGTTTTACGATTCCAGTGAGTATTCCCCTTCCCTCAACACTAGGTGTTATTTTTTGAAACAAGGTAATCACGTATGCGAAAAAGATGTAGGGTGGAGATAAATGTATCCACATCTATCTTTATCCATCTGTATCTGTATCTCTCACATGTTTATTGACCATTTGTACCCCCCCCCCCTTGCTCATTTATGTGTTTCTTTTGGATTGTTAATCATTCTTTTAGCATACCTTGTTTTTAGTAGCTGCATAATATCGAGAGTATTTAAACAGAAACAGAAACGGCTGTCTTTTTATGAAGAAGGCTTTCTTTGGTTGCTCTTATTGTTTCTTTATTGCTTATCCTGACCTCTGTGGTGAGAAGAGAAGTGGAAACCTCATTCTTCAGTTAATGATCTGATGTATTTGCTCATTCTGTAAATTTCTCGGACACCGGGGTGGCATCCCAGGTGCCTGGCAGGGACCCTGCTGTCCTGGAGCTGACGTGCTCACGGCAAAGGGGAGCTGGTAAAAAGAGGCACTTGGCCCACTTGGATGAGGCCAGCAGGGGAAGGGCTTTGAGGGTGGTGTTGGAGGGTTACCAGCCAGTATGATCGGGGTAGGGGTGGGGGCCTTTCCTGGGGAATTCTTGGAGTGTCAAGGCTTGAGTTAGGAGCAGATTTGATCTTAGAGGAACAGCACAAAGGTCGTGTGGCTGGAGATTCCTGAATGAGGAAAGGAAAGGTCGCATGTGTGGTTGGATTTTATTCTGGGGGATAGGACACCTCTAGGATAGATTGATTGATTGATTGATTGGTTTTAATTTTAAGTATCTACACCCAAATGTGGGGGCTTGAGCTTACAAGCCTGAGATCAAGAGGTATGTGTTCTACTGACTGAGCCAGCCAGTTACCCTGCCTCTGGATGGTTTTAGATGGAGCCGTGGTTTGTGTACCTGGCTGTGGTGTGGAGGGTGCCCCAGGATAGGGGTGCAGTGGCAGGAGGTGGGGGGCCCATGGGAGCTCTTACAGGGTCTTGGTGGGAAATGATAGGCACGGGCAGTATTTAGCAGCCATTTTTTTCTTTCTCATCCCATAAGGAGTCATTTTAGACATTCCCTAACCCCCCCCCCCCCCCCAACAGTCTCCTGTGACTTTTTTTCCTTAATGGAGATGAAATTCACATGACCTAAAATTAACCATTTGAAAGTGAACATCTCCATTACTCCAAAATAATATTCCGTGGAGTAATTAAGCACTCCCCTACTCCCTGGCCACCGACCCCTCGTGACCGTCAGTCTGCACACGACTTGTATGGATTTGCCTGCTCTGGGTATTACATTTAAGCCAAATCATACAAAATGTGGCTTTCGCGTCGGCTCCTTTCACAGAGCGTATGTTTTCAGTGAATGATGCAGCATGCATCAGACCTTCATTCCTTTTTATGGCTCAGTAAACGTTCCACCGAGGACTCCAGAGTTTGTCTATCCGTCGATGGACATTCAGATTGTTTCCACCTTTGAACCGTGGTGAATAGTGCTGCGATGAACGTTGGTGTAGCAAGATTTGAGTACCGCTTTTCAGTTCTTTTGGGTTTATACCTAGGAAGGGACCCTCATGAAATTTCAAAGTACTGTATTTCTTTTTATGTACTGCATGTGCCTGTGTTTTATACATAAAAAGAGTAAGAGAGTTTTTCACCCCCCTGTTCTCCAGAACCCCCTTTGAGAATGTGTGCATTAGGCTGATAGCAGCGGGGATAGAGACCAGGGGGAGCTTGGGGGTATATTTTGGAAGCGGTGTGCAGGGAGGGGCCTGGCTGAAGAGTGGGGTAAATTGGGGCAGGAGAACAAGGGAGGAATTCGGGCAGTTTAGACGTGTTTGGCCTTGAACATCTAGGTGAGTGGTCATAGCGTTAACTGATATGGGGAGGTCGAGGCAGGTACATAGTGTTTCACAAATTGGGGAGGGGGGACGTGTGGCACTCCGGGTGGACAGGGGCCATCGTGTTCCCCAAGGAGAGTTCTGCGTGTTGGAACCCAGGGTTGCTAGGTGACCCCATGCTGTCCCTTCCCTGTTTACAGGAAGCATTTTAGTCCCAGATGTCCGTGAGGGGGTCCCTGCCCTTTGGTGGCTGCATGGAGAGTGAACCAGACTCGTCTCCATGGGGAGCCAGTGTTCTCCAAACACCTTTATTCTTGCCATATCCAGGTGCTATGTTTAAATTAAAAAATTTAGAACATAGTTCGTAAACCTTCAATACTTACATTTTATTAACAGAGGAAACTTTATGTGCCTGTGAAATTAAAGACTTGTTTTTCCCGTTATGTTTTAACTACAGAATTGCAAAAATAACGACTTTGCCTGTGTTGTTGCTAAGTTTCCCTGTAGGGACCACAAGGGGGCAGGGCTCTGTGAGACTGCCTGCTGGCTTCCCTTTCCTCCTTTTTTTTTTTTTGAAATTTAAAATATTGATTTGATAGAGAGCAGGTGCGAGCGAGCCTGCATGAGCAGGGGAGGGACAGAGAGAAAGAGAAAATCCCAAGCAGGCTCTGCACTGTCAGCACAGAGCCTGATGCGAAGCTTGAACTCACGACCCTCGAGATCACGGCCTGACCTGGAATCAGGAATTGGACGCTTAACCGATTGAGCCCCCCAGGCGCCCATCCTTCCTTCCTTTTTTAACATGAGCTGTTATGAAGCAGGGAAATGCGGACCCACGTGCTTGAGTTCTGCGTGTGACAGCACCTTTGTGTGTGTTTTTACTTCCGCCTACCCTTTTGGGTCAGACTTTCTTTTTTTTTTTTTTTTTTTTTTCAACGTTTTTTATTTATTTTTGGGACAGAGAGAGACAGAGCACGAACGGGGGAGGGGCAGAGAGAGAGGGAGACACAGAATCGGAAACAGGCTCCAGGCTCCGAGCCATCAGCCCAGAGCCTGACGCGGGGCTCGAACTCATGGACTGCGAGATCATGACCTGGCTGAAGTCGGACGCTTAACCGACTGCGCCACCCAGGCGCCCCAGGGTCAGACTTTCTTGACAAAGTTCCTCGCAGTCTACGCAGTACCTTGACTGGTATAAGACCCTTCCTGCTACCCCTGTTTGCTGGTCACGTGAGAGAATACAGTTAGAGAGGCACTGGTTTTTAGTCCTCGCAGAGAATGTATGACACTGATGTTTTCAGCCCCTGCAAATCTCTTTTGGAAGGAAGCAGATAGAATATGAATGAACGAAAAATAAAATCCTAATACTAAAGATGTTATTGGTAATACTTAAATCTTTGGAAATGCCTTTATCTTTGATGATTCTTATTGTGTGTGTGTGTGTGTGTGTGTGTGTGTGTGTGTGTGTGTGTGTACCAAGCACTCTAATTCTGCTGGTTGTTATGGTACCTGGTTACAGGAACAGTGGTAGTGACAGTAAATTGAAGCTCTCATTTGAGAGAGTGTTGTGTGCCCGGGGCCGGGCATTTGTTCATTCTTACAGTGAAACTAAGTTAATTAGTATTAAAAAAAACCACCAACAACAAAACTTGATTCTCAAAATAATGTGGAGCATTGATCGAGCATTTGCTAAGGACCACTTGACGTGGATTAGCTAACCTCCTTGCCAGCTCCCCATCTCGTCTGCGGATGAGGTTCCCCACAGACACACCTGTTTCATCCCTTTGTGAGTTGATCCACCTCTGCTCTATAGGTGTTTGGAACCAAAGATTATTTGTCTTGGTGGTGGGGCAGGGGCGAGCAGCATCCTTGGTCTACACCTATTAGATATTGGTAGCACCCTGCCCTGCCCTAGTTGTGACAGCCAAAATTGTCTGCAGACATTGCCCAGCGTGTCCTGCCTGGATGGCAAAATCACTCCTGGCTGCCAGGCGTCTGGGTGGGCTCAGTCAGTTAACCGTCTGACTCTTGATCTCAGCTCAGGTCTTGGTCTCAAGGTTGTGAGTTCAAGCCCCATGTTGGGCTCCACGCTGGCCGTGAAGCCTACCTAATTAAAAAAAAAAATCACTCCTGGCTGACAACTGCTGGTTTAGGTGGTTGAAACCAACGTCCTCGAGGTTAACGGGGAAATAGGAAGTGATATTATACTAATAGCAAATAATAATACAGTGCTTCTCTGATGCCAGCCACTGTTTTGATGATTAACGTACTAGATCCTTACAACTTGATGAGGTGGGTGCTCTTTACCAGTCCTTTTGTATTTTATTATCAGTGTCTCTTTTTGAGGCTACCAGGAAAGGAGATTCACGGAGCTCAGGGACCGTGCCCAAGGACACCCATCACGTCAGCTGCCAAGGTGGACTTCACACCTGGGGTCTGGCTCTCGCTGCCTGCCTGCCTCCATCCTCCCTGTGTCTAGTCTTTCCCCCTCTATCCATTAAAGGTAGCTTTGGTAGGTCCTTGCACTAGAGCCGAGGGAGGCCTGCATACTGACTGGCTGAGTTTCACCCATTGGATCCTCACTTTGACTCTACCCCCATTTGGCAGGTGAGGAAACTGAGGTGACCATCTGCACTGTTTGAAGTCCCCGGGACGTCCTGATTCGTAACGCCATTGCCATCAACAACTTTCCCTTAAGGATCAGATCACGGCAGAGTCCGTGTTTTCCTGTGCATCGGAGCAGGGCTGGCCATTATGTTGTCTCTAGGAGCTCTGTAACAGGACAGTCCCCGTAACGGCAGGCTGTGTAGGCAAAGGGGCAGGATCTCCAGGACGCATGGCCCATCTGAACACTCTTGTGTTGTTATGTGGTTTGCTTTCTGTCCTGCCCACATTCAGTGGATGAGGCTTAGGGGAGCAGTATGGAGGTAGCTTTAAGGTATTTAAAATAAAAAAAAAAAAGTTTATTTTTAAAAAAATTTGTTTTAATGTTTTTTTTTTTTTGAGAAGAGAGAGAGATCGAGAGCGAGTGGGGGAGGGGCAGAGGGAGAGGGAGAGGGAGACACAGAATCCAAAGCAGGCTTCAGGCTTAGAGCTGTCAGCACAGAGCCCGATGCGGGGCTCCAACCCATGATATGTGAGATCATGACCTGAGCCGAAGTCAGATGCTTAACCGACTGAGCCACCCAGGCGCCCTATGGTATTTTTAAAAGACTCGGGCTTAGGTATGATTTTCTATCCTCCTGTAAAAGTTTGGAACATAGTAAGGAGGGAGATCATTGACCAGCGACGCCCTCGCTCCATCTGGTGCTGAGTTTGGCTTCATTCTGCATCACGGAACCTTTGAAATGGGAAGCCAGAGATCTCCCAAGGGGTCGACTTGGCCCACGGCAGGTGCATTGGCTGTGCGAGCCAGCTCCCACATCTCCTATAAACGGATGGCATGCCATTTGTAAGCCTGGCTCCGGTCTCTGCATCTGGACCGTGCTGGGGGCCGCTTTAATCGCTATTTATTTTGAGATTTACACCCGTGAATGGGCCAAACCAATTTCAGTGGCAGCTTAGCCGATTTGTCTTAGAGCTTTGTGCTTAATAGAATGACTGGGGAGGCCTTCTTCCTTCACGGCTTAACATTGGGTTAAAGCCTGTGCTTGACATAAATGGCCGACCCTTCCTGCTGCGCCCCATCTGGGCACTTCTGGGGGCCTTGTTGAAATCAAATACGATTTCTCCCCTCTCCCCCGACAAACAAGTTTTATTTGTTTATTCATTTGTAAATCTGTCTTTTAACAATGAACATCCTTTTTCAGCTTCACCAGCCTCTGCCAAGACGGGACAAGCAGGGAGTTTGTCCGGCAGCCCGAAAACCTTCTCTCCTCAAGCGTCCACGCCCATCACGACGAAAACGGACAAAACGTCTACCACTGGAAGCATCCTGAATCTTAACTTGGGTCAGTGGGGAGTTTTGGGAGCCTCTTTCTGTGGCATCTGTGCATATTTTTGCAAGTTGTGATGTCCTCTTTTGGGTGTGGTTCTTGAGCTCTGAACAAAACCTCTCTCAAAATATTAAGAAGGTATAGTGGACAAAGATGAAAGGAGATCGGTAAAAGGAGCAAGTAAGCGATTTCCTGGGGCTTGTTGATATGCAGAGTTGTTTTATCCTGACGGACCTTAGGCCGGTGTTTACAACGTTTTCTTGTTTATTACAAAAGTAACCCAGTTCTTATGCAGGTGTGTGTGTGTGTGTATATACATTTAAAGTTTTATACATGCGCACACTTGATGCAAGTCGAGCTTTATGAATCAATATTTACCTTTCCTATGTGCAATATATTCTGATACATTGTTTCCTTAGTTTTCCTTTTCTAATTAAAAAAAAAAAATGCCCGTCTTTATCCCTGACTTAGTAGGGTCCCCCTCCCCCCATCGCAGTTCTGTCAGTTGTTTCAAGAGCACTGCCTTCGGGCAAAGCCTTTAGCAAAAATTGGCACCAGAAATGCTAAATACCCAACCACGAAGTCATTTCATTGATTCGTTGCGTCAGGATTCTTGATTTTTATTGAGCATCTATTACACGCTGTGTGCTGTTTTAGACCCAGGGCAGAGGGTGGTGAGCAAGGGCCCTGCTCTTGTACTGAGCTTGGTTCTAGAAAGTGAGAGACAATAAATGGTAAGGAGAGAGATGCCTAGAATGGCGGGGGTCTGGAAGAGGCAGTGTTGGGGGAAGGCCTCTTGAGAGGTGGTATGTATTTATGTATGTGTGCCGTTATTTATTTATTTAGAAATGTTAATTATTTTTGAGACAGTGTGAGCAGGGGAGGGGCAGAAAGAGAGGGAGACAGAGAATCCCTGCAGAGCTCAGGAGTCATGAGATCCTGACCTGAGCCGAAACCAAGAGTCAGACACTAAGAGACACTGAGTTACCTAGGAGAGGTGGTATTTAAGCCTCGATTTGCATGACAAGAAAAACCAGCCTTGCCCATATTGGGAGGAGGAACAAAAAATTAGGGCCTTAGGGGTCAGGGATGTTGTAGGAATGGCCGGGAGGCCCAGGTGGCCTGTCCCAGTGGGTGAGGGGAAGAAGGTGAGGAGATGAGGTCCCGGAGCACTGGGACCCTGTGGACCCCGCGGACCCTGGTGTGGAGCCCTTTGAGCAGAGGAGGGATGTGAACTGAGCACGTTAGAAGGACCTCTCTGGGTGCTGTGTGGAGAATAGCCTATGTCAGGTGGTCCTCTCCAGAGATGGTTCCCTCACTCCCCTCCAGGGGACACTGGGCAATGTCTGGTTGTCACAGCTGGGGGTGGGGCTCGAGTATACAGGGTTTTAGGAAGAGGGGGACAGCCACCTGTGCAGAGCGATGCTCGCACGTGGCCAGGACCCTCCAGGTTCGTCTTGTCCTGCAATGCCATTTCAGGCGGGGAAACTAAGGTCTGGAGAGGAGGTTCCAGGTGCCCAGGACTGCAGAGTTCCAGGTGCCAGGCAGGTGGCGGGACTGGAGCAAGCCCGTGTCTGCAGGGAGGCCAGAGCCTGGCCCGCCCTGGCTCACCTGTTAGCACGGACTGCGTGTGGTACAGCGGTCAGGGCCGTGGCTGGTAGGGACTCCTCACTCGAATGAAAGGGGACCCATTTGCTACTTTGGAATGTTCATGGAGCTCAGCGTTGCGGCTTGCTTCCTCACGCCCTCCTTCCGCCTCCACACCCCGAAAAGGAACACTGTGCTGGGGCGTTCTCACTGTGTCCTCTCTGCCCGTCGTGAGTGGCGAGAACAGCTCCTTCTCTGAACCAAGTGGTCTTGAGTGTCCTCATCACGCCGTGGGTCTTTCCGCTTGGCTTACCCACGGCGGCAGTGAGAGATTTCTCCCTGTCGTGCGTTCTGGCGGGTGGGCATGGTGGAGCCTGAGAGGCTGCCCTGTACAGAAGACCCCGCCCTGCCCCCCGCCCCCCCCCATGCCCCCCATCTCCTCCTGTGCTGGGACACTTGTTTTGTCAGTGGGAACCAAGGCATTGGGGATGTGGGCGTTTTTTGGGCTTCGGGTTCAATTACCTAACCGGGAGAGGATCAGAGAGGGACTGGTGAAGCGTGAAATCAGATGGTGGAGGGAAAAAGTCAGAGGGTGGAGGGAAATTCTAAATAATCCTCAAGAGGTTGTCCAGGGATGGGGCAGGTGCTTTCTATGGGGTTTTTTTGGGTCTGGCATCCCTGCAACTACTCTGAGCAGACAGAAAATGAAACAGTGCTGGGGAGGATGATGACATTATGATATCTAACCAAAGGGCATTTCGTTTAAAAAAAAAAAAAAAAAAAAAGGCAGGGCCGCCTGGGTGGCTCAGTCGGTTGAGCACCCGACTTGGGCTCAGGTCATGATCTCGCGGTCTGTGGGTTCGAGCCCCGCGTCGGCTCTGTGCTGACAGCTCAGAGCCTGGAGCCTGTTTCAGATTCTGTGTCTCCCTCTCTCTGACCCTCCCCCGTTCATGCTCTGTCTCTCTCTGTCTCAAAAATAAATAAAACATTAAAAAATTAAAAAAAAGAGAGCAAAATTAGAGAAATGGCAAACAGGTGAGTGATTGTGGGGTTTGGGGTGGGGGAGGGCTTGATTCCGAATCACAGAGGGATTCTTTGGCAGAGGACGTGGCTCTGCATTCTGATGGTGGTTACACCTATCTGGCAGGTGTTAAAACACCCAGAACTGTTATCGCCCGCCCCTCCCCAAGTTTTACTCTCTGAAATCTAAAAACTATTAAAAAAAACGACAGCAGCTTTCAAGGTAGATGATAGCCCCATTTCAAAGATAGTGGACACTGGGGCACAGAGAAGCAAAGTCCTCTACCCAGCATCGCATAAGATTCGTGGTCAGGGTTGGCCTGCGGGCTCAGGCCTGTCTGCCTCCTAGTTTGTGCCTCGAGCCAAAATATGTGAGCGGACGCGCTGCAAGACAGAGCCGTGTTTTGATGTTGGAGGGACCCTCGACACTGCGCTTGTCACGCTGTTTGATAAATTGGCCTAGCTGTAGGGGCGAGGGGGTAAGGTGAAGATTTCGAATGGGCAGCGCCGTGGAGGACAGAGTGCCTTTCTGACAGATGCAGCTCCCACAAGTTGAACCTGGGTTGTCAGACTCTCAAGTTCCAAGAAAAATGCAAATCCACTTTTGTATATGAACTCTCCTCGTTTTTGGAAGTTGCCAATCAATTGCATTAAAAATAAAAACTCTGGGGTGCCTGGGTGGCTCAGTTGGTTAAGTGTCCGACTTCAGCTCAGGTCATGATGTCGCGGTCCGTGAGTTCGAGCCCCGCGTCGGGCTCTGTGCTGACAGCTCAGAGCCCGGAGCCTGCTTCAGATTCTGTGTCTCCCTCCCTCTCTGCCTCTCCCCTGCTCAGGCTCTGTCTCTCTCTCTCTGTCTGTCTCTCTCTCTTTCAAATATAAATAAGTGTTAAAAAATGTAAAAAAATAATAAAAATAACTCTAGTTGGCCAAAACACATAAATCCAACCCAAAGTACAAAAACCAGCCATCGGTCATCAGTTGGATACTTAACTATTCAAATTAATTTTGGTGCATGCCAGAGGGGAAGGCTTCCCTCAGAGACTTCTCACCTGACTGGCTAACGCACAGGCCCCTCGTTTGCTGTCTCGGGCCTTCTCTCTGCTGTAAAGCAAGGAGCTGAAGCCTGGTGGATTGTTACAGTCCCTTTCTTTGACCGTATGAGAAATAAGTCATAAATAAGCATGAGAGGAGGAAGGAAGGCCTGATTCTTTTCTTCTTCTAGACTCCTGTTTGCTTCTCTGGGAATCCCGTCTCCTCTTGTCGCACAGGGTGTTTGCTCTGGGCTGAACAAACACAGCAGTTCAGCAGTCCTGTTTGTGACACAAATGTGCCTGGATGCTCTGTCAGAGACGCTGGCAGAGCAATGGGAACTTGTCAGACCCGGAGCGTTTCTGCTTGTTTATTCCTCCGCTGTCGCTGATGGGAGGCCTCCTTTCTTTCTCTGTGTCAAATGATACCTTGAAGTCAGGCATCCTTTCAGAGTATGGATACAGAGCTGGGGGCTGAGGCTTCCCTCATGTGGCCATTTTTTTTTTTTCTTTCTAAAACAGTGGATGAGATGAAGAATGTCTCTTCTTGGCTTTTGATGGATGAGAGAACTTTTGCCAGGGTCTCTGGTCTGGATGGTATTGTTCCCTTGAAGGAGCCGCCATTTTGTGGCTCCTGGAATTCCAGCTTTTGAACAGAGAAAATCGAGTTCTTTTTCATTGAAAATGAAACTGTGCTTTGCTTGTACAGAGTTAATTTTGTGGTTATAAGTAGTGCATGCACATGGTGAGAAATCTCGAAAGCCCAAAGGATGTTCAATGAAAAGCCAACCTGTCTGTAACCACCTGTCTGTCCCTTCTGACAGGAGACCACGGTTACCTCATTTTAGTCTTCTTGGGGAGTTCTTCTACATTATATACCAGGGATTTTCAACCTGGGTGATTTCTGTTCCCCAAGGGGACATGTGGCACTGCCTGGAGACACATTTTTTTGTTTTTTGTTTTTACATTTACTTATTTTGAGGGTGAGCGTGCGGGAACTGGGGAGGGGCAGAGAGAGAGGGAGAGAGAATCCCAAGCAGGCTCTGCACTGTCAGCACAGAGCTGGATGCGGGGCTCGAGCTTGCAAACAATGAGATCATGATCTGACTTGAAACTCGAGTTGGACGCTTAACCAACTGAACCACCCAGGGACCCCTGGAGACTTTTTCTTTTTTTAAGCTTTTATCTTTAAGTAATCTCTATGCCCAGTGTGGGGCTCGAACCCACGACCCTGAGATCAAGAGTCCCACGCTCCACCAGCTGAGCCAGCCAGACGCCCCTAGAAACATTTTTATTGTCACAGCGGGGATGTGGGTGCTACTGGCAATGGAGGCCAGGGATGTACTAAACGTCCTACAAGGTGCAGGACAGCCCCCCACCTCCACCCCCCACAACAAAGGCTTATCCAGCCCCAAATATCACTAGCGCCAACATTGAGAACCCCCAAGAACACATATATTCGTATCTGTGTTCCCTTTCCGTCTTTTCTCCCCACACCAATGTGGATATCTTTTACTGGTTGTCACCTTCTTTGTCATTAAACAGGCTGGCTTTTCCATATCAGCACATAACGATCTCTAGTTGTTTTTTAGCGGTTGTATTTTATTCTATTTCAAGGGGAACTGTTAATTTATTTACCCAGGCGCCTTATTTATCGACTCTAGGTTGTTTTGCTGTTGCAAACAGCTGAAATGAAGACCCTTTTACTAGCCATAGGATGAATTCCTAGACGCAGAATCTTGGGTCAGAGGCCATGTGCAGTTGACATTTTGAGAGATGTTGCCAAATTGCCCTGCAAAGAGGTGGTTCTGATTTATGCTTCCTCCAGAAATGTAAGATCGTGCCTTTCTCCAGCGTTGGTGTTTCTTCTTCCTGGTTTCCATTTATAGCCGAAGCTGTCTTCGTATCAGCCGGAAAGTTCAAAATGTTGGCAGCAAAGGTGGATTCTGAAGATATTCCCGATATAGAAGGGCAGGGGTGGAAGAAATCCTGATAAGCGACTATCCGCTAAATGAGAAAGAGAAGCTCTCGTCTTCTCCCTGTGGAGGAGAAGAAAGTCAAAATGCGGTTGAAAATTCGAGAACGAGAATTGGATGTGGCTCAACTCCTGAAGGTCTGATCCCAGGACCCACCCCCCCCACCCCGGCTTCGGGTGGTTTCTCGTTAGGAGCCACATTACCTCAGCTTATTGACTGGAGAAACCTGAACTGTAAAATAACGTGCTGTACTGTTTCTTCATTCCTCTTAATTATGAGAATTTCCGAGTCCAGTCTTTTAAAGGCTAAAGTTAAGAGGTTGCATTTACTGTAGACACAGCCACACACACACGATTATTCTGATGAGTTTGTAGGTCTCTATGAATCCTAAGGTTTAGAAAAGTGATACTGTTAACACAAAGGTTAAGGCAAATCAGGAGGAATTTTCTTTACTCACAGAGAAGATTGGTCTGGGGCGCCTGGTGGCTCAGTCGGTTGAGTGTCGGATTCTTGATTTTGGCTCAGATCCCATGTGTCAGGCTCCCTCTTATCAGTGTGGAGCCTACTTGGGGATTCTCTCTCTGCCCCTCTTACATGGTCTTGCGTTCTCTCTCTCTCTCTCTCAAAATAAATGAATATTAAAAAGAAGTTCTCAGTATTAGCGGCCAGTTAGAATCATCTTTTTTTTTTAATTACAAAAAAATTTTTGTTTGATGTTTATTTTTGAGAGACGGAGCACGAGTAGAGGAGGGGCAGAGAGAGAGGCACAGAGTCCAAAGCAGGCTCCTAGCCATCAGCACTGAGCCCAACGTGGGGTGGGGCTTGAACCCATGAACTGTGAGATCATGACCTGAGCCAAAGTTGGATGCTTAACCGACTGAGCCACCCAGGTGCTCCCCTCCATTTAAAAAATCTTAATATTTAAAACAAACAAACAAAAAACCCAAAACAATAAAATCTTAATATTTTTTTAAGTAGGCTCTATGCCCAATGTGGGGCTTGAACTCATGACCCTGAGATCAAGAGCTACATGCTCTACTGACTGAGCCAGCCAAGGCGCCCCATCTGGGATATTTTTTTTTTTTTTTTTGTAATGTTTATTTATTTTTAAAAGAAAGAGCTCATGAGCAGGGGAGGTGCAGAGAGAAAGGGGGACAGAGGATCAGAAGTGAGCTCTGTGCTGACAGCAACCAGCCGGATATGGGGCTCGGACCCCACGATCTGCCCGAGATCATGACCTGGGCTGAAATCAGACGCTTAGTGGAGTGAACCATCCAGGTGCCCCTCTCTGGGTTATTTTTAAACGGCCAGTGTCCAGGCCTTCCCCCAGGCTAGTTAATTCACATTTTCGGGGAGGGGGACCGAGACGTTAGGATTTTTTTGTTTAAAGCTCTGTTGATTTCAGTTTGCAGCCAAGATTATCAGTGCCCTACAGATGGAAATGGCAAACGTTCAGGCCTTGGACCAAATCTGGCCCCCTATTTGTTTTTGTAAATAAAGTGTTATTAGAACACAGTGTCATCAATTTATGCACATATTGTTTATGGTGACTTTGGTAGCAGAGGCTGTATGGCCTGCAGAGCCCAATTTGCTCTCTGACAGCAAAAGTTTGCTGACTCCTGGTATAGTAGATGGTGTTTTTTGTTTTCGTTTTTTGTTTTTTTTTTTTGGTAACTGCTGTGTCGAGTGTTCATTGAGGACACTGATGGGAAGTATTTTTGTGAGTTAATTTCTTTTACAACTTCATACTTGAAAAGCTGCCTTTTCCCTTAGGAACCCAGTATCCTTTCTCATTTCTGAGAGTGGAAGTTATGAGACCGGCTTCCTATCGTTTCCCTTCCCGGTCACATTCACCACTTAACCGTTGAAATCCCTAAGTCGTTCTCATAGTGCTTGTTCTTGAATTGGATCTTTTTTCTTTCTCTGTTTCCTTGGTCGTCCTCCTTTTCCCCCTTGCCGTTTTATTGTTGTCATTATTAGTCTCTGTTCTCTTTGTAAGGTGCATCTCCAGTAAATTTGCAGGAATATTCTTCCCTTGCTCCGAAATACCCCGTGCCTTCACCCCATCTTCTCTGTGCGCATCTCCAGTCCCGTACAAAGAAATGCACACGGATGCTCACACACGTGTACACACACGCTCACAGGTGGATATGTTTTTAGAGCCTTAGAGCCTTTTCTCGTAGGACAAGGATAGTATCTGCTTGTTTTGAGCAACTCACTTCTGACATTTTCCTGAGGGCTGCCCCGAGTGTGTTTTGGGGAAAGGGCCCTTCCTAATCCTAATCTCCCCTTGGTAGTGACCTCATTACGGTGGTAAAATTAAGTCAGAGCAGTCTGTTGCTCTCGTGAGCTGTGAGAGGGTCGCGAGGGGTTCAGGGGAGGCTGCCTACCTCTGCTGACTTGAACGGATCTCTGGGTGTGCAGGGTCGAGGGACTGCCCCGTTCCTGCGTGACGGGGAAGGTGTGTGGGTCATGTTGGAAAATGGATACGAGCGTGAGTGAAGGTTTTGAGCAGCCCTTGTGGTCCAGCCCTCAGACTGTATACACCGGGCTTCTTTCACAGCCTGGTGGGCATAGATGTGTCGGGGTGGGGACAGCAGGGGGTGGAGGAAGCCTGAGAGTGAGCTCATAGGTGGTGGCAACGGGCTCGGAGGTGGCCTCTCATCTTTGTCCTTGATAGATGTTACGTTGGTTTTCTGGGATTGGCCAGGGCAGGGCATATGCTCTGCGTTCTGTGCCTAGGGTCAGTTGGAGAGGCAGGGGGATGCCAGGGGTGGCAGGCAGGTGGCAGCTACTGATCCCTGCCTGTGAAGTCTCCTTGCTTCCTGGGCCTGTGCAGCCGCCTTCATTTTGTCCCTTTCTTCTGTTTTGGGGGACGCTGGAGGAGGTGGGGCGAAAGGAATGTCAGCAATGCAAGCTTACAGACCCTTGGAATCTGGTCCAGTTGGTCATGTAAGGAGCCCATGGCGGAAGCGGGGAGGGTGGCCAGACCCTTGGCCTTGGGTCCTCCATCAGAGACCTTTGCCTGGGATTAGGGTGAGGAACTTGGGCCGTATCTGAGCCAGAAGACAGAGGTTTAGTATCCAGGGCCGATCTGTTCACCTGTCTTCAGATGGGTGTCTGAGCCACAAAGGAGCACAGCAGCTTGGCTGTAAGGTCTGCCTGTCTGACATTTACCCCACTTTTCTGACTTGAACTCCAGTCTAGGTGGACAGGAGTGAGCAGCAAAGTCTCCGTGGTAAATGAGGAAGCCGGACCCCCAGTTATGTGTATGTGTGCTCTGGGGGGACGGGGGCAGGGAGGCAGCACTCAGTGTCTGTTGGTTACGAGTCCTCTCGGGTCTGGGCCTGGAGTTAAAAGCACACTCTGGCCAGATGCAGTGTGACTTTATCTGTTGACACGGAGATTGACCATATTACTGTAACCTTTGGCTTTCAGGATCCCTAACGACGCGGAGTTCGACAGACAACCGTCTGGCTGGGGTTGTGCGTTGTAAATATCGAAAGCCACCCAGGCGACCGTTCAGCAGACACGTGTGTTGGCGGGCTATTACCAGCCCACCGTTGAGCAGATGATGTGGGGGCAAGGTTTTTGGGGTTTCTGTCCCCGCCGTGCTCTCCAACGTGTGTGTGCGAGAAGGAAGCTGAGTGAGGAGTGTTGCGGGTTCTTCCGTCCAGCGCGTGTCTGATGAGGGTGCGACCCTGTCTTCCAGATCGGAGCAAGGCCGAGATGGACCTAAAGGAGCTGAGCGAGTCGGTCCAGCAGCAGACTGCGCCCGTCCCCCTCCTCTCGCCCAAGCGGCAGATCCGCAGCAGATTCCAGCTGAATCTCGACAAGACCATAGAGAGCTGCAAAGCACAGTTAGGTACGTCCTTTGGTTTGCTCTCACATCGTCACCGTTAACTCTTTGTAGGGTCGCCGCCCGGATGAAGCCAGCGCTGGATCCCGGCTGCTGTAGGGCAGCATTGAGCGTGCGACTCCCATACAGTTCCCCCAACGGCGGAGCCTCTCGGGTCGGCTCGTCACTTGTTCACAAGGGTTCTTTGAAATCCACCCAGTTTATTCTCTGGTTGTGGTAGCCTGCAGCCTCGAGGTGCAGGTGGTAGGGAAATTTGAAAGCGGAAGGGTCTTCCTGAGTTTGCCCCCACGCTCGCCGTCTGCACACGTCAGTGGCTCACCGTCAAGTCCAGTTCGACCCACAAACAACCGACACAAACCCTTCTGCTGCAGACCGGGCCCTCCCCACCTGGCACACGCATCCTGCTTCTGTACCTGTTGCCTGCCTTCCTCTTCCCCGTGCTGCCTGCCTTCACACCGCCTACCTGAATTCTTTCCCTAAGGCTGAGCTCAGGCATCCCCTCCTCCAGGAAGTCTCCTCTGACTGCCCTTCCTCCCTATCTGCCCCCTCCTGTGGCACTTTATTGCTGGGGAACATCAGTGGTCACTTTGTGTGGGGGTGTCCCTCTCCATCGGAAGCTAGACTGGAAGCTCCTTGAGGGCAGGGAGGTTGTCTCATAAGCATTGATGTTCTCCAAGGTACTTGGTCTTGTGTACATAGTAGGTGCTCCGGAATGTTTGTGGACTAAGTAAACGAAAGCAGGAGGGTGTTTGCGAAGAAGCGGGATGGCTGGCCTCAGGAGAGAGAGCTCCGCTACGGTGAGGTTGAGAGTGTCTGTGGGTGCTCTGGACCTTAGAATGACCAAGCTGTGGTTAGGAGTCATCCAGAAGGGCCAGAGGAGGAATGGTTGTAATTTTGCAGGCCATTTAAGTATCTGCCTTGGGTCTTTCCATGCATCTGGGCTGACTCCTTAATTTATTATTAACGTTAATAAGAATTTTAATATTTCTGTTTACTGACTGTTTCCTGCATACCTCACACTGTAGCACGCACGGTGCATAGATTGCCCTGACAGGTCGATAGCATTTTCAATCCCATTTTGCAGATGGAGAAACTGAGGCTCAGAGTGGTAGGTCCCTAGTTCAGGGTCACCAGGTGAATAAAGGCGCAAGATCAGGGTTTGAATTCGTGTCTTTTGGGCTCCGGTATGCAAGCTTTCCTTAATCACATTTGTGGTCACACTTGTCCTCGTATCTGACCGTATCTGACCTCGTATCTGGCTACGGTAGCATAAGCCTTAGGACCCAGAAGTTAAGACCAGATCTGAGATTTTGGCTTTTGGCTTCTCCTGTTTTTGATGGAGCCCTGACGGAGGCTGGTCTACTTCTGAGATGAGTCTGCTGTTACCTGGTGCCCTGGGCTGCTCGTGGCTTTTGTCTGTTTGCAAGTTTCCTTTCTGTGTCTGGGTCTCAATGGTGACCCCACTCACGGTGACTGTTGCCCCAGAACGAAGGCGGTACAGATTTGAGTTTTCCTCTTTTCAAAATTTTAAGATACGGTATCATTAACCTGTGGCCGGATGACACTCCTTACTGGGAGCAAGACACGTCAGTGGGTTGAATGGAACGTGCTTTTGCCCACTTTTGTTTGTGTCTGTGAAACACCCGCTGGTCTGTCATTTTGCATTTTGATAGAGACGTGGAAGTGTGTGACTTTGGTCTTGACTCCGCCGTCCGTGAAGGACCAGGGTAGACAAGGCGGCAGTGACTCTGCGTCAGCACCGGGCGTTGGAGGGAGGGTGGGGCAGCCCGGTCACCTGGAGATGGCCCTCACCTGCCGGAAGGGGCCAGTGGCTTCGTGGCTCCAGCCGGCTGCTGCCTTGCAGGCCTGTGACCCAGAGCGGCCAGATCTTGCGTTTTCTTCCACACAAGCCTGCTGCCTTGATTTCTGTGTGAAGGTTCCTGGTTTGTGAGTCGGGCAACACGTTCTAAGTGAGAAACAAACAAACGACAAAATAGCCGCTGGGCCAAACCGTGGCCCCCTGAGTAAAACGTGTGCCGGCCAGATGCAGATGCGGCTTGTAGGCTGTGAGCTGGCGACCTCTGCCTCAAGGCTTTGGTTTACTTCTTTGAGCTCTGGACTCAAAGCGACGAGGACTTGAACGCTTTGGGAACTGGTGGCGAGAGAGCTGGTGGTCCGTCAGGAGTGCCCAGGGTTCCGGCCTTGCCTCTGTCTTGGTTTTCTTTGGGCCTTAGGGTAAGTGGTTTCTCTGGGCCTCTGTTTTCTAATCTGTAAAGTGGATCCATTTTAACAGCTCATCTCCTTTGTTCCCCACCCCTCCCAGTCTCCACGGCCCAGTTAGTTATCGGTGTCACAAGGACACAGCTCCGGATAAATGTAAAATTTATGTTGTCTGGTCCCTTGTCATCTTCGAGTGTCAGTAACCGAAACCCTCTGCAAACCCCAGTTGGCATTTGTTAGATGCCGTTCGCTGCTAACCCCACCAGGCCAGGGGGATGCGATTGGAAATGTTTCATTTTATTCCAGCATTTGGCGTGGAAAATGTTTGCGTTTGGGGTCCTGCTCTTTTCTTTTTGTGACTACGCCACATGCTGGGTTTTCTCTTTGAATTTAGGCATAAATGAAATCTCAGAAGATGTTTACACGGCTGTGGAGCACAGCGATTCGGAAGATTCAGAGAAGTCCGATAGCAGTGATAGTGAATATATCAGTGATGATGAACAGAAGTCCAAGAATGAGCCAGAAGGCGCAGAAGACAAAGAGGGTAGTCGGGTGGACAAAGAGCCATCGGCTGTCAAAAAAAAACCCAAACTGGCAAACCCAGTGGAGACTAAGGAGGAGCTGAAAAGCACATCACCGGCCAGCGAGAAAGCAGATCCCGGCTCGGTCAAGGAAAAGGCCAGCCCCCAGCCTGAGAAGGACTTCTCCGAAAAAGCAAAAGCCTCCCCTCACCCTGCAAAGGATAAACTGAAGGGAAAAGATGAGACGGATTCCCCAACAGTACATTTGGGCCTGGACTCCGATTCAGAAAGTGAACTTGTCATAGATTTAGGAGAAGACCATACTGGGCGGGAGGGTCGAAAAAATAAGAAGGAACCCAAAGAAACATCTCCCAAGCAGGATGGTAAGTGAACCCCCACCAGTTTCGGTTTCTTGATTTGGCTTAGAGTACCCCCTTGTGTTGGTATTTCCAGAAGTTACGTGGCTCTCCGACATCACAGAGGGGGGCACCAGAGCAGACCTTTGATTGGCTCGAGGTCACCTAGCTAAGTCACTAATCAGGTCCAGGACTGACTCCAGGCCTGCCCGCCTTTCGCCCAATGTGGTTGATTTTGAGCTCAGAAAAATAAAAAACGGTAGGTGTTTCTAGCAGTCGGGTCATTTTTTTGCCCAAGCTCCACTTTCCCAATACGCTCACTTGTTTCCCTAAAATGTTTGTCAACATATAGACATTTGACAAGGTTGGAATTGTTAGAAGTGTTTATTTTTCATTTTTTTGTTAAAATTTTTTTTTAATGTTTATTTTTGAGAGAGAGAGAGAGAGAGAAAGAGAGAGAGAGAGGGAGAGAGAGAGAGAGAGAGAGAGAGAGCGAGCATGAGTTGGGGAGGGGCAGAGAGAGAGACACACACACACAGAGTCCGAAACAGGTTCCAGAGTCTGAGCTGTCAGCGCAGAGCCTGATGTAGGGCTTGAACTCATGAACCGTGAGATCATGACCTGAGCCAAAGTATGACCAACTGAGCCACCCAGGTGCCCCTGTTAGAAGTGTTTAATTCAGAGATCTTGATGAGTTCAGCTCCTGTTCTTCCCTTCACGCTGCCCAGGTGCCTCATGGTGCATTTTCTTACTGGAATCTGAGACCATCTGGGGAGATGGTACCTGAATACCGAGTGCTTCTTGGGACCCTAGACAGGGAGAAGGCACTGGATGGTGGGCACCTGAATTGAGGTGCCACCATATATGTGTTTATCCGACCTGAGTCCAGGGTCTTTGAGCCCTGGCATTGTTGGCATCTTGTGCCGTGTAATTCTTTGTCCTGTGTGTTGGAGAATGTTTGGCAGCCTCCCGGGCCTCTGCCTGCTGGGTGCCAATAGCCTCTGCCTACTGGTGGCAGTCAAAGATGTCTTGATATTGCCATTTGCCCCCTGGGCGGCACAAATCTCTGGCTGAGAACCATCACCTGGTCTCAAGGGTGCTCCCCATTGCCGCTGTCACAGACCGAACCCGCAGTGGCCACCCTCCCCTGGCGCAGCCCAGGCATGTTGACAAGCCTTCCAGGAAGAGCGTGTGAATGATGTGAAGGGTGTCCTTCCCGTGGACAAGGCAGTTAGCATGTTTTTTTTAAGCTGGTTTGGCAAGTGGGTGTAAGGGGATTCCAACGTGCCCAAGAAGGGGAAAGAAGAATTAATTTAGGGCCCAGGAAAAACATTGCCTACGGACACACTGGAAATCGTAGCCATAAAACCTTCTGGACTTTGTGAGCACCTGAAGGGCTAGTCAGGTTTAATTTCTGACCTGGGCCAACTTTTGACAGGAGCTAACTTCCCAACCAAACTCTTGAGTCAGAGGTGATTCTACACCCCCTGAGCATTTCGGAGGCTGGCTGCATAAAGCATGTCGGGAGTGGGCCTTGAGAATCTTTCTTCCGTGCCACGG
Source organism: Panthera leo (assembly GCF_018350215.1). Lineage (NCBI taxonomy): Eukaryota > Metazoa > Chordata > Mammalia > Carnivora > Felidae > Panthera > Panthera leo. The sequence continues at coordinate 13,910,301 of NC_056681.1, forward strand.
AGCCTCAGTTGTTGGGGAGAGAGAATTTCTGCAGTTCACTGATGAACCGTGTCTGAATGGTGCGGTGGAGGGAGAAAGAGAAGTGATTGAAAGGGGCAGGGAGGCTAGAGCAGCACACCGTCCTGAGTCCCCGTGGATTTGGGGGTGGCCTCCAAAAAATCCGACTTTGTTGTGGATTGGGGTTTGAGGCAGATGTGGCAGAAAACAGTAGGAGAGTAGCATCTTTTCCATATTCCATGTGGTTTGGGGGGAATATTTGGGTACAAAGATGGCAGTGCTCCTATGAGCGATAGGTATACTGTTCCTTAATGTCCGGAACCTGTCTTTTGATTGATTGGTTTTATGCCTCTTCCTCTTCCAGAAAGGATCTGTAACAGATTGACAAGAATATTTAACCATGAAACAAAACGAAGATACAGAAGTCTGTAAAAGAGGAAGGTAGAATAGTAAGAGGTCCGGGAAGGTTTATGCACATAACCATGTACTGTTTCGGCCTTCAGTGTTAGCGAAGTTGAGCTTTCATTTTGGCTGTGAGCTTTCTAGCGGTCAAAGCAAAAAGGGAAATAGAGCAGTCAAGGCAAAAAGGGAAATACAGCCCCTTAAAAGATCTCATATTCCCCTCCCACCCCCCCCCCCCCCCCAAAAAAAAACAAACATCTCAGTCGATTAAGCGAAATACAGCTGTTCTTGCACTGATGTCTGAGGGAAATACCTTCAAGAGGCCCCAAGTATATAGTGGTTGTAATTAAGCTGAAGATGGTTCTGAAACTTAATTCAGTTCGTGCATTATCCTGGGGGTTGGGACAAAGACCTACCAGTCTTTTTTTTAAAATTTTTTAAAATGTTTTATTTTATTTTTGAGACAGAGAGGGGCAGAGCATGAGCAGGGGAGGGGCATAGAGAGAGGGAGACACAGAATCCGAAGCAGGCTCCGGGCTCTGAGCTGCCAGCCCAGAGCCCGATGCGGGTCTCGAACCCACGGAGTGTGAGATCATGACCTGAACCGAAGTCGGACGCTTAACCGACTGAGCCTCCCAGGCGCCCCAAGACCTACCAGTCTTAAAATCTAGAGCCCCTCGATGGTAGTTTGGGTCTTAAAGGATCAACTTTGTACCAGACTCTGCAGTAGAGCATGCTTTCAACGATGTGTTTAGCCGAAGGGTATTTTGGAGTGAGCCGTGGTGACCTCCAGCTCCCCTTCAGCTGGGAATGAAGCTCACGTATAGAATCTGGAGACGTAGCCAGCAAAACAGCTTTGTGGCTGGTGATGTCAGGATAGAGGCAAAGAGAGAGCTTACTTTGAGACCTTGCTATGGTTCCCGTAAAACATCAGTAATTTCCATTCTTCTCTTTAAAAGCCTGCCTTTTAGGGACTAGACAGCGACCAAAGTCTAGAAGAAGTAGTTTAATAAGTAGGGACAGCTTCTGGAGTATTGGCCCTTAAGAGACTCACCCTTTTTTGGGCTATAGGTCATTTGATTATACGCTTCAAATTTCTAGGACAAATGGAATTTCTTATGGCCTCTCCCCCCACCCCAAATCATTAGAATCTGTTAGGAATCAAAATAGTTGAGTGTCTGAGTGCTTCGAGCCCAGCATCTTTTCAGATTGCACACTCCAGTGTTTCATTTGGAACAGAGGGGCCGCCAAGCCACCTGTGAAGCCAGCTGTTTGCTTCCGAAAAGTGGTAGAAAGAAAAGGACCTTTTTGTGGTTGCCCTGTGTCTGAGGAAAGGGGGACTAGGCTAGCTTGTCAACAACAACGGTATTGCTTTTCTGGTCACCCGGAAGCAAAGGGAGGCATGTGGGTGAGAAACCCCACCAGGGTACTGCCCCGGTGCAGGGCTCATAGAGAAACTGGGTTCAAAGCCACCTCTCCACCTGGAGAGTGCAGGGACTGTGTCCAGTATCTGCCACATCATGTCATCCCAGGGAAGGGTCATCCCAGAGCTCCCCCTCTGGCTCTTCCTGTGAACTTGGCTAGGCTCTCCTCTCCGGAGGAGCAGGAGGACGGAGGGCCAGCCAGACGTGATGACCCCCACCTCCAGGTCCGGAAAGTCAGCTTGGTTTTTGTTTTTGTTTTTGTTTTTTCTCTCCCTCTCCTTTAGGAGATGGGCTTCCTAAAACCCAGTGTACTGAAAAGCCTCCCTAGAACAGTCAAGGTCATGTCTTTCCCAGGTTCTAGAAATCTAAAAAGACAGACAGGTTCCTGAAGAGGCTTTCATGTCGAGGCACATTGTCTAAGATCGGGGTGGTGACTTATTGCCTGTGTTCTGTGTGTGATCCCCAGGCATCCTCTCTGGGGGGCAAACCCACCTCCCTGGTGGCTGGCGTCTCTGTAGTGACAACCCTTTTACAAATGAGCACCACGTGGCCCCTCCTTCTACGCTGCTCAGTGCTTCCGGCTCTAACCTGCCTTCCTGCCACTCCTCACTGCCTGCCCTCACTGACCCAAGTGCTGCCTGTTCCCAAACACGCCTTGGCTGATGCTGTCACCTTCCCAGTTCTCACTTCCGCCTGTTGGACATCCTACCCCTCCCTGCAGGCCTCCCCTCCCCCACCCCCACCCCAAGACAGACTCCACGAAGCAGCTTTTTCCAAACTTCTCATTCACACTCACTGTTTTGGCCCTTCCCAAGTCCTGCTTGTGTATAATCATTGACTTTATATTTTTATTTAAAGCCACTTACTCTTAATACAAAAATGAAACTCCTCTTAGATGTAGATTTGACCAGCACACACGTAAGGCATCTACTCACCCTGACGAGCACTGAGCACTGTGTACAGTTGTTGAATCGCTATATTGTGCACCTGCAGCCAACCTAACGCTGTGTATGTTACCTGTACTGGCATCACGATTAAAAAAACAAAACAAAACACTTAATAAAACAACAGCAACAACAAAGAAGGCAAGTCTCCTAACTTCACGATAAATACCATTGTATTTATTTACCATTGATAAATACCTTTAGTGTTAGGTGTCGAGGCCATTAGCAGCTTACTGGGACTCAGTCCTGGAGGGAGTCGGAGGTTAAGGGATACTTTTCTCTCTGGGTGACTTCGTGTTGTTCAGTGCTTTGACCTACGGGAAGCCATCCGATCCTTTGGGGTGCATGCTTCAGAGGTTCCCTAGCCAAAGGGATTCTCTTCATCTCCAGATTGACTTTGGTTGGTTCTCTCACAAAGTGCTCACCCGGTTCTGTCTGTAAAACGAGCCTCGTGCGGTGACTCTGCTCATCCACTGGTCGTTGGGCAACTTGAGGGCAGGAGCTGTGTCTCGTTCCCATTTCCCCCAGAGGCCCAGATGAGAGTCTCAGAGGTGGGCATGTGCTCACGAGAAGGGGCTGACCCTCTGAGACAGACGTGCAGAAGTGGCCTAAGCGGGTACGGTGAGATGGGCGCCTCCGTCGGCGTGTCCCCGCCACGCTGAATTTGTCGGGCATTCCTGGCTGGCCTCGGTTTGTCTTACCCAGAGCCTGCTGGCCTAGAGGCCCTGCACGTGAGCCTGAGTCCAATCCACCGTTCTTTTGTTTGTGTGTTGTTTGTGTTTTCACGCATTGGCTTTAGTCGCAGGTAAAGCTCCACCATCCACTACGGCGGGCGGCCAGTCCCCACCCGAAACTCCGCTCCTCACCCGCTCCTCCTCCCAAACTCCCACGGCTGGTGTCACGGCCACCACCAGCACCACGTCCACCGTCACGGCCCCGGCCGCCGCCGCCACGGGAAGCCCGGTGAAAAAGCAGAGGCCGCTTTTACCGAAGGAGACTGCCCCGGCCGTGCAGCGGGTCGTGTGGAACTCGTCAAGTAAGTTTCAAACGTCTTCCCAAAAGTGGCACATGCAGAAGATACAGCGCCAGCAGGAGAGCCAACAGGAGAGCCAGCAGCAGCCACAGTGCTCCCAGGGGACGAGATATCAGACCAGACAGGCTGTGAAAGGTACCACGCACGCCCCCTTCTGTTCTCGTGGCGCCCGCTCCCTGTTCGCCACATCGACAGGAGAGAGAGAATGGTTTTGTTTTTTCCGTTCCTTTTTGTTTCCCGGCCGTTGCATCTTGAAGGCCTCACGCGTTCCATTTGGCATCATTTTTAAAAATTGTCTCGCAGCTCGTTTTTTTCACTCCTATTTATTTATTTTTCGTTTCTGAACGATACGTGCGTATAGGCTTCTTAGAAAAGGGTAAAATATTTACCCCCAGATCTGTTGTCTTGATTGAACTTCCATTTCATCCTCCACCCTTTCTCAGCGGCCACTGTTCACTGTAAAACCCTTTTTTGTGCATGTACGCATATATATTTACATATATATGAATCTTCATAAAAAATAGGACTTTTTTTTTCTTTTTTTTAAAACATAAAAATGGTACCATACTTGCTTTTTTTTACCCCCCTCTTTTTCTTTTTCTTTTTCTTTTTTTTTTTTTTTTTTAACCCATCAGCATGTTTTGGAGGTTCATCCATGTTAGTGCACAGAGCTCTTCGTTATTCTTTTGGACTGCTGCATAGTATTCCACAGTTGATGTAAATCAAGTATTCCCCTACAGATGGGCATCTAGATTGCTCCCAGTTTTTTTTCTGTTGTGAGCAGTGCTGCAATGAATATCTTTGCGTAAGTTTTCTCGTGCACATCCGTCAGCCTCTTGGCGTTACCTTGGGAAGAGTGCTTTCAGTGTGAGACCCTGGTAGCAGAGAACTAGGGATTAGCCCCGTGGAGAAGAGCCGGCATCAGTCAAGAAGCAGTTGCCGAAGTTGGGTAATCAAAGCCGCCCGACACCCCCTCCCCCCGCCGCCTCGGCCAAGCCATGCAGGAGGCTCCATCTGGTGCCGTGCAGAGGAGTACCAGGTTGCCTCGTTTTTTGAGCACTGATGCAGATCATGTTTCCTAGGGAAGCCCGCATCTAGATCCTTGGAGATTGGGGTCTTTGGTTGAAACCCTCACGTACTGAGCGCAGCCTCGCGAGTAGAGCTGTGAAGAGTAGCAGCAGGATGTGGGTTGAAAGGTGGCCAGGTCTTGAAGAGCCCCAAAGAATCCCTTCGAAGACGGGGCGGGGAGGGGTGGTTGGAGGTAAGAGTAACAGATTGGACAGGTCCAGTGGGAATGCAGCTAGATTGCTCTTGCTGTTTATTTTTTATTTTATTTTTTTAACATTTAATTCATTTTTGAGAGAGAGAGAGAGAGAGAGAGAGAGCGAGCCCGAGTGGGGGAGGGGCAGAGAGTGAGGGAGACAGAATCCGAAGGAGGCTCCTGGCTCCCAGCTGTCAGCACAGAGCCCGACGCGGGGCTTGAACCCACGGACCGCGAGATCGTGATCTGAGCCGAAGTTGGACGCTTAACCAGTTGAGCCACCCAGGCGCCTCTGCTCCTCCTATTTTAAAGAGCTAGTGGGGCAGAACTAAATCTAGGATATTCGAGGTCGGGATGACTAGTTCCAGTATTTTCTGTCTTCGCGCCCCGTCAGCATTACGAGCTTCCCCAGGGGAATTTAGGTGCTGGAGTTGAGAGGCCCATTGATGGTATGGTTCTCAATTTCCAGGTTGTCTTGTGTCAAAGGTGAACAAAGCTGGATACTAGTTAAAGTGGTAAGGATGGGTTTTAATCAGTATGTACTGTTACGATAGGGAGAAAAAGTCCAGCCTGAACTGAAGTCAACCCTACTTTGTACAGAGGTGACGAGGCATTTTAAAGGGAGAACGGACGGGGGTAGGGAAGGGGCCGAGTGAGGACCTCCAATAGAGTCAGGGAAGTGGAATTTTACAAAAAATGGGAAATGGGGGTTGGTCCATGTGAAACCCACGTGGGGCTGCTAACTGCTGCTTCCAAAGTTAGGCTCCTACCCTCCCTGGGAGATGGGCCACAGGGGGTTTGCTGTAACAAACAGTAAATTTATATGGCAGCCTTGAACTTTCTCAGGCAGGCACTTTAATGGGGCCTGGGGTCATCCTAGGGATGCGGCCTTGAGCTGTTAGAAAAGTTGTTTGTGTTTGCCTGAGGCTTGGTCCCAGAAATGGCTTAGAGGATCCTAGTTAGAGTCTGGTCAAAGGGAGGATATTTGTCATTTGAAAGTACAAAAGCTCAAGGGGCACACATTGGGGACTTCACTCCCTCTGTGCAGCTTCGTGCTGGGTCGGGCCCTTCCCGTGGCGGTGGGGTGACCAGGACCCTTTCCTTTCCTAGCTGTGCAGCAGAAGGAGATCACACAGAGCCCATCCACCTCCACCATCACCCTGGTGACCAGCACCCAGTCGTCGCCTCTGGTCACCAGCTCGGGGGCCACGAGCACCCTCGCGTCCTCAGTCAGCGCAGACCTGCCCATCGCCACTGCCTCCGCTGATGTTGCTGCGGACATTGCCAAGTACACTAGCAAAGTGAGTGCCCATGGCACCTGGGGGATGGGGGGGGGGCGTGTCAGAGGACCAGCTTCCGGATGGGAGCCTGGAGAATCACGACCTTGCAGGCTTTACGGGGTGTTTTGGAGGGAAGACCCTGTTTGAAGTGAAGATCTCCAAGCCCAGATTCTTGGCTCTAAAGTTGGCTCTAAGCAGAGAAATCTAGAATGGGCTGCATCTTGTTCTGAGCGCTTAGATTCTAAAGTTAGTACAGAGCAGGAAAATGACACAGCGGCAGAATTACCCTGAGGAACTCACGCCACTCGTGAAGGCAGTTTCCTTAAGCGCTGGGACAGGTTCCTGTTCCGTCAGTTGATAACAGACCATGGAGTTGGTTTATGATCCAAAAGCCATGTGGAATGAAGTGACACGAGTCTTAGGCAGGAGGTATGTAAGGTATGATACCCACACCAAGATGAACTAGGGAGGGGTGGATTCCCTCCCGACTCACCCACCCCCTGAGTTCACTGCTGGGTGTTCGCTCAGTGCAGACTCTTCCTCTTCATTTGCCAGGTGCTTCTTTGCTCGTTGAATTCAGGCAAATACAACCAGGAGCTGTTCTCAAGGTCGCATGAGGTTGCTCTGGAGTGATACGTGGGTCCGTAGCCACAGACCGCTCGATAGCGGAATAACCACGAGGCCAGGATTTTGTCTGTTTTGCTTACCTCCAGGGCCTAGAACGGTGCCTGGCTCACAGTAGGTGTTGCTGCAGGGTCGTTAAATGAATGCATGCTGGTGCCTAACTTCTCTGTGTTGGGCTTACTACCGTGAAGGGCTATTAATAGTAGTTAATGAGGAATAATCTAGGCAGAGTGTTTAGTATATCACTAAGTAGGCAGTAATAATAATTTACTCTTCACCAAGGAGTAAATGATTAGTTAGTTACTAATGAGTACACTATTCAGGTTTATAGAGAGCATGGGTGACCATTACTGAGGATCGCTGTTTCTAGAATTCTTGAAGTGCCATGATAAAGACTTGCTTTTTTTTTTTTTTTTTAATTTTTTTTTTAATGTTTATTTATTTCTGAGACAGAGAGACAGAGCATGAATGGGGGAGGGGCGGAGAGAGAGGGAGACACAGAATCAGAAGCAGGCTCCAGGCTCTGAGCCATCAGCCCAGAGCCCGACGCGGGGCTCGAACTCACGGACCGTGAGATCATGACCTGAGCTGAAGTCGGCTGCTCAACCGACTGAGCCACCCAGGCGCCCCAAGACTTGCTTTATTATATTGTGTTAAAGGTGGACTCTCCTTTAGTTCTGGATGACCAGTGACATTTATAATTTTCTACCAGTGTGTTTTTGTTGGTCATTTTCTTCCTCTTCCTTCCATTGAGATGTATCCGGTATCATTACCCAACAAATGAGCACAAAACATAGCAACTTAAACCAGTTCCCATTTCTCCTCACAGTTTCTGGGGTCAGGAGTCTGGGCAGGGCTCAACTAGGTCCTCTGCTTTAGGGCCTCTGGCAGATTCCTCTCAAGGTGTTTGCTAGGGTTGAGGTTTCATCCGAAGGCTCGACCAGGAAAGGACCCATTTCCAAGTTGACTTAGGTGGTTGTGAGCAGGATTTACTTCCTCAAGGGCCGTTGGGCTGAGGGTCTCAGGTCCAGGCTGGCTCTTGGCCAGAGGCCGTCGTCAGTTCGTGCCATGGGGGCCTTCATACTTGGCAGTTTGCTTCCTCAAAGCCAGTGATAGAAAAAAACCCGTTAGCAGGATGGAAGTCAGTCTTCTGTAACCTGATCTCAGAAGTGACAGCCTGTTACCTTTGTCATATTGCATCGGTTAGAAGGTCACTAGGCCAGCTCACAAACACTGGAAGGGAGGGGGTTACACAGGGTCACAAACGCCAGAGCACCTGGGATCATTGAGAGCCATCTGTCTTTCACGCTAGGCAAGATGGTCCAAGTACTAGATAGTGTTTGCATGTTGCCCTGGCTCGACACCTGCTATAAGTGTTATGCTTATATGGTATTTACTTAGCTTTCATAATAAATTGATGAGGTAGATACTGGTATCATCGTTGTTTTATAGATGAGAAAACTGAGGCTCAGTGGGGTTACACAGTCTGAATGGTTGAGCTGGGATTTGAATAGTAGCAGCCAGGATCTTAAAGAGTGGCTTTGAGCCAGTTTGTGAATACCTGGGAAGCCTACTGACCACAGATGTCCAGTGTCCATGAACTGATTGTTCTTGCACGTGCCTTTTTCAACAACCCTATCTGACCCTCCCCCCAACCCCCCTGTCTACGGAGATAATCAGTACCAGTCTTGGGGATAACTTGGTCTCTTATTTAAATTTTTTTTTTTTTTAAACATTTATTTATTTTTGAGACAGGGAGACAGAGCATGAACGGGGGAGGGGCAGAGAGAGAGGGAGACACAGAATCTGAAACAGGCCCCAGGCTCTGAGCTGTCAGCATAGAGCCCGACGTGGGGCTCGAACCCATGAACTGTGAGATCATGACCTGAGCTGAAGTTGGACGCTTAACCGACGGAACCACCCAGGCACTCCAACTTTGGCTCTAATTTAGTATGTTTGTCCTCCTTTTGAATTAAATGCATGAATTGTTAGAGAGTCCCTGAGTGTCAGAAGAGGAAGGATTCAAGGGGTGATGATCTATTGCCATTCTTAAGATTTTAGTCTTCCCTGTCCACCTACTGGTAGATATTGATTTAATATTTTTATTTAAATTTAATATAGTTTTCTTTAAATTGACCGAAAGAGTGAAACTAAAATTGGGTCTACCATTCTCAGAGAACCATTCCTTGTCAAGGCTTGAAGCCTAAGTTTGTTTTCCTTTGGTTAAAAGGAGAGATTGTCACGAAAGTGTTTGGTGCATAGTGGCACCATACTGAGACTTTTTCCTCATGTGGTATGCAGGTTTACGGAGGAATGGAAAAGGAGTGATCTTTTTCATTCCTGATTTCAAAAGGTGTCTGGTGTGCCTAAATGGTCTCTTGTTCTGCTAAGTTTAGCCTTACCAGCACCTTCCATTGATTGGGTCCAACTTGCCTAATTGACAGATGAGGAAACTGAGGCCTGCCGAGTGGACCTGGTGAGTGGTTTGCACTGAGCTGGTTTTCTGAGCTCCTGCAGCTGTCTTTATTTCTTGGGCTTCCCCTTTGCTCTTACCACAAAATCGAGGAATGAACTTTGTGATAGACATTTTCTTCGCAGTTAAGAAAATGAGCACGGTGACATATTTTTGGAGCTGATGAACTTTCCTGCCTCCGAGGTGACCCAGAGTTGAACACCCAGATCTGTGTGTGTTGGCAGAAGGATGCTCTTTTATTAATGCTGAGTCCTTTGCTATATTTGGAAGAAAGAGTGAAAATCCGTCCACAGATCCATGATTTCTTTCAAATGGAATGTAACCATTGCATTAGGAATGTATTGAATTTCATCTACTTTCTAAAGTTTTCTTGTAAAGCAATTTAGACTTAAGATTTTAAATTGACATGGTTGGTGCAGCGGGGCGGGGAGGCCCATACAGGACGACTGGGGAGCGCGAAGTGTTTTTCCTGGCCGTGTTCATGTGTGGCCCCCAAAACAAGTGAGGAGTAGAAATCCCAACGGTGATTGTATTCGTTTTCCTCCCATTTTGGGGTGAATTGGGGGTTATTATTTTGGGGTTTGGCAGTTTATTAATTACAGCACATGTGGATTTTTTTTTTTCCCTGTAAAAATAAGATGAACAGGTATTTCTTTCTGAATACCTGCCTTGTGGCAGATACTGAACCATTGTCTCCACATGGGTTTTTCACCTGATCTTTGTGCACACCCTACACGGGCCCACTGTCTTTACCCTTGTTTTCTACATGGGGGAACTGAGGCTCAGAGAGTGGGTGATGGTGGGAAGAGATCTCGGGCATCAGATAGGAGGGTGGTTTTTGTCATGCCTTCTTGTTGGATTGGAGCAAGTTGCAAAACACAGTGGAGACTTTGCTGCAGCCAGGCCAGGCCCCGAGGCCTACTTTGGTCTCCTGTCCTCTCCTCTTTGTCCTGTGACCGGGGGAGGGGCGGGGAATCAGCCAGCAAGTGGTAGGCAGGAGAAAAATCATCCTGCAGACACATTCAGTCAGCAGGGAACTAGGTGCCTGCCACGTGGACCTGAGCTGGTGTCACAAACTTGCTGATGCCTTCAGGGCTCAGAGAGTTAAAGAAAAGGAAGATGGCACACTGGACAGGCAATGGGAGGGAGCCCTGACCAAAGTCCTTCAAATACCGAACCAGCTATCGCCACACAGTGGGCTGGGTTAATTCGTCCATAAAAACGAAGGACTGACCCAGTCTGTGACCCAAACAGATCGCGAAACCTCTGCACTAAGTGGAAGAAGGTGGTCATCAAAGACCATGTGTTGTGTGACTCCAGAGATAGAAAATATCTAGATGAAGCACATCCATCCGTGTAGAAAGCAGATCAGTGGTTGTCGGGGGTGGGGGGCGATGGGGACCTTTGGGGGGTGAAAGCTAAGGGGCATCCGAGTTCTCTTTGGGGTAATGGACTGTGGGGATGGAGGTACAACCGTGAATCTATTAAAGGCCATGGATTTGTGCACTGTAAATGGGTCCATTGGTAGATGAATGAGATCTCAATAAGACTTTTTTTTTTTTTTTTTTAAAGGGGAAGGAATTGAGAAACAACAGTCACAAAAGGAAACAATTCCTCCCTTGAACCCATAGTGCTGGCCAAAGCAAACAGGCCTGGGGCCCAAATTCAGCCTCTCCAGATTAGCCTCTGGCTACAGAAACTAGCTTTGTGTATTCCTACCCTGGATTATACCTGAGTTTCTCGACCTTGGCACCAGTGACATTTTGGGTTGGATAATTCTTTGTTATGGGGGCTGTTCTGTCTACATAGCGTATATAGCTCATCCTTGGCCTGCACCCACCAGATGCCAATAGTCTGCTTCCCCCCCCCCCATCAGTCATGACAACCACAAGCACCAAATGTCCTGTGAGGGACAGAACTGCCCCCTGTTGAGAACAACTGCTTTGTATTGGGTAGGTTTTAGATGTATGTCATCTAGAAAAGCCTCAGGGAAACGATCACCTGAATTGTTTCTGTTTTTATCTTTCAGATGATGGATGCAATAAAAGGAACGATGACAGAAATCTACAACGATCTTTCTAAAAACACTACTGGGAGCACAATAGCCGAGGTCAGAGATGACACATTCCTTATTTGCTAAGAATGTTATACGGGCTGCTGTAAAATGGTGCCAGGAAGCAGCTTCTCTGGAAGTCCCTCCAGGGCGCTCTGCTGATTGTGTTTGTTGGGAAGGGCGTTTCTTTACTTAGTCACAAGGCTGGCTCTGTGGTGGGGATACACACAGCTTTGTGTGATCCGTTCACTTCTAGTCAAACGGCCAATACTGGAGCCTGAGTTAACCTCCTAGTGAAACCTGAGATTAATCGGTTCCTTTGGCCCCATGTATAATTGTCTCCTGCCTCTCTGTAAGTTTGGACATTTTTATACAAGGGATCCTTGTTGTCTTAGGATTTGCGTGCTGAAAGCCTCCACAATTGTGTGGTTGCCTAGGGAATAAAGCGGTTAAAACATGAAAATGTCCACTTAGGAAGTGACCATTTGTAAAAATAGATCTCTTTGAACTGACTTCTTAGGCTAGGCTAATTCTTTGTAAGCCAGGTGCGGAAGGGTCACCAGGTGAAATGACAAGTGAAAGAACTTCTTGAGGTCATCGAAAGTGATGTTGGAGACAGGGAAATTCCATGCAAGCCACTGACCTGTGAGGGCCGGCACTCAGAAGAAGAGAAAATCTCCCCCACGAAGGTGTCCTAATAGGCTTTCAGCAGAGAACAATGTGCATATAAAGCTTTGAGAAAGGTCCCGAAGGAATCAGTGAGTTCCCGGGATATTTTGCTCATGTGCCCATCTCTATGATGAGACCAAGGATTGGTATGTGGTTGAAAACACAGATCTGTAATGTCTCACTTGAAACCTTGGGGTCCAGATATGTGCCAGAATTTTTCAGAATTTGAAAAGGTAATATGCAGCTATCCGCCCCAAACAATACAACATTTCTGCTGTGAAATATGCTTGTTCACACAAATTAGGGTTTCTCCACCTCGGCACTTCTGACATTTGTGCCAGATGATTCTCTGTTACGGGGTCTGTCTTGTCCATCGTAGGGTGCTTGGCAGGTCCCTGGCTTCTACCCTATTGGCAGTAGCACCCCTCCATTGTGACAGCCTCAGAAGTCTGCAGATCTTGCAGTGTCGTGGAGGGAACGGGGAGGACAAAGTCACCGTGGTGGAGAGCCACTGTGGTTATCAAACACTGTAAATAGGGCCCGTGTTCAGGCGGAGTTTATTTTTCCCCTCCAAATGAATTTAACTCCTCCCTCCAAAATTACCCTTTGGTTTCCAGAGATGTTAGGCTTTGGAGTTTCAGGTGAATAACTGTAGATTCCGTCTACAATGTTAGGTAAGAGGGGCGCCTGGGTGGCTCGGTCGGTTGAGCGTCCAACTTCGGCTCAGGTCATGATCTCGCGGTCCGTGAGTTTGAGCCCCGCGTCGGGCTCTGTGCTGACAGCTCGGAGCCTGGAGCCTGCTTCGGATTCTGTGTCTCCCTCTCTCTCTGCCCCTCCCCTGTTCATGCTCTGTCTGTCTCTGTCTCAAAAATAAATAAACGTTAAAAAAAATTTAAAAAAAATGTTAGGTAAGAGATCAAACACAGGTAACTTTATTTGCTTTAGTTTCACTTTTTCAAGACCAAATTTTTTTTTAATTTTATTTTTTATTTTTTAAAATTTACATCCAAATTAGCACATAGTGCAACAATGATTTCAGTAGATTCCTTGGTGCCCCTGACCCATTCAGCCCATCCCCCCTCCCACAACCCCTCCTGTAACCCTCAGTGTGTTCTCCATATTTATGAGTCTCTTCTGTTTTGTCCCCCTCCCTGTTTTTATATTATTTTTGTTTTCCTTCCCTTACGCTCATCTGTTTTGTCTCTTAAAGTCCTCATATGAGTGAAGTCATATGATACTTGTCTCTCTCTTACTAATTTCGCTTAGCATAATACCCTCCAGTTCTATCCGCGTCGTTGCAAATGGCAAGATTTCATTCTTTTTGGTTGCCGAGTAATACTCCATTTTGTGTGTGTGTGTGTGTGTGTGTGTGTGTGTGTGTGTGTGTGTGTGTGTATACACCGCATCTTCTTTATCCATTCATCCATCGATGGACATTTGGGCTCCTTCCATACTTTGGCTATTGTTGATAGTGCTGCTATAAACATGGGGGTGCATGTGTCCCTTCAAAACAGCACACCTGTATCCTATGGATAAATGCCTAGTAGTGCAATTGCTGGGTCGTAGGGTAGTTCTATTTTTAGTTTTTTGAGGAACCTCCATACTGTTTTCCAGAGTCGCTGCACCAGCTTGCATTCCCAAGGACCAAAGTTCTAGTCAAGCCTTTCATTTATTTGTTATTATTTTTTTTATTTATTATGAAAATCTGTTCCTTGTTTTTACTTTATTCATTCATTCATTTTTAAAGTAAACTCTGTGCTCAACATGGGACTTGAACTTACAACCCCAAGATCAGAAGTTGGATGCTCTAGCAACTAAGCCGGCAAGGCACCGTCCTCCCGCCTTGTTTTTACTTTAAGTGGCTTTTTCTGGAGCCGGGATTTCTTGGAAAAGACAGACAACTTCTATAGTTGACCCTTGAAAAGCAGGTTTGAACTGTGCTTGTCCATTTTATGTGGAGTTTTTATATAGTATAGTACCGTAAAATGCATTTTCTCTACCTTGTGATTTTCTTCTTTTTTTTTTTATTTTATTAAAAAAATTTTTTTTTTTTTTAACGTTTATTTATTTTTGAGACAGAGACAGAGCATGAACGGGGGAGGGGCAGAGAGAGAGGGAGACACAGAATCGGAAGCAGGCTCCAGGCTCTGAGCCGTCAGCCCAGAGCCCGATGCGGGGCTCCAACTCATGGACCGCGAGATCGTGACCTGAGCTGAAGTCGGACGCTCAACCGACTGAGCCACCCAGGCGCCCCTACCTTGTGATTTTCTTAACATTTTCTTTTCTCGAACTTACCCAATGCTAAGAATATATTATCTAATATACACAACATCTGTGTTCAGCTGTTTATATTTTTGGGGAAGGCTTCCTGGTCAACAGTAGGCTGTTAGGTTTTTGGAGAGTCCAAGGTTACATATAGATTTTTTGACGGCGTGGCCTGTGGATGCCCCGGCTCCCGCTCCCACGTTGTTCAAGGGTCAGCTGCATTTCGTTTTCGGAAGCAGAGTTCCTCTTGAATTTGGGATAACCCACTGGTGCCCACCTCTCTGGCCTGCAGCGTCCAGCTGCTTACGCCTCACTTGACCGCGTGGCTTTGACTCTTCAGCTGGTGAGCCCTGTCGGTGAACGCCATCCAGACACGCCTTCTAAGAGTCTTACTCTCCCTCATTCCAGATTCGCAGGCTGAGGATCGAGATCGAGAAGCTGCAGTGGCTGCACCAACAGGAGCTCTCGGAAATGAAGCACAACTTGGGTAAGTCCTGGTGAGCTGGCCTGCGCCGAGGGCGCTTTTGGGTGTGAACTTCCCCGCAGCTCTGGAGGCGGGTGCCGGCGTGAATGGAGTCAAAAGTAGGCTTGGGGATGTGATGTCCCGCTGCTGGGGAGACCACAGAACCCTGGAGAGTCTAACCCGTGGACACGAGGTGTAAGAGCAGGTGTTGGGGGTGTGGGTTCCTTCTTCTTTTCTTTTCAAAATAACCAACATCAGTAGCGGGAGTAGCAGCAGCAACAGCCGTAGCTGTTCCTGTTTACTGAGCTCTGACTCAGCAACCGTTTTAAGTACTTTGCCACGGATCCAAATTCTCACGGAAACCCTTCTGGTGAAGAGCTCTGTTATCCCCGTTTTTAGGTAGAAGCAAGTGGGGCACAGACATGTTGAGGAAGTTGCTCAGAGTTACACAGCTGCGATTCGGGCGTGGGCACTCTGGGTCCAGACCTTCCCTCCGAAGCACGGAATATTGGGCATTTTCACAGATTCTCAAACACTTGGTGTGTGGCCCGCACTGCGGAGAAAGCTACTTTGCTGGTTGGTGCAGACTGAGTGCTGTTTCCGGCCTATCGTTGTGTGTCCCTGTTGTGAAAGGCTTTCCCCCCAAAGGTAGAGCAGTTCCCTTGAGACCCTCATGTAGTGTCAGCCTCAGAGCCAGAATGCTGGAGGCCGTCGTGTCTCCCTCGTCACGGGGGCAGGCCCAGGTGTGCCCCCTGTCACAGGTGACACACGTTGAAATCGTGCATCGCAAACTTACCTTACGAGGCCGCCCTTGGGAGGAGGGAGCCCTCTGCTTCTCTGCTTGTTGCCACGCAGGAAGTTTACTCGGGTGTTGTGGCTGCTTGTTACTTTTATGCAGGATCTCTCCATTAAAAAAAAAATTTTTTTTTTTTACATTTATTTATTTTTGAGAGACAGAGAGAGACAGAGCACAAGTGGGGGAGGGGCAGAGAGAGAGGGAGACCCAGAATCCGAAGCAGGCTCCAGGCTCCGAGCTGTCAGCACAGAGCCCGACTTTTGGGGCTCAAACTCACAAACCGCGAGATCATGACCTGAGCTGAAGTCAGACGCTCAACCCACTGAGCCGCCCAGACACCCCAGAATCTCTCCATTTTTAAATAATTAGCTGCATGTTTGGGGGAAAAAAAAAAAAAAAAAAAAAAAAGTACCTGCAGGCTGGCCAGAACGTGCCCATGGTCTGCAGGCTTCTAGTTAAAGGGACAGAAAGCTGGCGTCTAACACAAGTGCAAGGGGGTAATTTTCTTTTCCTGGTGTTTTTTTTAGACGTGTGCATGTGTGCTTGTTGTTTTGTTTTTGTTTGTTATTTTCAGTAAGAGAATCTTAACGAATTTTAGTGGGATCATTTACTTTTCTTTTGGTGTGCAGGCCACCCCCGCCCCAGGGTGAATGGCATGGGAACTTTCCTATCTGAAGTGAAATTAGAGAAGCCCCAGCGGACTGAGCACTTTGGTAGTTGATCGGTCAGAGCGAGTCATAACGCCCTGTCTGGTAGATTTACTCCATGGCCACTGAGCTCACCGAATAGAAAGTGTGTCTGAGCTCTAGTGCCAGCTGTGCCCTTATTGGCTGTATGCCTCAGTTTCCTCATCTATGAAAGGTTTTTTTTTTTTTTTTAAAGCTTATTTATTTATTTTGGAGAGAGAGAAGGGGGGGGGGGGCAGGGGTGAGGAATCCCAAGCAGGGATCCCCACATGGGGCTCCAACTCAGGAACCATGAGATCATGACCTGAGTCGCAAGCAAGAGCCCGACACTTGGCGACTGAGCCGCCTGGGCGCCCCCGAAAGGAACGGTCTGGTTAGAGCTGGTCTCCCAGGATTAGTATGAAGGTGAAGTGAGTTGATCCAGGGTGTAACACGAGGTGCCTTGTAGTATTTGGTTGCTAGAAAAGTCCATGCTGGTGACAAAACTCAGAGTGGGCTTCGTGGAAATTGGGTCACGGGTTTATTTGACGACTTCCCCCAGGATCCCCGTGGGGCTCCGGCTCCCTGCATGCTAGGCACCTGGCGTTTTCTCTCACCGCGCAGCTCTGTCTGATCACGTGACGAACGCTCGTTTTGCAGATGCAGATACTGGGGCTCGGCGAGGCTAGGTTACTCGCCTGTTGGGGGGGGGGGGCGGGTGTTGCACAGCTGAGCCCCCTCCGAGCCAGGACCCGCACCCGTGTCTGTTGGAATCCCCGTCCTGGACTCCCTTTCCGATCTGGTGTGAAAGTCTCCAAGCCCCGGGCGGGGGAGTGGGGGGACTAGTGATGCAGCCCATGTCCTCTCCCCTCGCCCATCAGAGCTGACCATGGCGGAGATGCGGCAGAGCCTGGAGCAGGAGCGGGACCGGCTCATCGCCGAGGTGAAGAAGCAGCTGGAGCTGGAGAAGCAGCAGGCGGTGGACGAGACCAAGAAGAAGCAGTGGTGCGCCAACTGCAAGAAGGAGGCCATCTTCTACTGCTGTTGGAACACCAGCTACTGCGACTACCCCTGCCAGCAGGCCCACTGGCCCGAGCACATGAAGTCCTGTACGCAGTCAGGTACGGCCACGCGCGGCCTGCCCGGGCCCTGGCCGGTCTCGCCGGACGACCGTGACCGTCACGCACGAGCGGGCAGCGTGCGCGCGCCCGGCGGACGCTTGAGGCACGGCTGTTGTGAACGTGGGGCGTCCTTCTGTTACTTGCCCGGACTGTCGTTTCATGTGGCACTGGTTCTCGGTGCGGTGATTTCGGTCCCCACCCCGAGACGCCGGCAGTGACCACAGGCGTGTGTGGTCATCCTAACCGAGGGGCGGGCCGCCGGCCTCCGGAGGGCAGAGGCCAGGGATGCTGCCGCCGAACCCCCGCGCGGTGCGCCAGACGGGCCCCCCTCCCGCCCCCGGGCCGAAGAATGATCTGGCCCTAAATGTCAGTCGTACTGATACTGAGAAATCCTGCTCTTTAATTATTTTTTTTAAGTTGGTTTATTTTGAGAGAGAGAATATGTTTGCGTGCACGAGCGGTGGAGGGGCAGGGAGAGAGACTCCCAAGCAGGTTTCATGCTGTCAACACAGAGCCCGACTCACGGCTCGTCCCACGCCCGGCGAGATCATGACCTGAGCCGAAATCAAGAGTTTTTTACAGTTAGCTTGTATTTCTGACAAATAGTATTAGCTTTATTAGTTTATTGCTTTCCATTTTGAAGAATTTAATTTAAAATTACATAAATAGGGGCACCTGGGTGGCTCAGGCGGTTAAGTGTCCCGATTTCAGCTCGGGTCATGATCTCACTGTTCGCGAGATGGAGCCCCGCATCAGGTTCTGTGCTGACAGCTCGGAGCCTGGAGCCTGCTTCGGATTCTGTGTCTCCCTCTCTCTGCTGCTCCCCTGCTCACTCTCTGTCTCACTGTCTCTCTCTCAAAAATAAATAAAACGTTAAAAAAAAAAAATACATGAATAATACGACAAGGCAGTGTGTCTTTCACACTGGCAAAAATTGGAAGGTGATAGGTGACCACGATTGAGAAGCACTCCAGCGGCCAGGAGTTGGCAAATGCTTTCTGTGAAGGTCCAGAGAATAAATATTTTACGATTTGTTGAAGCTGCTCTACTGTACTGATTTAGGGAGAGGACAATCATAGACAAGGTGTAAGTGGTGGGCGAGGCTTTGTTCCAGTAAAACTTTATTCACAAAAACAAGTAGCACTGGGTTGCCAGCTCTCGCTCTAGAGAGGTCTTGTGTATTTCGTTATTTTAAAAAGGCAGTATTGAACTATACGTTGTTGGGTCCTTTGTCCTTTAGGGAGATGTCTTCTTAATGGCTACTTTAAATCTCTTCTAGCGGTAGAGTTAAATTCTCCTACGTTCTGTAATGTGTCTGATGACCCATTGTTGTTGTTATGACAAGATGGCCAAAATGTCCTTCAGTTTTCCTTTCTTTGTGGCATTATAATGTCCGTCCTTCTGAAATTCCTCTCAAATGCTCTTTTTCAGTTTGTCCAAGCTCCTAGCATCTCCAGAGACTCTGTCTTTGCCATCGTGTCGTTTTTCACATGGGTTTCCCAGCCCTGCCTCGGAAGGAAGGAAGTCTACGGGGATAAAATCGATCTAAAATTAGAAATTGTGAAATGAGTAATGCTAGATCCCAATTCCAGGCTGGTTCTGCTGACGGGCTTCATTTGTTCTCCCGCCATGCTTTTGGGTCTGGGATGACTTAACAAAACTTGAATTAATGAACTACTAAAAATTCACATATTTTCGCACAATGTCTGGAATTTCAGCTTCTGGAAAACTTTGGAGTCCTGGCCACTTTGGGCCTGTTCTCCTGGGTGGGACTGAGCAGAGGTGCCTCTGTTACAGACAGCAGTCGGGTCAGAGTTGTTCCGAGCGATGGCGTGGCCTCGTGCAGTGCGCGGCTTCCTGTGGTTCTGGAAGCCGTGGCCCTCAGCTTATCCGTGGCTTCTCTCTTCCGTTCCCCCCCAGCTACTGCTCCTCAGCAAGAAGCAGACGCCGAGGTAAACACAGAAACACTAAACAAGTCTTCTGGCACACAGGCGGCCCCTACGGATGCCGCCAGCACCTCGAAAGACAAGGAGCCTTCCACGGAGAAAAGCAAGGACAGCGGCTCGGTGAGTAAGCTGCTCGCCTTTGGCCAGTGACACCAACACTTAGGGCCAGGTGGCGTCTCAGGACCTGTCCCCATGCCTGTCTCCTCTGCAAGTCCCATGTTGTGGGAGGTCTGTCTTCAAGGTGGGGCAGTCAGACTGCTGGTGGGGGTGACAGGCTTAGCAGGCCTCCTTTTCACCAGTGGGCATGCGGGCAGGGACAGAGCGACGCGGAGCCCGAGTTGACATTCGTGTGATTCGGCAGCTGCTCTCTGGGGACTCTCAAAGCTTATCACAGTGTTGTCCAGTAGAACCTTCTGTGATGATGGGAGTGTTCTGTGTCTGCTCTGCCCAGTATGGTATCCACTAGCCACACGTGGCTGTTGAGCCCTTGGACCGGAGTTGGTGTGAGCAGAGACTCTCGCACTTTGAAATTTTATTTAATTAATTCAAATACAAGCAGTCACACGGTGCTAGTAGCCGCCATATTGGCCAGGAAAGGTCGCACCCCCTACTTCCCAGTGTGTGGCATATGCAACATGGGTCGTCTGCAGAAGGTATTTTCGGTGGCACATTGATCATGTTTTACATGCGTAGTCATCATGTATTTATTTCAGTGTGTCTTAGGAGAAGAATTAAGTTCTTATGCCATCAAAACCCTTTGATTTCATTGACAATATAGCCTGGTAAGAGGTTAATGTGAAACGAAAGCGAGCTGACATAGTTTTGAGGTAATATACCTCCTTTTTGGATGTGGCACAAATCTGGACGGTAGGTAGGTCAGTGAAGGAAGTTGAGGGCACAGTGAATGTTCTAGAAGCTAAGGCTGTAGAGTTGAGTAAGGGCGCACCCCATTGCTGTGTTCCACCCTCTTCATTCTGGGAGACAGAGCACAGGTGTAGGGCCACCCCAGCCGACCTGGCCTCCCCTGCCTGAGCATACCAGGCAGAGGGCACAAAGGTGCCTTGGGGGCAGTGATGAGCACCCCCGTGGATCCCTGGGCTTCCCTGGGGGGCTACATTGGCCCCCGTGCCTTGTGTCCATCTCTCTCTTTTTGTATTTTTAGACCCTCGACCTTTCTGGCTCCAGGGAGACGCCCTCCTCCATTCTCTTAGGCTCCAACCAAGGCTCTGGTATGTTGCCCCCTGGTGGGTGAACGGTGCTCTCACATTCCTCACGGGCAGAGGGGAAGCCATTTTCTCAGGGAGATCTTTAAGGGTTTATGGCAGTGGTTTTCCAACCACTGTGGATCCTTAGGGATCTTTGGGGGTGCCCCGGGCAGGTCATTGTGGGGGGGCGAGGGAGTGGCTGGGCAAGGTAGCTTTCAGGCACCCTCCAAACTGATCAGTATTTACCTCCATTTGTTTTATTTATGGGGGTCCCACATAAAAGAGGGTTCTGTTGCTGACCTGGGGTGGGGTAGAGGTGTGCATGTAGCTCGGGCATTTCTTCCGCCCTCAGGGAAATGACCACAGTAAATTAAACCATCTGGAACTCTGTTCCTGAGGTCCCAGCATCCGCAGTTAGTGGATGAGGGCACTTGAGCCTTTAGGGAAAAGAAACTTTTTAGGTGGATGATGTTTCTGTAGAAACCTTTCTTCTTGGGGAATAACCCAGTAGGCTGTTTTGGGCTGTTTTCTGAGACTGAAATTTTTAGTTTTTCCTCTTACGTGGGGTTTGAGCTACCCTCTGTTCTCGCCCAAAGGGTCATTTTCCTGCATCCTTCCGAGTTTTGGGTGATTCCAGAGGGTTCAAAGAGGGTGCCCCCGTTGAGGACAATTTGCTTACTTGAAGGTCCCTTAGCTCCAGGGTCTTTTTCTCCTTTGGATGATTCCCTTAAGCGGAAAGCCGAAAATTTTATTTCCTGTCTCTGTATTAAGTGCGCCAAGGAAGAAGTTGATGTCCTTTGTTTGCATAGGTGGGGACGGTTTCCCCAGGGGGCTGGAGACTGGGATTCAGATGGAGGGCGGGGCTAAGAGGGAGTAGCAGGAGCTGACTTGAGGGAGAATGAGAACTTGGCATTAAATACGATTGAACCGCCTATTGAAAACCTACCTCTCCCTTGCCTTCAGCCCCCTGACTAAATCTCTGAGAACAGTTCAGTTTAGCGCTAAGATGCCTTGCACATCTCTTTGATGTTTTCTAGTTTCTCCTTTTCGCAAAGACTTACCTGGACGTTAAGACTACGGTTTGGTTTTCATTATGTGTGTTTGTAGAGCTGCCCTCTACCTGTGGTGAGGATTATGGATTTTCTGCCCGCGATCTAGGTAGCAATATACAATTCCTTTTTTATTGAAGTTTAAAATGAGTTTAGAGTAAAAACCTGGAATACGCAGGCTGTAGGAGGGTTGTGGACGGGTCAGAATTGCCCAGGTGGTGTGAGCGAGGCCCAGGGTAGGGGGACAATGGCTTCCGACAGGGGGCGCTGTTGAGGTTTTGAGCTGCGAGGTGGGATAAGCATGGAGGGTGGCGGGCAGTATGGAATCTGTCTCATCCAGGGGGACTGCAGACGGGACGCTGGCTGGGAGATCTGCCCTATTGCACTTCTCGGTGAGGAGGTATTCCCTAGCCCAGGGGCAGAAGATGTTGGTGACTTGGTACTGGTTGGGTGGAGGCAGAGAAAATAATCTTGGAGGAGTCGGTGACAGGATGGGGGGGAGGGGACAGGGAGAGGGCGGGATCGGGGAAGGGAGGGAGGGCAAGATTCTGAATTCCGCTTTAGGTTCTTGGAGGATGCATGGCGCTAGGCTTTTCGCAGAGGGTTGGAGGCGTGTGAGAGTTTGTTGAGTGTCTCTGGGACCAGGTCCTGTGCTAGGGCTGAGGATTTAGGGGTGAACAAGGCAGACAACTCCTGTCTTCTGGCGCTTTTTTTTTTTTTTTTTTTTTTTAATTTTTTTAACGTTTATTTTTGAGACAGAGAGAGACAGAGCATGAACGGGGGAGGGTCAGAGAGTGAGGGAGACACAGCATCCGAAACAGGCTCCAGGCTCTGAGCGGTCAGCACAGAGCCCGACACGGGGCTCGAACTCACGGACCACGAGATTACGACCTGAGCCGAAGTCGGACGCTCAACCGACTGAGCCACCCAGGCGCCCCTGTCTTCTGGAGCTTTAAGGGAAGTCAGAAGAGCATTTAATGGGTGCTTAGGAGAAGAGCATGAAGCGGTTGGACACTTCATTGTGTTTATTCCCAACTTCGGTGAGAGAAGTTACTGTTCCCATTATGCAGACGAGGACGTTGAGGCCCAGAGAAGTTAACTTACATGCACAAGTAACTCAGTGACTTAACTACTGGAGCCTGGACTTCAGTCCAGAATTCTCTGACCCCACACGTGCTCTCACCCGCTGCATTGGGAATACTTAAGTTGACCCCTAGGAAATCGTGAGTCAAAAACGGTTGGCCGTTTTGTGTGGCTCAGCTAATGAGGCACCGATGTCTGGGGGAAAGTCAGGGCTGTAGATGTGGCTTCTCCCCGCTGCCCCAGCTTCCAGATCTACTAACTGTTTCCTTTCCTCACCTCCCTCCTTCCCCAGCTTGGTTTCCACGGCTCATCCCAGCAGCACCCTCGCTAATGGAACCCAGTCTCCCACACCTTCTGGTTTTCTCCACATGTCCGTTTGGCAAAACCTTGCCTTGCTCACACCCCAGCCATCTATCCCTTAACTCCCCCGCAGCCGGCATTGGAGCTCAGCCAGAGAAGATCGCTCGGGACACCCTCATTCCACCACACACGCTGATCTTGACCGCTGACCTCAGAAGCACACGTTTCCATCTGCCTGGTCATCTCACCAAATTTGTTGCATTTCAGCCTCTGTTTGCACTCTCCACAAGGGCAGCTTCCGCGGTTCTCTGTTTCAGACCTCCCAGCCCATCCCTCCAATGTCACTGACAGCACGTGGCATTGCCTGTTCCTTCCGGGGAGCACAGCCAGGCCCTGCCTCCCCTTCCAGCACCCAGGCCTCCTTCACGCCTTCCTCCAGCCTCGCCGGCCTTTCCGTATCCAGCCTCTGTCGTAGCCAGATGTCGTGTTCAGCTGCTTCCTTCCTTAGGCATTTAAATATCCTCCTGTGCCTCCAGCTTCCTTGACACCCTGCATCTGCCCCTAGAGCGGTGCTGTCCCCCAGAACATTCTGCAGTGCTGGCGTGGTTCTGTATCCGCCCCGTTCCCTGTGGTAGTCGCCTGCACACATGGCTGTCGGACCCTTGAACTGTGGCTGACGTAACTGAGGAATAGAATTTAACATTTTATATTACTTTATTTAAATAGCATCGCGGAGCTAGTGGCCCCCATATTGAACGAACGGCACGGCCTCCAGGCTGCCCTGCCTCCTTCCCCAGCCCAGGCAGACGTTTCCGTAAGACTCGCTCGGTCCGGTCACCACTGAGCCCTAAGCCCTGAATAACCGCGGAGCTTTTAAATTCTAAATGGGGTTTTGAGACCTTGTCTCGCAAAGAGACAAGGTTAGAATCCCAGGGTGTCCTCAGCAGGAGGGACCTTCTCTACGGGTCTTGGCGAAAGGAAGAGGTGCGTCCGGGACCGCACTCAGGAGGCGTCCACGTTTCGGAGTCGGGACGAGGCGGGACGGAAGGCATATTAGCCGAGGGGGAGCACCGTGGTGCTCCCCGTCAGAAACTGGAGGAGAGGGAGCGTTTTCCAGGAAGTGTTGCCACGACAGCCCAGAGTGTGAGCAGGAGGGAGACGGAGGTGCCCGGGGCCCAGTCAGGACGGTGTCCTCTGTCTTCCCCCTTCCTCTGTTTCTCACCCAAGCCGGTACTTGTGTCAGAGCAGAAACGCGGACTCGTTCGCTGTCCTCTTCGAACTCCTCGTACGTCTAACTTCCGCCAGCTCTTGATGTTGGTGACCGTGCAGACGAAACCTTGTGGAGGAAAGAGGGCTTTGGACACACCGGGGTTCTCCGTGCCTACTGGTGCCGGGAGGGTGTGGTGAGGAGTCTGGGGGCGGGAGAAAGGTTCCGTGGGGGTACGTGCTTCCTTGCTATTTGCTTGTCTTTTGAGATTTTAGGGGCGCCTGGGTGGCTCAGTCGGGTAAGCATCTGACTCCATTCCAGCTCAGGTCACGATCTCATGGTTTCTGAGTTCAAGCCTCACATCGGGCTCTGTGCTGAGAACGTGGAGTCTGCTTGGGATTCTCTCTCTCTCCCTCTCTCTCTCTCTCTCTCTCTCTCTCTCTGTGGGCACCCCCCCCCCCAAATAAATAATAGTTTTAAGATTTCGAAGTAAAACATGCGTATAGTTATAGTACAGAGACAGTTCCTAGGCCCTGTCCCCAGTGATGTCTGGTACTTCCCTCCTTCCTTACAAATAACGTATTTCCCTGTGCTCCTATTTCTGAGCGTTAGTTTTAGACCTTGCTTGCTGACTTCTGGTTTGTGAAGGTGAGGGTTGGGGTCACTGATGACCGCTCTTCTCCCCTTCCTCCCAAATGAAGGATGTCACCATTTCTGTGCTCTGGAGGTTCCGTGGGTCAAGGACAACACTCACGCTTTAGTTCTGGATTTGAGCGCTAGCGACAGCGACTGTGGACCCCTCTCTCAGCGCCCCCCCCCCCCCCCACCCCCGACCGTGTTGAGACCGCCCTCTGCTTCGCTGTGACTTCCCTTCCTCGAGGTTGAGAACAGGGCATTCTGACCCTTAACCGCCCCACGCTCGGCAGTGGGCCAAGCCGGAGAACTTCAGTCCGGGTGCCCGCCATCCTGAGCGTGCTGTGCGTTGCCCGGCCCACCGAGTGCCATGATGACGGTTCCGTTGTGGCACGGCTGTGCTCTCTCCAGCAGTTCCTGTTTCCTTCTCTTGTCATACCTGTCGTGATTTCCCCACCAAGCTCTTCACCGTACCCCTTATTTTATTGAAACTCCTTTCATATCACTAATTTCTGGCTCTTCGTTTCCAGACGTTATTTGTTGTGGTCCCATCATCGTGGCCGAGGACGTTGGTCACTCGATACGTCATCTGTAGCCCCTTGCTCAGTCCTCACCGCGGCACCTTCCTTGCCCTCCCCTCCCGGCCTTGTCCTCCGTCAGGCTTGGCTACGGTAGAGTTTTCATTCCCCCAAAAGAATCCGGATTCCTTGGGTGCTGTTTCCCGCCTTAGTGTGGTTCTCGCACCTCTGGTTTTGCTGGTCGGATTAGGCTGTTGGCAGAGCTGGTGGTTCTGAGAATTGCGTTTCCAACATGCTGAAGAATGTGGCCTACAGAGTTGCTTTTGTGCCATTGGGTACCTCGCTTCCCGCCTGTAATGCAGCGCTGCGTCCAGTGACCCCCCCCCCCCCCCCTTTCGTGGTTTAAAAATGCCCATTAGGACAAGAAGCCCTCGTCGCTGTGAGGGCGTCGGGTCGGAGAGTGGCGCGGAGAGAACAGGGCTAACGGTGCTGAGTGCGTAGCCGGTGCCTGGCTCGTGGCGACCTGAGCTCCCTGACGGACACCGAGGCTGCCTGGGCCGTGTCTCTTCAGCCCACGGCAGCTGTGTGGCAAGCAACCCGCCCGCGCCCCGGCCATGCCCCGGCTACCCAGCCCAGAAGGGGAAGTACGGCCCCGCCTCACCGACGCGGCCGGGACCCGCGGAAGCCTCGTGCTTTGTGTGCGTCGTCGTCTTGTTTTCTGCTGTCGTTGTGAGTGGCGCGTCTCGCTCTGGCCTCCGCGCTTCTCAGCTGGGCCTCTCGTGGCCGCTGAAAACCGCGGTAGGAGACGAGAGCCAGAGCGTACGGTGTGCTTCGTGGAAGGGATCAGCCTTGGCCTTGTCCATAGAGGTCCCGATTCTCCCCTGCGGTGATTGGCCGAACCAGCCAGTGCCCCGTGTCCCGTCTGCGTGAGGGCCCAGGTCCCGTGGACGGTGGCCGGCCCGGTCCGTGGTGCAGGTGCCGTGCTGAGCTCAGGCCCGGTGTCTGCCTTCACCTGACTGCACCGTTGTGGGATTTTTGTCCTGTTGGACGATGACCGAGCGCACTGCTTCCCAGAGACCTTCGAGAAGAACCATCCGCGTAGGCTTCACGGGTAGGGAAGAACCAGGAAGAGGAGGTGGATTCAGGACTGCCTGCCAGAATACTGCCCCCTTTTGGTCACTGATGCAAATGGCCAAAGAGAAGTCTCCTGAATGAACACATCACTTTGGAGACTTTTCTCTCTCTTTGCCACTTGTCTTCCAAAACAGGAACACATGACTAAGTGTACACGTTCCTTGGTACCAGGCGGTAAGAAATGGCATTCCCCGGCTCTGATCTGGTCCCTTTCTCACTCTCATTCTGTCCCCGAGCTTGACCGTTGGCTTCTTTGAATGTTACCATCCCACCTCCAGAAATTTAAAAACAAAATTTCATCCCAGCCTCTCTGAACTTGGCAGACGATCCCAGGCTTGATGGGGCCTTGGCATGCTGACGGGTCCCTTGCCGTCACCCGTGCTGGCCTGAGCTGAGCTGTGTGGCAGCTTACGGACTCCCTCCTCTGCCTCTTCCTTCACCTGCCTCGGATCTTCTCAGCCACTGTTGAGCTTTTTGTGGTCACGCGTCCTCGAAGCTGTCCTGGGTCTTAACTCTGGTTCTGTATCCTCCAGGGACCCTGCAGCCTGTCCCTGATGGGAGTCCGTGGGTGTGTGTGTGTCCAGCCGGACATAACCATTCTGGCCTCTCCCTCCTCCTCCTCCTCCTCCTCCTCCTCCTCCTCCTCCTCCTCCTCTTCCTCTGTGATCCTCTGCCTTAGGTGGTTTGGTTATAGGTCTGCTTTTTGAGTTGTCTGTAAATTGACCGAAGAAATTCTGATAGGAGGAAGGAAAAATATCGCCACATTTTGGTGCCTTTTTCCAGCAGCCGGCGTGGACACAGAAGCACCTGAGTGCTTGGTGTCCTTCTGTCATGACCGCGGGTCTGTGGTTCCAGGTACCGCGTGAGAGGTGCCTCCCTGGGCACTTCGGTGCCCTCATCACCCATCTCGATCCTCTGTGATGTGGTGCCCTTGTGTTTGTCTAACCAGCCGTACAGTTGTGCTCTAGAGACCCACGCGCGCTGGGAGGCGGCGGGAGGCCGCCCGGAGGGGAGCCGCGGGGCAGGGGGCCGGGTGGCTCTGCTGCGGTGGAGGTGGCGGGAAGGCTCAACGTCGCTTCTTGTTGCTTCTCCTCCACAGACCATTCCCGGGGCAGTAAGTCTAGTTGCTGGGGCAGCAGCGACGAGAAGCGAGGATCCACACGCTCTGAGCACAACGCCAGTGCCAGTTCGAAGAGCCTCCTCCCGAAAGAGTCTCGGCTGGACACCTTCTGGGACTAGGGACAAGTCGCGACACAAGCCACCCACCCCGTGGAGGAAGAAGAAACCAGACACCAGGGCAACAGGAAGCGGCAAGGAAACCTGAGACAGGAGAGCCTCCTTCAGACTTGAGAATTCCAGACACCCCGACTTGGCCTTGGCCCTCGACTCGGAGGGCAGCCCACACTACAGTGCGTCCGGCATTAGCATTGACTGAGGACTGTTTGACCCACACGAAATCTATGCTTTAGATGTAAATAATGTACAATTTGTGGATGTCATTGAACCTAGAGTACCTTCCCCTTTTTATATTTGTATTGACTTTAACTTATAAAAAAAAAAAAAAAAAAGAAGAAAGAAAAAGAAAAACGATTAAAAAAACAAGAAACACCCAACCACAAAAGGAATGTTTTGACGTTGGAGGAGGAGGGATGGTTGGTCAGCCCGGCTGTCCCTGTGGCATGGTGACTAGGCCCCAGGATCGCCGTGGCACACAGGCCCTCGTCCTTGGACGCCCCGGGGGAAAGTGAGCCGTTTTCATTCATACGTCTGTATGCAGCACATTGGAATCAGGAGTTTTCGGCACAGGATCTGTGCCGTCGTGGGCACATCACGTCAAGCCATTGGCCCCTTTCCAATACTACGTTACTGTGTTATAAAATGCAAGCTCTCTGGCCCCGAAGGACAGGGAGAAGCTAGTTTATTTTGTGTGATTTCAGCAATGACTACTCGAAAAGGGAAGAAATCAGGTCCTTGTTTACAGAAGATACACAGAAGAAGCAAGCCCCGCTCAGCTCAGCCGAAGAGAGCAGAGAAAGTGTTAGGCGTCCTAAGCTCTGGAACAAAGAGAAGTCTTTGCTTTGCTTTGTGGTTCCTTTTACACACACTCACACATACTTGGTAAGAGATGCTGTGCCTCTTGGAAGGGAGAAACTCAAAGGCAGGATGCACGCAGAGGACATGGGAGTCCGGGATGAAGCATGTATGTATTATTTATACGATGGGATTTTACGTTTTTATGTAAGCATGAAACAAAGGCAGTGGGAGAGAATGCCAGACGCCGGCCACACTCCCTGTCACATGTCACACTACGTATACGGTAGTACCATTTTGTATGTTGTGTCGAACAAAACGCATTGAACAAAGCAAAAAGGTGATGTATGTATATGAGAAAATTAACTGTACGGTATCATTCCAGTACATTCTGTTGTATATTTTAGTCCTGTTTACTTTCTCTTCATTGTTGATAAGAGGATGTGAATTGTACAGTTTCCAGCTAGTTCCCCATACATATTAGAGAAGAACTAAAAAGAGAGTATAGAAGAAAAAGAGAGAAAGAACATTTGTGAATTGCAGGTGTCAAAAAAAAAAAAAAAATAGCCTAGCTGGCCTTATTTGCGAAGCCTAATTGCTTTTAGCATATGGAAGTATTTTTTCACATTTTCTTTGTATAAAATTTGTATTAAACTTAAATATCTTTTTCGATGACGGCGTTTCTTTGTGACTGAGCCAGTGCACTCCCACGGTGTGCTTTTTTGGGTTCCACCCCTCCCCCCGGTTTTTTCAGATTCTTCACCTTTTTTTAATTAAACTGTTTTGGAAAAATGGCTCGGTCGTCCTCAACTTCGCAGTTTTCCATTCGGTCGGGATGGCCGTGTCCGATTCGCACGCCCCAGCACAGGAGTCGGGGCCGTGAGAGCACAGGAAGGATCCCCACGGGCGGCGGGCACACTGGAAGTGAAGGGCCCCCGGTGGGCGTTTTTCCCGGGAAGCCCCGGCTCCTTGGAATTTACTGACAGAGACCGAGAAACAAGGGGGAAACCCTGACCAGTCTTAGCAAGACAGCGAGAGGGGAGGCGACGGTCTTTCTGTGGCTTGGATGGCGGGCCTGAGCTTAGGCGAGCTCCCTGGGGAGCGTGTGACCCCCCCGCTCTGCTCAGGGACACCCCGGTCATTTAACTGTCCTGGGTCACAAGATGTTTCTTGTTCAACCATTTAAAAATGTAAACCCCATTCTCAGCTCACGGGCCGTACCAAAGCAGGGAATGGGCTGGAGTCAAGCCGCAGGCCGTGCGCTGACCACTGCTGTGGAAGGAACACGATGGGGATATGTTCAAAGGACCGAGGGCCGACAGGTGGCTGCTCTCACTGGGACTGTTCTGGGGCTTGTCTTTGGAGGTGACCTTTGACCCCAGGTCAGAACGAAGAGCTTGGCTACGGGAAGATGAGTTTGGGTGAGCGTCCCAGACGGGGACCAGTGGGTACGAAGACGCTGTGAGCTTCGCGTGGCTGATGAGCCGCAAGGTGGGGGCGTGGCTGCTCCTTCGGTGTAGAGGGCACCGGACGTCCCGGGGTCTGTGGCCCACCGCGTTCCTGTGGTGTAAGCCAAGCCAGAAGGGGCTGTTCACCATCCTAATGTCACCCGCCATGGGTTTGTCTAGAAATAGGCCCAAAGAAGTAACTAGCTCAGGGGCTCCTGGGCGGCTCAGTTGGTTAGGCGCCTGACTCTTGATTTCAGCTCAGGTCAGTTGGTGAGTTCGAGCTCCGTATCGGGCGCTGCGTTGACAATGCGGAGCCCGCTTGGGATTCTCTCTCTCTCTCTCTCTCTCTCTCTGCCCCTCCCTTCCTTGCCCTTAGTATCTCTCTCTGTTTCTCTCTCTTTCAAAATAAGTATTAAAAAAAAAAGTAGCTCAAGGCCATGGAGCTGGTGAAAGACTCTAATTGGACTCCTATTAAAGTGCTCTTTCCAGTAAATGGGCATTGTCTTTTTTTGAGTTAAAAATTTGTTCGGCTTCCTTTCATTGGGCACGGATGGGCACCTCCCTTCTCATTTGAAGTCCACAGAGGGGCGGGGGACACAGCCCCCTTTAGGGGAAGAGGCGGAGGCTGTGAGCAGGACCGCACTGTCGCCCCGTTTTGTTTTTTTTTTTTTAGCTCCAGCAAGCCGGCTCCAGCCTCGGCCCCCGGGGCCCTTGCACTTGCTGTGCCCTTGGCCTGGCACACCCTCTGTCGCTGGCATCAGCTTTCAGATGTCACCTCTTGAAGCAGCCACTCCCCTCCCCCCATTATCCTCTGTCTCTTCCTGGTTTTCATGTCCTTGAGCAAAGTTCATACATATTTATGACTTCCCACTCAAACGTGAGCTCTGTGAGGGGAAGGCTGATCCGGTCACTGCTGTGTCCCGAGAGCTTGGAAGGCTACAGAGCTCCTAGAGTTGGGGTGACATTTGAGCAGGGACACCTCGGCCCCCGGACCCTGCCCCCAGCGGTCGCTGCTGCAGCCTCCCAGAGAGGAGAGACACCAGAGGATAACGTGGCTTACTCAGCGGTAGAGAAACCGGTGCCTTTAAAAAAATGTTGAATTTGCTATTTATGGAGCTAGGTCCATGCCTCAAATTTGAAAAGCCACGGGTGTGCTCCCAGCCTCGATGGCTCTCCCAGGGCCCCCTCCTCCGCATCCCTCAGTCTGTATTTATGGACACTCGCGGGGAGGCAGGTTTCCTTCCTTTTGGAACAGAAACGGGCAGCACCTGACCCCCGACCTGCTGTGTTGTTTTCCTTTTCTACTTAACCTGAGGCCTCGGGCTTTGCTCCCTAAGGCTCAGGTCTGGGGCCCCTTTGTTCCCCTGTGGACACGTGACCCTGGGTTGTAAGAAGACCGTGCATGTCACAGCCTCCAGTGCACGGGTCCTCGGTCCCCAAACAGTGGCCCCGGGGTCCCCGAGGCTGCACCAGAGGGTCTGTGAGTGGCTAGGCGAGAGGAGGAGGACTTGGGAGGACAGGGCTGCAGGGCCTTCCTCTCTGGCTTTGGTCCCGGTCGAGTGTCTGCCGATGCCCGATGACTTTGAATCTACAAAGGAGAAGAAGGAGGACACAGTTGGGTCCGCCACGGCCACGGCCAGGGCCATGGCCCTCGCTACTTTGACCAGTGGCCTGGCGTGGGGGCAGGGCCTGCTGCCGCGGCCTGGAACGCGATTGGGCACTCTCGCCACCTGGTGGCCGCCGCCTAGAACTGCAGCCCCACAGAGCCCGAGCTGGACCACCGGGGACAGAGAGAAGCTGGGCCAAAGTTCATTCGGGTGACAGCTGCTTCCCCGGACGCCGCATGAACTAAGCACTGAGGACACAGCACTGAACGGCCTCTCTGCTCCTCCCTCTGACACTCTCCACGGGAAGCAAATAGGCATAGGATGCAGTCCTAGGCGGGACGGTGTTGCATCAGGTGAGTAAGGGAGGCAGGGTGTGATGGGGCACGGCCCCCCCCAGGGAGCTGGACGGCGAGCAGAAACCTGAAGGAGGGGTACCGAGCCGTGACGACGAGGGCAGCGGTCGTTAATGCTGGCAGATCATTAGAAGCACCCAGCAAGATGTGAAATCGGTGACTGGTGAGACCCTACCTGCTATCCCGGAATAACGACCTCCCACCCCCGGAGGTGGGGCTTGGGCGTCTGTCACGGAAGGCTGCTCAGTGATCGCAAGGCGCGGCAGAGCCGAGAGCTGCTAACATCCCGGGCAGAAGGAAGAAGGCACGCAAGAGGCCTGAGGCGGGGACCCGGCCTCTTGCGGGGAGGGAAGGCCGGCCAGGGAGGCCAGAATGGAGGGATCCCAGGTGGGGGCGGGGGGCGATGAGCTCAGAGAGGGAGACAGGGAGAGAAGTTGGGGTTTGCACCGTGCTCCAAAAGGGATGGGAAGCCATGTGGGCGGTTTAACAGCTTTACTGAGTTGCAATTCACATACCGTACGATCTACCCACTTGAAGTGTGTAATTCAATGATTTTTGGTATAGTACATTATTGATTTCTTTAAAAAAAGTTGTAAAATACAGCAAACGTTGCCCTTTTAACCATTTAAAAAAATGTTTATTTTTGACAGAGTGCACACACAGGCACAAGTGGGGGAGGGGCAGAGAGAGAGAGAGGCGAGAATCTCACGCAGGCCCCGTCCCTGATGTCAGTGCAGAGCCCAGCACGGGGCCTGATCTCACGGTTTGTGAGATCACGACCTGAGCTGAAATCCGGAGTCAGACGCGGAACTGACTGAGCCCCCCGGGCGCCTCCTGCCCTTTTAACCGTTTTTAAATTTACAATTGAGTGGCATTAAATCAGACTTGTGTTTCAAACATAGAAATGTTTTCCAGACTTCAGCTTTCATACCAGGGCACATCAGGACACCATCGACATTATTATTTACTTTTTTTTTTTTTTTTTTTTAACGTTTTATTTATTTTTGAGACAGAGAGAGACAGAGCATGAACAGGGGAGGGGCAGAGAGAGGGAGACACAGAATCTGAAACAGGCTCCAGGCTCTGAGCTGTCAGCACAGAGCCCGACGCGGGGCTCGAACTCACGGACTGCGAGATCATGACCTGAGCCGAAGTCGGCCGCTTAACCGACTGAGCCACCCAGGCGCCCCTATTTACTTTCTTTAATCCAGGGAAGCAAAGATCACCCATGTACCTTACAGCATCACTGGGGCGGGCTCACCCCCCCCCCCCCCCCCCCCCCCCTCCCTGCCCCCATGCTGAGCCCTGAGCTGAGGTTTCCTGTGCTGTAATCTTTAGGTCTTCTGATCACTCCATGGGGCAGGACGGGGAATGCGACTTGCCCACAGTCACATAGCAGGTCAGTGCCAGAGCCAGGGTTCAAACTGGACCACCTGCTTCCCGAATGAGCACCGTGACCCATCGAATGAAACTGCCCCAGTGTCTGGGGCACCGTGGTCAGTTTACAAAATGCCTTCTGGGCCCCCTTTCCCTGACTCCCCTCAACTGTCCACGAGGTGGGGATTGTTCTGCTCCTAAGTGCAGCTTGGGAAACTGAGACTCAAGGGTTCAGGGCGTTGTGTTGTTGTTGTATTTAACATTTATCTATTTTTGAGAGAGAGAGAGAGCGCGCGCGTGAATGGGGTCGAGGCAGAGAGAGAGGGAGACACAGAATCCGAAGCAGGCTCCAGGCTCCGAGCTGTCAACACAGAGCCTGATGTGGGGCTCGAACTCATGAACCATGAGATCATGACCTGAGCCAAAACCAAGAGTCAGACGCTCAACCGACTGAGCCACCCAGGCGCCCCTAAATGTGGTCAGGTTTTTAGTTGCAAACAACACTCTACATAATCTGAGCAGGAAAGGAGTTTATAAAAGGGCATTATGTGATTCACAGATCTCCAGGAGGGAGGGCCAGAGAGACTGGCTAGGAGATTGCACAGCCACAAACAACGTCCAGGTTACATGGCAGGACGTTCCCGTCACTGTCGCTGGGCCCAGACATCACAACTGTCCCCAGTGGCACGGGGCATGTCCCGTCTGCCTCCTTGCTAGATTGCATCCCACACTTCCGAATGCACTTTGCAGAATTCCATGGCTTCGTCATCTGGATCAGGTAAATCCAGGTTGCCCTGGGTCTAAATGCAAATACCATTTGGAGGGTATTTGATTGGCTGAGTCTGCAGCTGGCTGTATCTGATTGGTTGAGTCTAGGTCACATGCTTCCGTTGCAACTGCAAGGAAGGCCGGGAAGGTGAGATTCAGGTTGCTTCGGCCGCAGGCTCCTAAGGTAGGAAATTGTGCAAACAAAAGGCCTTGGGTTGACAAAAGCATCGATAGCCGCCACCGCAGAATTGCCCGCAGTCTCTGTCAGGTCAGTTGTGAGAGCAGAATTCACCCAGCCAGGTAGAGCGCGAGGGTTAGTCAAGCTGGTGGGGCTGGAACTACGTTTCCCAGAATCCCTTTCTTTGAAGGGTGCGGAGTTAGAATTGACCAAAAGAGGAACTTGGGTGAGATTTTGAAGGCGGAAGGGGAGCAGCCGTCTCTTCTCTTGCAAGGTCGCCGTGGCTACAGGTGGTGACAGGTGCAGGTGTGCCCTCGGGCTCCAGCGTGTCGCTGCTGTCCTCCGCGCTGCGCCCAGGTCTCGTTTCTGACATCTGGCCCACCCCGGGTGCTTGGCTGCAGAGGCCAAGCGTCCCCAATCGGTTTCTCTTCCGGAGCCTCTCCGCAGACTCACTTTGGTGGCCGGACATGCCTCACTGGTGATTCCAGGTGCCACTTTTCAGAATTTCACTTCCTGAACTCCTCTGACCCCTGTAGAAGGTCGAACTCCCATAATACATTTCTTACCCCAAACCCATGGGCCAAATCTGGCTGCTTCCCTGGTTGGATGCGACACATGAGTGTCTGCAGGATCGCAGGGAGGACTGAGGCTGCCGCGCTGAGGGACTGGCCACGGGGTGGGTGGTGAGGAGCCTGGCGGCTCCTCCCGCAGGATCAGGAAGCATCGCTGTCCATCTGGTAGCAGCTGCCCAGCTCCTGGGTCCCGCCGGGCGCCAGCTTTGCTCTGGCCTGCACCTGCTGGCTGGATGCCCTGGGTGCGGCCTCCCTTCTCTCCCACTGACACACTTACGCGGTACCAAATACACGTCTCTTGTGAACGCAACTGCTCTGTGGACCCTTCGGTGCTCCAGACCCCTGGCTGTAAGGGAGCCTGCAGAAGTTTTCAGCTTTCCAGCCTCTCGATTCGGGAAGGCTCAGCAGAAGGAGGAGCCATGGTTGAACCTGGACGAGTCCTTTCTCACCCAGAGTCGCGGCCTGGGATCAAACCCTTGGCTTTGCCCTCTGGCCCAGGGCTCTCGTCGGGGAGCGATATTAATGGAAAACCATTGCCCCCCTGGCCCGGTCCAAGGCCAGGTCAGCTGGGTTCTAGACAGCTTGTACAACTGAGTCCCGGCATCCCTTCGCTTTGCAGAAGGGAATTTCCTTTACGTATCCTCTTTTGATAGAAAAGCATCTCTTCACTATGGAAAAAAAACAGCTGCCATGTGTGATGGTAAATGGTGTGGCGGGGACTGTGGTCAACAGCGAGCCTGGCGAGGAGCCGCGGTGAAAAGGGGAAGCTGCGGGGTGGCTCCGGCTGACCACGTGTGCACGCAGGCTCAGGATTGGCATAATCCTCCGCTGTTTCTGGAGAGAAGTAGATCTTGAATTAAATCTCTCAAGTTTTAAATGTGAGCCACCAGTGGGCAACCTTGACCCAAGAACACTAATTTAGCAGTCAGAGATGCTGGGTTGGGGTCCAAGCTCTGCCACATTCCAGCTGCAAGGTCAGGGGCAAGCCACAACACCTCTCTGGGCCTCAGTTTCCCCCCTCTGTAAAACGGGGCTTACAAAGACGGCAGTTAATTGGATGATGAGCTTTCGTTTGCCAAACCTTGTTCGAAACTAGTATTTTGCAAACAATGGGTTGTGAGCGAAATTGATCTAGTGCATCGTGACCTGCCTCATTTGAGGGCGAAATAGAACAGGATGGAATGTAACAGGACGCATCGTGGTAATATGGGTGGGCATCGCTTTGTGAAACCTATTGTAGACACACACGATGCATACACATTCGTATTCACACACACGTACACGTCCATACGCGGTCCTCGGTCTGATGGAACATGGACTTCTCACTGTGCAACGCAGTCAGAAAAGTCCGAGAGCCCGTGTTCCAGGTGCTGGTCGTGTCTGTGTGCATCTGGTGCTGTCGACGACCCGTGAGGTGGGTTCTACTGTCACCCCCGTTTTGCAGCTGAAGAGGGAGGTCCAGAGGGTGAAGTTCCCGCAGATAGTAACAGGAAGAACCGGGTTTTAACCCAGTGTCCACGGCCTGATCACCACACGATCCTTCGTCTCCAGACAGGGCCACGGGCGGTGGTGAGACTGGAAGAGGAGCTAATGCAGGTCGAGGGCTTGCTTAGCCCAGTGCCTGGGACGGAGCAGGTGCTTAATAGATGTCAGAAGCCGGGCTTGCGTTTGCAGCTTCTCATTCAACCACGCCCGGTGGCCAGCAGGATCCGAGGGCCACGACCAAAGAGGCCAGGGCCTCTGCCAACTCCGCTACCCATGGAGTAGGGGGTGGGGTCTGCAAGGGCACCTCACCCACAGCCAGGGTTTACCAAGTACTTCATCTGGGGCCAATACTCCCTGCTGGATTTTACAGTCCGTATCTGGCTGTATTTGGCTTAGCACTGGCCTTGAATGGACTTCAGGATATAAAAAGAAATCCCGGCATTTTTTCCCAAACAGCTTTAACTCTGATCACACGCACATTATTAAACACGGGAACAGCTTGTTCTTGCCCTTCGCAGGGCTGTGGCCGCCGTCGCGTCCCTTTGCCTTTCCGCGTAGACACAGCTGTCTGCTGGGATCCCCATCGTGGCCGCGGCAGGTCAGTGGATCAAGTCTTAGGCCTGGACGCAATGTCAACGGCGCTGCCATTTCGTCGAAGCCATCGCTGAAGCACGGGCACGGCCTGACGGCGGCAGTGCTTTCTGAATCTTTTCAAGGGCAGCCCTGCATTTTCAGGCCTTTTAATGAAGTGGCACCTGCTGGCTCCGGTCAGCTGTGGGGTCGCACTGCCCTCTGGTGGTCACCGGCAGGCATAGCTTCACCAGCGCTGAGCTGGCATCGAAGGGGGCTGAAAGCGCGGTGGGGAGACTGACTGGTCAGGAATCGGGACAGCGGTGGAATGTGGGTAGAGGCCGGGAAGGGCGCGAGGGAGCCTTCTGGGGACCTGGAAACCTCTTCCATCTTGTCTGAGTGGTGGTTACCCGGTGTGATCCTAGGTAACAATACACCAAGATGCACGCTTGGGTTTTGTGCAGGAAACTGTGTGTAGGTTATACAATGAAATTGAAACGTCTCCTTTAAGTTTATGAGGAACCCCAGTTGTTTTTGACCGGACACCCTACCTCCATCCTTCTCCCTCCAAACCATCCGTGGCCCCCCCGCCCCCAGTAGCCAGGGTGATTTTTTAAAAATGTAAATCAGATCAGGCCACTCTCCTGATTAAAACTCTCGGGTGTGTTCTCATCGGATTGAGAATCAAATGCCAACTCCAGTAAAACTCCAAATTCAGAACCAAAAGGATCCAACCACACCCGCCGGGGCCTTACCTTCCCACCCCATGACCTTCGTCCTCAGCTCCAGTCTTTCCAGGTTCCCCTTGTTTCCCTCCAGGTCCGAGGCTTTGCTTGCCCGCAAGCTGTGTACTTCCTGTGTCTCCCCCTGGAGTGCTTTCCCTGGATTTTCTCACCATCCAGGACTGAGCTCCAGGGCCACCTGCTCGGATGTGGCCACAGCACCCCCCACACCTTTCTGGTTACTCTGCTGCATCACCCCAAGGCTTCCTTCTGGACTCCAACCAGCATCTGAGGAGGAGAGAAACCCCCATCGCTGACCCTGCAACCCCACCCCGGGTATTCTGAAAGTCACAGAAAGTCTCAACCCCCAGAAAGACCCTCAGTGTTTACCCCCTGGACAAGAGGCTGCTTTTTGGACCCTAAATGTTTCACTGGACAGATCCTGTGATCTCTTTTTTATTTTATTGTTTTAATGTTTATTTACTCCTGAAGGAGAGAGAGAGAGAGAGAGAGAGAGAGAGAGAGAGAGAGAGAGAATGTGAGTGGGGGAGGGGCAGAGATAGAGGGAGACACAGAATTCGAAGCAGGCTCCAGGCACAGAGCTGGCAGCCCAGAGCCCGATGAGGGGCTCGAACTCACAAACTGTGAGACTATGACCTGGGCCAAAGTCAGATGCTTAACTGACTGAGCCACCCAGGCGTGCCCTGATCTTTAAGACAGTCTTATAGTAACTGATTCACAGCATGAAATATATAAATAAAGCACTCTACCCCTTACCCGTATGTCTGATAGTCCCTACGGGTCGCTTTTTATTAATTTCTTATATCTTCTTCCCAAGTTTCTTTCTGCCAATATGATCGTGCAGGTTTTACTTTTTCCTCGTTTTTACACAAAAAGTGCCACGTGCCATTCCGAAACTGGCCCTTTGTACTTCTGTGTCCACGAGATCTTCCCAAACGGATCCATAGGAATATTCTTGTCCTTTTTCGTGGTTGCACGGTACTCCATTATGTGGCCATATTGTAATCTAACCCCGTTCACCACTGATGGGTATTTGGGTTGTTTTCATTCTTTGCTACTCCCAACAGTGTTGTAGAAAATAAGTCTGTATGGAGTTTTCACACCTACGTAGATATAGCTGTAGATAAATTCTCAGAAGCGGAATTGCTGACAAGATTTACAAGTTGGATAAATATTGCCGCCTTTCCCTCTTTAGGAGTTGTGCAAAGTGCCAATTTCAGCTTCTACCAGCAGCCTCCGAAGGGCCCACAGCTCCTCTGCTCCTAGGAGTCCTACAGCTTCCAAACTTTTCTCAATCTGATGTGGAAAATGGCATCTCAACGTATGAGTGAAATTGACCCTCTTTGAATTAAGTCATTAGAAAAAGTGTTTGCTTGTTTGTTTATTTATTTGTGAGAAAGTGCGAGCAGGGGAGGGGCAGAGAGAGGGAGAGAGAGAATCCCAAGCAGGTTTCCACGCTGTCAGCGCAGAGCCTGATGCGGGGCTCAAACTCACCAACTGTGAGCATTAGGAACTAATGCTGTATCAATGGAAACCTACCCTAGGCATGTGGACTATTGCCTATAAATGAAACCAAATTAAAGAGTCCAAGGATGGAGAGAAAAGACTGGATTAAAAATTTTAAAGCCATTTTTTGAGTTCTGCATTTGGGATGGGAGTGTGGGGGGTGACTGAGGTCACGCATCCTGAAACTTGTCAGTCAAGGAAGCCAGAGAGTTCTGTTTTGTGTTTTGTTTAAGCCCCTTTGTTGTGTTTTTGTCCTTTGCAACTGAAAGGAATCCCAATGGCGGCCCTCTGATTTCTAAAACCCTTGGATAGGCAGATACCTTCAGCCTCAGAGGTTGACCTGAGGACTTTGTTGGGTCTCTGTCCTTATACTGGGCTGTCAGGAGGTTCTGGAGTCATGTCCAGACTTCTGGGAGGCCAAGGGCTTTTGTTTGTGAGTGCTGTATAGTCCAGTTACTCTAAGATTGTTCTCAAGAGCTGCAAGATATTGCTGGGGAAACAGTGAAGATAGCCTGGGGCCAATGAATCTTAGGTATCCACCACCCAGCCATCCATCCATCCCCCATCTGACCATCCATCTATCCATCCATCTATCCATCCGTCCATCCATCCCCCATCTGACCATCCGTCTATCCATCCATCCATCCATCCATCTATCCATCCATCCATCCACCCACCATCCGTCCATCCATCCATCCATCCCCCATCTGACCATCCATCTGTCTATCCATCCATCTATCCATCTGTCCATCCATCCATCTACCATCCGTCCATCCATCCCCCATCTGACCATCCGTCTATCCATCCATCCATCTATCCATCCATCCACCATCCATCCGTCCATCCATCCATCCATCCCCCATCTGACCATCCGTCTATCCATCCATCCATCCATCCATCCATCCATCTACCATCCGTCCATCCCTCTGTCCATCCATCCCCCATCTGACCATCCATCTGTCTATCCATCCATCTACCATCCGTCCATCCATCCCCCATCTGACCATCCGTCTATCCATCCATCTATCCATCCATCCATCTACCATCCATCCATCCATCCATCCATCCATCTACCATCCGTCCATCCCTCTGTCCATCCATCCCCCATCTGACCATCCATCTGTCTATCCATCCATCTACCATCCGTCCATCCATCCCCCATCTGACCATCCGTCTATCCATCCATCTATCCATCCATCCATCTACCATCCATCCATCCATCCATCCATCCCCCATCTGACCATCCATCTGTCTATCCATCATCTATCCATCCGTCCATCCATCCATCTACCACCCGTCCATCCATCCATCCATCATTCAACTTTCAATAAACACTGTACCTGTGTCAGGCTCTTATGGGCACTGAGTATACCGAATGAGGAAGATGCTGTCCTTGACCACTGGGAGCCCTGAGTCCTCTAGAATTCAGGCTAACACACTTACCTTACAGACTGTGGCCTCCCAGTTTCCGTGAGACCCAGCCTTGGACATTTAGTCACAACAGCAGAAAAGGAGTTGACCACCCCGGTGGTTAATGTCAGGATTAAGGGGCAGGTCTGTCTGTGTCACCCAAACATCTTCCTGTGGGGATGGCTCAAAGTCTACTAAAGCCTATTACAACAGACGTCACGGAGGCCTTAAGAAGAGCGGTCATAAAGTAGCGACACCCTACCCCACTTCAAAATGTAAACGTGGGTTTATTTAATGCCTTTTATCCGTCACAAAGTACCGCCGCCTCCCCAGGGTCCCCTCCCCCTAGAAAACAAGATGGCAGCATAAGGCACGTGCACTGTCCACATGACGTCAGGTTAGGGCCTTAAAAACAAAGATAAGCAACCGTCTTCCCATCAGCCCCGAATCGCCTCCCTCACCAATTGTTCAAGGAATGATTGTCCCCCCAAAGCACAACTTGGAGCCGAGAGCGCTTCAGTTAGAGCAGCACGGCTCTGCATGCCAGTTCAGAAAACCAAGCCCAGCCAACGACTAAGAAGACCCACGACACAGGCACGAGAGCGTAATACCGGAGTAGTGAGATCAGTCCATAAATTAAAAAGGAAAAGTAAAACCCAAGCCCGTCCCCCTCCTCACCGCCAGCCCTCCCCCAAATCAGCAATAAGTCGCTTTTGTTCCGTTGAGTCTTGCGGAAAAGCCCGGACTCCCAGCCGGCCCTTTCCTCCAAAGTTAAATATGCCCAAGCCCCTGCCGGGCACTGTGCGTCTCAGGACCCACGTGGACCGCAAGGACGGCTTCTGAGATGGTCGCCAGGCACGTCCCCTCGGCCGCGGGGCCCGGGGTCCCGCATCTGGCGCGGAGGCGGGGGAGGCGGGGGAGGCGAGGGCCCCGGGTGGGTGGGAGGCACCCGGGGTGGCAGGTGGCGAGGCCGGGGGTCCCGCTATAGATACTCCAGCTCCAGGGCGTGCCGCAGTGCCTCCAGGTCGGCGTGGCAGGATATCCGCCAGAAGGGCATGTTGTGCTGGAACAGAAGGAACACAGGACGCCAGCCGCTGGGTTAGGGCCCCGCCCGGCGCCTCCCGCCGGCCACCCCCCCTCCCTGTGCCCACAGCTGGAGCCCGGTGAGAAGGCCACCCGTGTCAGCGTGGCCCGTGGGTGTTTCCCGAGCCAGGAGGCAGACCCCCTGTCTGGCCAGGGTCCACCGGTCCGCCCACGGTCTCTGTTCCCCTCGGGGCCCGTGCTGCCTGGGACACTGACTGTCTGATGCTCTGCCCTCCCCCGGGACCCGCGTGGCCTTCGGCGGTGCGCTGACCCGGAAAGAAGTCACGCAGTGACAAAGCCGTCCTTCTTAGAACCCCGGCCTTGATCCTGCTGCTTCACGATCAGAGTCTCTACCGGGTGCTCCTGCGACTTTCACCCCTCCCTGACGTGTGCTAATCCCCATCTAAACTGACCGAGCGGGTCCCAGCGAGACCGCCTGTGATACCCAGGGTTTTATTTTTTTTTTATTTTTTATTTTTTTTAAATTGAGTTCTTTTTTTTTTTTAATTTTTTTAACGTTTATTTATTTTCGAGACAGAGAGAGACAGAGCATGAACAGGGGAGGGGCAGAGAGAGAGGGAGACACAGAATCTGAAACAGGCTCCAGGCTCTGAGCTGTCAGCACAGAGCCCGACGCGGGGCTCGAACTCACGGACCGCAAGATCATGACCCGAGCCGAAGTCGGACGCCCAACCGACCGAGCCACCCAGGCGCCCCCCCAGGGTTTTAAATAATAGTCTCTTGGGGCGCCCGGGGGGGCTCAGTCAGTTAAGCGTCCAACGTCGGTGCAGGTCATGATCTCACGGTTCACGGGTTCAAGCCCCGCGTCGGGCTCTGTGCCGACAGCTCAGAGCCTGGAGCCTGCTTCCGATTCTGTCTCTCTGTCTCTCTCTCTGCCCCTCCCCTGCTCGCACTCTCTCTCTGTCTCTCCAAAATGAATAAACGTTAAAACAAAATCAAATAATAGTCTCTTAAATCTACCATTGGGGAGTCAGACCCTGGGCTAGTGCTCTGTGTTTACTGCTCCCTGAAGCCGCCCAAGCCAACAAAAAACCTGGAGGCAAAAACACAAACACCTTTCGCAAGTGGGGGACGAGAAAGAAAAAAAAATGGATTTAACCGAAGTTCAATCACCGGCAAGCCAGAACTAA
Source organism: Panthera leo (assembly GCF_018350215.1). Lineage (NCBI taxonomy): Eukaryota > Metazoa > Chordata > Mammalia > Carnivora > Felidae > Panthera > Panthera leo. The sequence goes on from NC_056681.1 coordinate 13,953,128, forward strand.
TTAGCATCATAATCACCGTCATCACAGAATCATTAACATCTGTCCGGTGCCAGGCACCGCGCTGAACGTGTCACACGCATCACCTCCCTGAACCAGGTCACTGATCTCCGAGAGAGGCACCCTGTCTTGTGTTACAGATGAGGAGACTGAGCCACAGAGATGTTATGTCAGGCTCGGAGGAGAAGGCCGGGTACGTTTTTATCGCTGGACGATTTAATCATTGGCTAAAGTTGTTGCCTGCCCAACGCCTCTCTCCTTTCTTGCTTCCGGAACCCCGAATTTGGCAGCACTGTGCCCAGGCCTAGGGGATGAGTTATGATTTCTAAGCAAGCCGTGGCAACGCCAGGCCTTGTTTGCCAGTGATGTGTCCTGTATCCCTCCTGACTTGTGACCCACTGAAAGCCCAGGAGGAAGGGGCGAGGGGCTTCTGGGAAAGGTTTTCCTCCAGGATTAGAGGGCGGCACCGGAGAAGAGACTTTCCTCCTTATTTTCCCATCCTATTTGGATGGTGTCACGTTAGCATGTGATGTCTGGAGCTGTGGCAGCCATTTTGAGATCACGAGGCAACAAATCAGAAACGAGAAAAGCCAAAGATGGTTAGAAAGGCAGAGCAAGATGATAGATAGGGATGCTTGGCGAAAAACAAGCTGGGGCACATCTACTTCTAAGGTTGTTAGGTGAGCAAGTGTTTAACTCGTCATTACATGGGCTTTCTGCTACCTGCAGCTAAGAGATTCTGAGCGTCCTCCAGACAGCCATTGGCCTTAAATTATTTACAAAGTGAACAGATGGTGCTTGATGAACATCTGGATGCCCGGAGTCCTGCCCTCTGAGATTCTACATCCACAGGCTAGAAACTATACAGGCATCCTGTTGGGTCCTGGAACCCATCAAATCCTTCCCCGCCTCTGGGGACTCTGCACGTATCACTCTGCGAATTCTTTATATCATTGTTGATCTTTACCTTTCTCGACTGTGGCAGGCGGGATAATAGCCCCCCAAAGATGTCCATCCAGGTCCCAATCCCCAGAACCCGTGAATGTGTGACCTCACACGGCAAACGGGACTTTGCAGATGTGATTAAGTGAAGGGTCTTGAGACGGGGAGAGCATTCCGAAGGCGGGGCCTCTGACTGTCCACTGCTGTGCCCTCCCTGGAGCCTCCTGCAGGGGTGGTGCACGCATACACAGGGTTCTCGCTGGAGCCACAGATAAGAAATCCAGAGGCACGAAATGACCCAGATGGTTTTGTCTTGTGAGCACTGTGATGGAAATAGAGCAGGGAGGCAGGGCAGAGAGCAGCTGGGGGAGGACATCTATTCTGACAGCTGGGTCAGGAAAGGCCTCTCTAGGGAGTGACACTTAAGCAGGCCCCTGGGGGCGAGAAGGATGTGCAAACCTGTGTGTTCGGGTAGTCGAGGCAGAAGACAAAGCCAGTGCAAAGGCCCTGAGGTGAGTTGGGGCTTGGAATGTCACGTCCACTACTGCATTGCGTGGCTCCTGGCACATAGTAGGTGCTCAAGAAACACACACGGAAGGAGTGAAGAGGAGGGAGGGGGGAAGTGGCAAGGTGAGTTTCTCTAAGTCCTCAGTGACCACATCCTTTTTTCTTTCGCTCAAAGGAAGCAGAACACCACCCATCACGGGCAGCAGATGCCGTTTCTTTAATGCCTTCCTGTTGCCCCAGCTCCCCGACCCCCTCCTCACCTCAGCCAAACCTTCCCTTCTCTGCAAAGATGGATTTTGGTTCCTGCCCGGCCAATCCTGTCTCCCCTTAAAGAGCGTAATTCATTTTTCTGGGCCGAAATGAGCAAACGTGGAAGAGAACGTCTCGGCCACCTCGATCCCAGCCCTAGAGCGCAGGTGGATTTATCACTTGTGGAGAGGTGGAGACAAACGACCCGCTAAAATGGAGATATTAACAACCCTGTCAGCCCGAACAGCCACAGCCCCTTGTCCGGTCGCCGTATTTCTCGCTGCTCGGGTGTCCGGCAGCCTGGGCTAATGACTCCCATCCATCAGGCCGGGAGAGTGGCTGGTGCACAGCGTTGCTCGCTAATGGGCTGGGGCTGCCGCTTTAGACACTGGCGGAGGTTTTCGGGGGGAGCTCAGTATACAGGGGTGTGTGTGCCCTCTCACTCTTGTCTGACCAGCTTGGGGGGGGGGGGGAGTGCTCGAAACTCCTAGGTCCACCCCCTTCTCGTTTGGCATTTGGAGCAAAACACACATCCGCTGGCGTGTACAGCTGTGTGACCTTAGGTGCGTTAATTAACCTCTCTGGGTCTCAGATACGTCCTCTGTAAACTGAAGCAAACGATACCCACTTTGCAGGGAGGGTTGAGGATTAAGTAAAACGATGAGGTCAGTAATCAGGAGGAGTGGTTAAGGGCACGGGGTTAGGCCAGGCGCCCCGAGGTGCCAGTCACAGCCCTGCCACAGGCCCGTGGCGACGGAGACTGCCAGCGGCCTCCATCATCGCTCCCCCCCTTCTCTCGCAGAAGCGGCCTCCTTTTTTCTTAGCGAGGGACAGGGTGGCGGAGAACAAAGGCTGCATCTCCCAGCGGGCTCCGGAGCCAGGTGGGATCACGTGATTCAGATCTGGCCAATGGGACGCGAGCAGCGTGGGGCCCCCCCGGGACCGCCTGCGGCCTTCAGGGGAAGAGGCATCCTCCCCCTCTTCCTCCCCGGTCGCCGCAGTGTGGACGTGGGCGGTGGCAAGAGCAGCACCGGAAATGGCAGAGCAACAACACGGAAGGAGCCCGGGTCCCGGAAGCCTGTGGATGTTTTTACGTGACTGAGGGAGGGGCCTCTCTACTGTTTAACCTGCTGCCGGGCATCTCCGGCCACCCCAGCCCCGCTCCAGGCACCCGCCCTGCTGAGATGCTCCCGCCCAGTCCCTGCTGGGGACCCCCCACCCCCTCCTCCTCCGCAGGTTGCAGCAAAGTGCTTCTCCCAAGGGCTCGGAGCAAGCAAAGGAGAGATTTGGGTGAGTTTTCACAATTATGTGCAAATGATCATTCGTATTTTCTCTCTCTCCCCTGGCTCCCCGGAGAGAGAAGCTCTCCTGAATTTCTAAAGGTTGTGTTCTCTTTCCTCCCCCTCCCCACTGGCGGGTGCAGAATACTAACAGAGCTTCGGGCTGGTGAGAACTCACTACGCATGGTTCCTCTGCTCAGCCCTGGGTGCAGATTCCCAGCAGCCGTTCCAGATAAGGAAAGGCAGCTCAGAGAGGGGGCGTCATCTGCCGAAGGCCACACAGCCTAAAACGGCAGAGCTCGGATTTAGGGTAGAATATGCACTCCCCGTCGCAATCTTTCTGCGGGAGCAGGGCTGGCGGGAGGGTGAGGCCAGGGAGGTGCCTGGCCCAGCACAGGAAGGTGAGCCCAGACTAGCTGTTCTCAAAGGAGGAAAAGCCTGCCCTCTAGGGGTCAGTGCGGAAATTTCCGGAGGTGTGAATTTTGACCCCCCTAAATGTCTGGGGGCACTGCGGGGGCGGGGGGGGGGTGCACGTGTCCGACCCCCTTTCACACACCTTGGACCTGACTTTCGAGATTGTCGAATGTGCTATCAGATATTCAAGCAAGGAGAAACCCGTACGTAATCACTGGACCCCACGTTTTACAGGTCACATATAAACACAGCGTAGCTTGCGCATGCTCTCAAGCAAACCTGAATTTCCGGAAACGCAACGGGTAAATCAAGGGAAACCTGTATTTTGTTCTATTCGGAATCTTTCCATGAGTTAGTTGCTCAGCAGTTTGGAGAAAGCACGTTAGGACAGCAGCACCCGACCTGGTTCGTGAACGGTCGAGACTGCACCCCTGTGTCCCTCTGCGTTTGCCGGGTTGCACCCACAGCCACGGCACTTATGGGCACAAGCATTGGGATTGTGTGCCCGAACATTTACATACCGAAGCACACGGTATCGTGAGGACATAATAACTTGCCCTTTATTTCTGTCCGATGTCATCGGACCTTGGCCTTTTGGACACCATGGTTATATCGTCCATTAGCATTTCATTTCTAGAGAGAAAGGGCTCATTTCAGAACATTTACTGCTTACTCTGACCTAACAAACCCTCTCTGATTGTGAGAAGGCGGGAAAGTGTCAGGACCTCCACGGACGGCCCTGTCGTCCTCTGGGTGACGGCCGGATGGCAGGCAAGGGGTGCCAGGGGCCACAGGCCTAAGCTGGTTCTCCAGTCCAACTGTGATAGAAGCAAAACTTTATTTTGATCACGGTCACATGCTTAGGGCAGACTTCTCAGGTCTGAGCTTGGAGAGAGGGCGCCAGAGACACTGACAGCGGATCGTCTCATCACACAGACCATGCTCTTGACCTGGCACAGCGTTTCTGGAACAGTACTCATGCGTGGTAATTCATGTGATTCATGCTACTGCTTTGGTCATTTCTTGTGTTATCACCTCTATCACGATTAGTTACTTAACATTTTTCTCTCTAAATGAATTCATTTTTAAAACATTTATTTATCGGCGGGGGGGGGGGGGGCATGGGAGCAGAGGAGGGGCAGAGAGAGGAAGAGAGAGAGAACGCCAAGCGGGCTCTGCACTGTCAGCGCACAGCCCACCGTGGGACTCCATCCCATGTGAGATCATGACCTGAGCTGGAATCAAGTCGGATGCCCAACTGACTGAGCCACCCGGGCACCCCTAAATCAATCCATTTTTAAAGTTAAAGAAATGTGCTTTAAAAAGGAGAGCTCAGGGGGCGCCTGGGTGGCTCAGTCGGTTTGGCTCAGGGCTGCCTTCCCTCTGAGATCTACTTGGCTCACTAGCTCTCCTCCTCTTGTCTTTGCTCTCCTGTCACCCCCAGCACGAGGCCTACCTTGACCACACTTGCAACCTGTCCCGCCCCCACGGTCCCTTGGCAGTCCCTGCTTTAGTCTTCTCCAAAGCTCTGGCCACCGCCTCACACACATGCCTGCCCCCAGGCTGTGAGCTGAGGGAGGGGTGAGAGCCTGCCCCTTCTGCTCACTGCAGGCTCCCCAGCGACCGTGACAGCTGCGGGCATACGGGTGGCGGAGGCCCAGCTAATGGAGCTTACGCACTAGCTGGAGGGTCCCCTTTCAAGCCACCCCTCACACAGGCCCCGAGGAACGAATATGGACGGGGCGGGGAGGTAGCTGCTGGACGGACCAGAGAGGTAGCTGATCAGGGAATTCTTCCCTCACAAGTGCGGCTGAAGCCTGAGGCCTAAAGGTGGAGTCCGGAGGGGCTGGGAAGGGGAGGAACCTTGCAGGTGGGGGTGGGGGGGCTTCTAGCTCCGCCCCCGGCCCCCTTTCCTGGGACCCCAGGGGCCCTCCCTCTCTTTTCAGGCTTTGTCCACTAAGACCCCGAACGTTTCTGCATTTCCTTGGAATCCGTCGCTGGGGAGGGAAGGGGGAAACCAGGTCCTCCCAATTAAGCTCTGTGACATTAACGACCCACTTCCCAGGCCTCTGGGTGGGGGGCGGCAGGCTCTCTGGGATGCTGTTGACAGGTCCAGACCCAGGGCTCTGGCAGCTGTTTCTTTTCCAACAGCAGAGCTGCGGCCACCAGAGCCCCCTGCCCCTCTCCTCATGGGCCCGAGATCACAAATGCAGGATTTTCTTTTTCATTAGCTTAATGCTGTCTTTATTAACTGGGAAGGGTTCCTGGAACATATGATCAGTGAGCATGAAGTAAAGCGCACACACGTGCACCAGCCCCCCACCAGCCTGCCCTGACAGAGCGTCTCCGGGCTCCCGAGCAGTTGTCCCAGAAAACATCCAGGGCTACCAGGGGCGGCAGCCAAAGGCACCGAGGGGGATTTGCAGAAGGAAATTACTCAGGATGCTTCTGCGATTGCAAACGGGAGGGGGCCTGGGAGCTAAGAGCCTGGGAAGGAGGGGACCCAGCCTTTGCCTGGGAAGTGGAGGAAATCTGGGTAAAGGGCCCTGTGGCCCGAGAGGCGGACGAGGTACCTTTTTTGCCCCCTGCTCCTCTTCGACGCCGTCACCGATCACGATGTAGACGGCTTTTCTGCCGAATCTCTGCATTATCCTCTCGAAACAGCTCTCCTTCCCTGCACGCACAGGAGGGAAAGAGAGAGAAGACGCTGGGGACCCAGGACCGTGGCGACTCGTAATCGCTAAGGACAGACTTGGGCCTCAGGGCGACTCCCCTGCCCGTGTTTTCCTTGCTACCCGGTGAGGACCACCTCTTGGTGGTTCCCATCCGCCCAGCTGCGTGGGCAGCCGCAGCTGGACTCGGATCTCAGCTCATCCTGATGTGTGAGCAGGTGCAGGAACAGTAACGAGAACAGCACGACTAAAAGTAGCCGCACTCGCTGGGTTCTCTGTATCCCAAGCACTGTGCCGAGTGCTTCCCACAGCAGGGTTTCCCAGCCTCGGCGGCGCTGGCACGTGGGGCTGGGTAACTCTGTGCGGGGGGTGCTGCCCCGGTCGCTGTGATGTGCAGCAGCTTCCCCGGTAGCACCTCCTCCCGCTGGAAAACGAAAAATGTCTCCAGATGTTGCCAGATCTCTCCTGGGAGGCAAACTGCTTTCCCGGCTCCGTTTGGGAACCACTGACTTAACATTATTCATTTACTATGATGGCAATCCGTATGAAATTGCAAGCAGTGGAATTCCCATTTTAGAGATGAAGAAACTGAGGCCCGTGAAGTGCCTCGAAAAGGACTGGAGGAGTAGTGCCAGTAGCAGCGATAACAATAATAATAATAATAATAAAACAACTGTTATGTGTGAGCACTTGTGCTCTGCGGGGAACTTTGTCCTATGCTGAGAGGTATTTTGATCATCCAGTTTTTTTACAGACAGAGAAGCTGAGGCACAGAGAGGTCAAGTCACTTGCCCGGGACACCCAGCTAGCAAGCACAGAGTCCGGGATTTGAACCCAGGCTGCCTGCCCCCGTTGCTTGAGCTCCGAGCCGCTCTCTTATCCTGCCCTAGGTAGGACTCAGCTCTGCGGCAGACCGTTAATCCCTCTGTGCCCGCTTTCTCCTCTGCGGGAGCAGAGGCCGGGTGCAGAGCTGTGAGTCACAACTGTGAGTTAACAGAGTGACGTTACCACCGTGCAGTGCCTCTCCCTACAGCAGGTGGAGCCCGTTCTCCACCCCGCTGATACTGGGCCGGCCACGTGACTTGCTCTGACCAACACCGGAATGCTGGGGACCTGCCACGGGCAATGCGTGCGGGTGGTGTGGCTTGGCCCCCTTCACGTCTGCCATCGGTCATGAGACGAACGTACCCCTGATGGCCGCTGGTCCCACAGTGAGGGTGGATGTGGAACACAGCGGAACCCGGAGGCAAGTGTAGGGGAGCCACGGCAGACGCCCCAGACCCATGAGGGAGAAATCCACACTGCGAGCCACTGAGCGTTTGTTATGCGGCATCATCAGAGCAGAAACCTGACCGTTGGGAAAAAAATCATGCTTTTCAAGTTAAAACAGGGAGCTGGAGGCCACATTTCTGTGCGGTCTCCACCTGGATCACCCTCAGCTCGTTGACCTTCAGGCTCCCCAGGTGGGAAGCAAGTGGCTAAAACATTTCCCCGATGGGATTTAATGCCTCTGACGTGGAAACAGAGTCGATGGGCGGGACAAACATTTTAGACGCATCTGGGTTACAGATTCCTTTCGTGCAAAATCTACGGGAAAAAGATGCTGTTACATGAAACCTGGCTTTAAAACTTCTATCACAGGATGCTCATCTGGCCATTGGCTGGATCCTTCGTTCATGAATCGTCTCTTGACGTGCGCTACCCTGGACCAGAATTTCTCGAATACTCCAGAACTACCATTAACAGTTAGGACCAAATCTGGGAATCACTGTTAGGTAATCTTGAAAAAAATCAACTCACACTTCTATTTTTACTTAAACGAATTCATTTAAATATAGAATGGAATCACTACACATGCACACACACACACACACACACACACACACACACATTTTTTTTTACAGTTGAATTGTGCCTTTAGCATTCTTTTTTTGAAGTTGATATTTCTTTTATCATTTAAAAATACATAGTATATATATATGTATATATATATATTTTTTATTTATTTTATTTTTTTTATTTAAAAAAATTTTTTTTAACTTTTTTAATTTATTTTTGAGACAGAGACAGAGCATGAATGGGGGAGGGGCACAGAGAGAGGGAGACACAGAATCGGAAGCAGGCTCCAGGCTCTGAGCCATCAGCCCAGAGCCTGACGCGGGGCTCGAACTCACGGACCGTGAGATCGTGACCTGAGCTGAAGTCGGACGCTTAACCGACTGAGCCACCCAGGCACCCCTATATATATTTTTTTAAATTAAAATCCATGTTAGTTAACATAGTGTAATAATGGTTTCAGGAGTAGAATGTAGCGATTCATCACTTACATATAACACCCAGTGCTCATCCCAGCAAGTGCCCTCCTTAATGCCCTTCACCCGTTTAGCCCATCTCCCCACCTAGCTCCCTTCCAGAAACCCTCAGTTTGTTCTCTGTATTTAAGAATGGCTTTCAGTTTGCCTCCCTCTCTGCTTTTATCTTGTTTTTCCTTCCCTCCCCCTATGTTTTGTTTCTGAAATTCCACATATGAGTGAAATCATATGGTATTTGTCTTTCTCTGACTGACTTATTTTGCTTAGCATAATACATTCTAGTTCCACCTACATAGTTGCAAATGGCAAGATTTCGTTCTTTTTGATAGCTGAGTAATATTCCACTGTGTGTGTGTGTGTGTGTGTGTGTGTGTGTGTGTGTATACACATACACTCCATTATATATATACACACCACGTCTTCTTTATCCATTCACCAGTCAATGGACATTGGGCTATTTCCATAATTTGGCTATTGTCGATAGTGCTGCTATAAACATTGGGGTGCACGTGCCCCTCTGAATCAGCATTTTTGTGTCCTTTGGATAAATACCTAGTAGTGCAACTGCTGGGTCATAGGGTAGTTCTGTTTTTAATTTTTTCAGCTGCATTATTTTGCAACAGCCAAAACATGGAAGCAACCAAGCATCCGTTGACAGATGAGTAGATACAAAAAATGTCATATGTACATGTAACGGATTACGGACTATTAGCCTTAAGAAGGAAGGGGATCTGACACCTACCACCACATGGAAATGACCCTTGAGGACAGTATGCTAAGTGCAACAAGCCAATCACAAAAAGGCAAGTGTCCTATGATTCCACTTATACGAGGTCCCTAGAGCAGTCACATTCGCAGAGACGGATAGTAGAAGGGTGGTCGCCAGGGGCTGAGAGCAGGGAGGAGTGGGGAGTTGCTGTTTAATGCAGATCGAGCTTTGGTTCTACAAGATGGAAAGGGTTCTGGAGACAGATGGTGGGGACGGTTACACAACAAGGTGAATGTGGTTAATACCACTGAACTGCACCCTTAAAAGTGGTTAAGATAGTAAATTGTATGTGTATTTTCCCATAATTAAAGATAAAAATATTTTATTCAATTTTGTTTATTTTTTTAATGTTTATTTAGTTTTGAGAGAGAGAGAGAGCGAGAGTGAGCATGAGCAGGGGAGGGGCAGAGAGAGGGAGACACAGAATCCGAAGCAGGCTCCAGGCTCCGATCGGTCGGCACAAAGCCCGACGCGGGGCTTGAACCCACGGACGGTGAGATCACAACCTGAACCGAAGTCGGACGCTCAACCGCCTGAGCGACCCTGGCACCTCATGATAACAAATATTTTAAAAAGAGGTTCTAACTAAGCCGCCAAGGCACACGAGTAGACTGTGCAGAAAGAAAACGACAGGCTCACCAAGTCCCGTTGCAGAGGCTCTAATGGCCACCCGGGGCCTGATGTCCAGGATTTTAAAATCGAAAGGCACTTTTCCGTAACGTTCAGATCTAGAACTCCACTAAAGGCAAAAACGGCTCTGGGAAAATTGCTTCCGAAGTATACTATAATTTTTTTTTTTTTTCCACAGAAGAAAACAAGGGTAAAAATTTCTAATTAAAAACGTCTTGGGGTGCCTGGGTGGCTCAGTCAGTTAAGAGTCTGACTTGATTTCGGCTCTGGTCATAATCTCATGTTCATGAGATTAAGTGGGGCTCTTTGCTGTGACTCACACACATGTGCACGCTCTCCCTCTCAAAATAAATAAACTTAAAAAAAAATCTTAACTAACTAGATTTATTTTGTATTATTATACAGTTTTAGGTCATGTAAGAAGACCCCCCTCCCCAAGAAAACCAATATTACCTGCCCTGATGATAAATGATGCTGTTAATTTCTAGTTATTAAATTCTTTTATCTGATGGAAGCTCGAAGCCTAAGGCTTGTTCTCTGTTAATAATGGAGATTTTCAAGTATTTTATTTTTATTTTACTTAAATTAAAAAAAGATTTTTTTAACGTTTATTTTTGAGAGAGAGAGAGAGAGAGAGAGAACGAGTGCATGTGTGTGCTAGTGGGGGAGGGGCAGAGAGAGAGGGAGACAGAATCCGAAGCAGGCTCCAGGCTCTGAGCCGTCATCACAGAGTCTGACGTGGGGCTCGAACTCAAGGACCATGAGATCATGAGCTGAACCAGAGTAGGATGCCCAACCGAGTGAGCCACCCAGGTGCCCCAGAGATTTTAAGTATTAAGAGAGGTGTTAAAGCAGGATAACACTAAATTGAGACTCTCTCCTGAAAAGAGAATTAAAAAAAAACCCCAAACATTTTCTCTCTGTGTGGTTCAAGGTTAGATTTAGGATTATTTGGTGACTTGTAACCACCTAGAATTAAAATCACAGCCTGTGCCATGCTGTGGTGAGGACTGTTTCCCTCTTCTTAGTAACGTAATTCCATGACTTTTACCTGGGGTCGTGGCGCTAAGCTATGGACTACATTTCCCAGCCTCCCTTGCAAACAGTCATGGCCATGTGACTAAGCTGGGGCCAACAGGGGCCAACAGGAGGTGAGTAAAAGTACAGTGTATCTCTTTCCTTCCTCTCTGCACACCACCCCCCCCCCCCCCAGGCCAGAATGACAATGTGGTAGGATTCTGATTCGACCACACACATGAGAATAAACCCACAGGGGATGGTGGAAAAATAAGATGGGAACGACCTGGGATTCTGTGTGAGTTTCAGGACAGAGCTGCCCCACTAGACTGGATCACTCGTCTCTGGTCTGTTGACACGTGAGGGAGAAATACACTTTGATTCTGATGTCAGCCCGTGTATTGGGGTGTATTCATTACAGCAGCTTTGCAGGTATCCTAACTAACACACACACTTTAGAATATGGTCCTAACCAACTCCTTTGGAGGCTGAGGTTGAAGCGCGTGGTTTGTGGGATTGTTCTGGGGATCTCAGTCATGGCCCGGGACAGGGAAGTTCTTCAGCTTTCCTAATGCCGTTTTCCTTAAGCCCTTCACACAAGGGATGGAAAGCTAACCTCACCCACCCTCTGTGCATCACCCCGAGGTCTGGGTTCTCCCTACCTGTCTTGGTTGCACTGTAGATGTTCTCAATAGGAAACACGGAGCCCAGTCCATACAGCAGGACTTTGGCCAGGGCAGGAATCAGTTGAGTGGTGGTGACCAGCACGTTGACACAATTGGGCCTGAGGACGGAGAAAAAAGACCGTGGGTCAGAACACCAAGGTAGAGCCAGGCCGGGCCTGGTCACCCGGCAGCCTGAGCCTGGAGTCGGCAGGCATTCTGGTGGGGTTTGGGAGCTCTGGCTAAGTCATGTTCAGGTGAGAGTGGGGCCCGAAGATCTTTCAGCTGTTCCTCTCCTTTAAGCCTGAGGCTGCCTGGCACACTGAAACACGAGTGCAATACTTTCATTTAGAAAAACGTGTCCTGCGGGGGCCCCACTTGAGCAGCTGCAGCTGCCTATCGGTGATGTAGAGTTAATGTGGATCAGGTGTAGGACAACGGGGAGTGGTGAGGGCTGGGGTGCACTGGGGAGCACCTACCAGTTCTGAAATTTTTACAGAATCCAGAAACCGGGAGCCATGGATTACTTTCCCATCCTGGGGCCAGAGTGCGTGTCAAACTAGACGCATCAGCGGGATGGAGCCAGCGGCCATTTTGTGACCATTCGTGTGTGGCGTCGCGAGATTCTGGGATGCTAGAGCACAGACGGTAATTTGTCCTCTGGCCCAGGTGACCTTATTTAGGAGCAAGAGGCAACTTACTGGGAGGCCCAGAATGAAACTGGACGCTCCTTACCTCGTAAGTGCCAGATGATCTGCGGTCTACTAGAAGATGGTTTTTAGAGGGTGGGTGTTGTGGGCAAGAGTGGATGGGACAAGATGGACCTATGTACACATGTTCGGGCTCCGCTGGACCCTGGGAAGTCTCTGCAGCTATCTGCTCAGCTACGGTACAAGGTGTCCCTCGTGTCTGATAATACCTCCGCTTTATCAAATGTCTGCAAAGCCGGCAAATGAGAATTTGGAGAGTCCAGTTCTCCCAAGTGTGGAAATGGAGGAGCCACCACCCTCAAATCGGGGAACGTTCAGGGGCGCAAAGGAAAAAGGGGGCTCCCACCTACCGGGAATTGATGAGGTTGAGCGCCTTTAGAGAGTGGGTCAGCCAGAGGTCGGTCAGAGCCTCCAGCTCGGCTCTGAGCTGTAGCCAAGTCTCTCTTTTGGGAGCTCCTATCAAGCCTATGGACAAGGGAAGAAAAGATGGGCTAGTTATTATTTTAGAAGTCTGGGCGGTAGTGGTTAGGGAAGGGGAGTGTAGCTACTGGTTCTCTGGGTTTCAAATCAGATGACACCCAAGGACCACTTTAATCCAGTGATTTTAATCTTATTTTGGGATTGATGGGTCAATCAACCCATCTACTGATTGATCCATTCATCTACCCATCCACCCTCCCATCCTTCCAGCCCTCCCTCTGCCCGCCCGTCCATCCATCCGTTCATCCATCCCTCTGTCTGTCCATCCATCCATCCCTCTGTCTGTCCATCCGTCCATCCATCCATCCATCCATCCATCCGTCCATCTGTCCATCCATCCATCCATCCCTCTGTCCATCCATCCCTCTGTCCATCCATCCATCCATCCCTCCGTCCATCCAGCCCTCCCTCTGCCCGCCCGTCCATCCATCCGTCCATCCATCCGTCCATCCATCCCTCTGTCCATCCGTCCATCCCTCCGTCCATCCAGCCCTCCCTCTGCCCGCCCGTCCATCCATCCGTCCATCCATCCCTCTGTCCATCCATCCATCCATCCCTCTGTCCATCCAACCATCCATCCATCCATCCATCCATCCATCCATCCATCTGTCCATCCATCCATTCATCCATCCCTCTGTCCATCCATCCATCCATCCCTCTGTCCATCCATCCATCCATCCCTCTGTCCATCCATCCATCCATCCATCCATCCATCCCTCTGTCCATCCGTCCATCCATCCATCCATCCATCCATCCCTCCGTCCATCCAGCCCTCCCTCTGCCCGCCCGTCCATCCATCCGTCCATCCATCCGTCCATCCATCCCTCTGTCCATCCATCCATCCATCCCTCTGTCCATCCAACCATCCATCCATCCATCCATCCATCCATCCATCCATCTGTCCATCCATCCATTCATCCATCCCTCTGTCCATCCATCCATCCATCCCTCTGTCCATCCATCCATCCATCCCTCTGTCCATCCATCCATCCATCCATCCCTCTGTCCATCCGTCCATCCATCCATCCATCCATCCATCCCTCCGTCCATCCAGCCCTCCCTCTGCCCGCCCGTCCATCCGTCCATCCATCCATCCATCCATCCATCCATCCATCCCTGCATCCATCCATCCACCCATCCATCTATCCATCCAACCAAGACTTCAGGAGTGCCCTCTGTATGCTCAGTATTGTAATAGGCACTGCATACACAGATGAACAAAATATGCAGATGATTGAGTTCATACTGTTATTAGTGGAGACAAAAAATGGATAAGGAAATAAAAATGACTAACATTTATTGAGTGCTTACTATGTGTAGGGTCCTGGGCTCTTAACATGATTTATTTCGTTCATCTTCACAATGACCCTAGAGGGGGACCCTCTTTTTACTTATTTTTAATGGAGATATAATGGGCATGTCACATTGTGTAAATCAGGTAAAGAAACTGAGGCTGTGTGAGGTTGACGGACTTGCTCACCGCAGGGAGGACATAATGGAGACAGGTTTGGCAGCCAGGCGGCAGACCTCCAGAGCCCACCCTACGGTGTTTCTAAACCTGATCATCATCCTGTCAGTCGTCGAGGCCCTTAAGATGAAGTTCAGACTCCACAGTCCACATGCCTGCGAGGTTGCCAATCTCCCCTCTCGCCATTGCCCTGACATCCTTCCATTCCTGTCCCGGTGGCCTCCTCTTTGTCCCCTGGAACATCAAGTCTGTTCCTGTCTCAGGACCCTTGCACACCTCGTTTCAGAACCTGGACCACACCTTCCCTTTTTGCATAAAACTTCACACTCATTTCCAGCGTCCTCTCTTCTGGAAGGCTTATCCCGGTCAGCTCTATGTTATACTCCGCCAACACACTGTACTTCTTCTTTACAGCACTTGGCACAGGTATAATTCGAAACGCATCTGTGTGATTACGTGTCCCACGTCTGCTTCAGCCATCATGCCGTCTGCTCCGTGAGGGCAGGGACCAAGCCGGCTTCGTTCAGCACCATGGTACCAGCCCCTGGGAGGTACTGTATGGCAGGGGCTGGTGCATGGTTGGTGCTGCACCAGGGAGCATGCACTCAGTGGGACAGGAATGCTTCAGGTGGCCCCTGGCTTTCCTTTCTCTCTGTACCTTCCCCACGGCCCCTTAGCTGGGGCACTTGATAACAATGCAAACTCTCAGGGGCGCGGTGCCGTATGTTTCGCAAGAGGCTTCCCCCGGGTGCTGCCATGGGTAGCCAGCCCGTCAACCACTGCGACTTGGCACCTGCTAGGAAGCGTGCTTCAAGCTTCTGTCTGCCTGCCCCCTACCTGGGGCTTTGCCTCAGACTTGCTCTCCTTCCCTGGACACGTGCGACATTTAAGAAGTGCTCACGGTGCGGTGGCCCTGTTCTCAGTGTCTCCCGCGTGTTAATTCACACGACCCTGACATTTATCCCATGAGTTGGGCCGCGTCATTGTTCCCATCTTACACATGAGGAAACTGAGTCACAGAGGGGTTAAGTAACCCGCTGGGGGGTACAACAGGTTGTGGTAGAGGGAGGTGTGAAATCAGGCAAAGGCCTCTCTCTGAACCCAGCCCCTGCCTCCTGGAGGCTGGCTTGTTAATTTTTTTTTAATGTTTATTTATTTTTGAGGTGGGGGGCGGGGAGGAAGCAGAGAGAGAGGGAGGCACAGAATCCCAAGCAGGCTCTAGGCTCTGAGCTGTCAGCACGGAGCCCGACACGGGGGCTCGAACTCAGGAACCGCGAGATCATGATCTGAGCTGAAGATCATGATCGGATGCTGAATGGACTGAGCCCCCCAGGCGCCCCTTGTTAAGCATTTTCTGTCTTCACCCTGTATCTTGCAGATGTCTCTCTTCTGAGCACAACTTCCAAAACCCTTGGGCTCCTGGGTGTGCGGTGAGCCCCAGGCTGGGGGCTGCAGCCCTCCCCAGGCTAGTTCTGTGATGCGGGAACAGCTGGGGGGAGGTGAGGAGGAGTAACATGCAGAGACTGGAGGTGGGGTGGGGGGAAGGAGGGGAGGGCTGCCCACGGTGGCCCCTACTGGCCGACTCCACCCGTCTCCCCTAGTCCAAGCACACCTGCTCCCCTCTTCTCTCCACGTAGGGGTGGGTGAGCAAGCAGGGCTGACTCTGCCGCTCTCTGCTTCCCTCTCACAGTCCACAGACTTGGGCGTGAGAGGCCACGGAGTGTGGGCAGAGGTGGTGAGGCAGTCGGCCTGGCACTCCGTTGCGGTGGCTCTGCCACTTGGGCTGTGTGACGCTGGGCAGGTTACTTAACGTCTCTGATCTCCGTTTCCACCTTTATACAACATGGAGGACAAAAGCACTTACCTTATGGGGGTCTCGTAAAGAGCAAATAAGATATTAGATGACAAGCCCTCATCACAGAGCCTGGCATACAGCAAGCGCTCAGCAAACGTTAGCTGTTGCCAGAACTGCATTAGGACTGCAGCCACGGACGAGACAGAAAATCCGTCCCCAAAAACCGACAGTCCGTCTGGAGAAAGCAGAAGGCAGAGAAGAATTCGAAAAACTCCCAAGCAAAACTGAAAGGAACTAAGGACAAATGCTCCCATTTTCTGAGTGCCCCCTATCTAACAGGCACAGAGTCATGACTTTTGTGCCCATTAACAACAGACGTTCCCATAACCCAGTGAGACAGAATTAGTTTTATCCCCAGTTCTCAGATTTAGATGCCACGGCTCAGGGAGGTAGTTAGAAAGTGGAGGCATTGGGACGGGAAGTAGGTTCTGTGCAGTTTGAGACCCTAAATTCTTTCCGGGACTCTTTCTGGGGCTGGGGGAGGGGGCCCTAGACACTCTGGGGGCCACGGGGTATATGGCAACACTATCGGCTGCCTGCTCAGACCTCTTCCCTTTATGGGCCAGCGGTTGGTTCCACACACTGTGACAATCGAAACGCCCCCGAATGCCTTCTTGGGGAGAGGCAGCATCACCTCCTCTTAAGAGAGGTCTAGAAATAGTGATCTAGTGCTTGCCCAAAGCCGCGTCCAGACTTCTTGTTCAGCGTGACAACCAATGGTCTCTTGCTACTGACCCTGGTGGCTGTCCCCTTGACTGCACACCTGAGCCTGAATTCTGTGATTCCGACCCAGGCTGCAGCCACGAAAGTCAGAACCGGGGGCACCTGGTGGCTCAGTCGGTTCGGCGTCCAACTCTTGACTCTGGCTCCAGTCATGACGTCACGGCCGTGAGATGGAACCTGGAGTCGGGGCCTCCTTGGGATTCTCTCTCTCTCTTTCTCTCTCAACAAGGAAAGAAAATCAGACCTGGAAATGCCTCCGGTGGTTCCAATATGAGAATCAGTGGCCTCCAGTCCGTCTCCAGCTTCAGTGTTTCCACAAATTACTTGGGGATCTTGTTCAAAATGCAGATTCTGACTCAGTCGCCTAGAGTAGGGCCCGAGAGTCTGACGTCCAAGGTGACCGGCCGTCTGAGCCGCAAGCGCCAAGCCACCGGCCCTGCAGCCCCAGCGAGTGACAAGTGTCGCCTGGGGGGCGTGATGGAAGCAGAGGGCCGGCCCACCCCAGCCTCAGACTCGGCAGGTCGGAGGAGGGCCCGAGACGCTGAGGTCCAGCACGTCTCCGGGTGCTGCTGGTGCGGGGACCACACTTGGTGAAGACGTGCGGTGAGGCCACCCCACCCCCACCCCCAGTGGTCATGTGATCCTGGGCAGGCGGCGTCATCTGTTCTCAGCTTCCTCCCCGTCAAGGTGAGATGTAGTGTCCTCTCCCGGGGCGCCCCCCCCCCCCCCGCGGAACGCACTAGGGAGGCCGCGTTCACGCGGCAAGGGGCCGCGGCCGTCCTTGACCCTGCCTGGGCCCCGGCCGCGGCCTGAGCATGGGCAGACCCCAACCCCAGACCCCCCCCCCCCCCGCCCGCACCCCTCCCCCAGCACCCCCCCCCCCCCGCAACCCCCCTCCCCCCGCACGGCGCGGCCGGCCCTCCCCCACCCACTCACCACCGACGTTGTTCTTGTACGTGTTGTACATCTCCTTCACCCGCCGGTAGCGGAAGGCCAGCTTCCTCATCCAGTCCACGCCGCCGTGGACGCCAGAGCCCAGGCACAGGTTGGCTCCGGGGGCCGAGCTGTGGAAGCCGTCGGCGGAGAAGTTGTACGTGCTGCGAGAGGGGGCGAGAGACGCGGTCAGTGTGCGAGGGGGGGGGCTCCTGGCCGGGAGACCGCGGGCCCCACGGCCCCCCGAGGCCCCTGCGTGCAGTGGCCACGCTAGGAAAAGCCCCCCTCCCCCCTTCTGCCGCCAGAAGGGAAGTCCAAACTATGGTTGTGGCCGGTTCATCCTGAGAGAAGAGTCTGGAAGAAAACACATTAGCTCCTGCTACTCCCATCCCCAAATCTGTACTGTCTCGCGCCCCCTGTAAGGCCTGGCTGCTAACCCCTCCTTCCCACTCTGGGAGCATCTCCCTGTCTTTCCAGGGAAGTACCATATTCTAGTTTTTTAAAGTTTATTTTTATTTTTGAGAGAGAGAGAGAGAGAGAGAGTGTGAACAGGGGAGGAACAGAGAGAGGAGACACAGAATCCGAAGCAGGCTCCAGGCCCTGAGCTGTCAGCACAGAGCCCGACTCGGCTCGAACTCACGGACCACAAGATCATGACCTGAGCCGAAGTCAGACGCTTCACCAGATGAGCCACCCAGGCGCCCTTTAGTTTTTTTGGGTTTGTTAAATTAGGCAGAGTCGATTGCTGGCTTTGCAGATGCGATCCTCCGCCCGGAATGAAGCATATGCTGGGCTAGCGAGTTCCACTTGTGGATGGGAGAGGAGCCAGGGTGTCACAAAGTTAAGGACAGAAGTGGCAGCTGGGAGCCCAGACGGGAAAGCAGGGGCCGCTCCCCACCTGCAGCAACCAGCATGTGAGGACGAAAACCCCCGTCTTCTCTCCCTCCGCCAGAAGCTCTGCTGGAGGTTTGCAAAATCATACCATCGCAGGGAAAAACCGCAGCGTGACAAGGGACATACGTATAGTATGGCCCAAAGCTTAAAAAATGAGTCTCTTTCTAGAAAAGAAAGAACAGGTCAGTGTGACGCCACAGCTGTCTCAGGCTGTGCGTTTGGCTGACGTTTTTCCTCTTTGCACTATGTTGCTGTTTCTAGATTTTCTGTGATGAGCTGAAGAGCGGAGAGAGAAAGGTATTTTATTTTTTAGCAAGACGCGCTGCGGCAGGGGTGAGGCGACACTTGGAAACCGTATCTTGCGCACGTCTGGTACTTCAATGCCGCTGCTGCGGCAGAGGTCAAAGGGCATTTGAAGAGCACGAGGGGCCGGGTCGTTCTCCCTGTGGGGCGTCTGCGGTGTGCACAGCCTGAGCACGGCGCGATGTCACATGCTGCTGTTCTGTGCCTGGGGCTCAGCCTTCCTTGAGCGGAAGCCTGTGGAAGCCACAGAAACGCCTGGGATGAACGTCTCGGACTCATCAGCTAATTTCACCTTGGGGACTTCCTGGGGCACGCGGGCCGGGCGACTTAATCCAAAAGGCCTCGAATATAGACTCTGGCGTTCTCTACAGCACACTGTGTGAAAAGCCAGAAAGAGACAGTGCCCACAGGTTCATATGAACACACACACACACACACACACACACACACACCTGTGCCATTTGTCACGGACATTTCTGCGAGTGTGACTGTGTATATCATTGGAAGCAAGAAGTCATGATGTCAGGAAGCGGTTGGTTCGAGACGGTGAGAATACGGGTGAGTATAGTTTCTTCTGAAATGTACAAAAGCCCATGGAGAACATGGTCTGACCTGATAACCCGTTCGGACAAAAACGTTCTCTTTCCCACGAAAGATGTGAATGGCTTCATTACACAGACATGTTTGTTGCTTCTTCTCCCTTTCAGCCCTCCTTGGGTGGTGATGACCAGGGGTTAAAGATGAATGAAATACACCCAACTAGCAAAAGGGGGCCGACAACATCCAACCATGGGAGCAGGGGAGCCACGTGTCGGGGACTCACTCGTGCGGGGCGC
This sequence comes from Panthera leo, assembly GCF_018350215.1. NCBI lineage: Eukaryota > Metazoa > Chordata > Mammalia > Carnivora > Felidae > Panthera > Panthera leo. The sequence goes on from NC_056681.1 coordinate 13,972,781, forward strand.
TTTTCCAGCACGCAGGCAACCCGACGAGAAGCGGGAGAAATGACTTTACCCCGTCACGTCCCCTCGTTTCCAGAAGCCACCCTTCAATTGCCACGTGGTCCTTCCTCTTCTTTACTGCAAACATTCCCTTCTTGCTAGATAATTTCTCCTCCTTCTTTCTCAGAAACGTTATTTTCCGCCAACCTCATTTCCATTTTCTCTTTAACCGTCTGTGGAAGAACAGCCTTCGACCACTCCGGGGTCGTTCCTGCCCGTTCGATGGCCGGAGCGGTGGGAGCCGCAGGCCAGTGTCCGGTGGTGGGCGGACCAGGGAGCCACCGAACAGGCACCGAGGCAGCTGTGCGCCTCCCGACCCGTCTGCAGCGAACTCTGGAGCCAGGGCAGCCCGTTCCCCCGGAATTTCCTCCTCGGTCACAGCCCTTCCAGCAGCGACCTGCTCTTCCTTCTCGATCTCTTCAGAAGTCTCTGTAGGAGCCGAGATCAGGCATGGCCTCCGCGGGTGGTCACGGCAGATGGTGCCACGAACGTGCAGGCTTTCCGGGGCCTCACCGGGCCCGCCACGTGAGCCCCCTTGTTGCTGGATGCGGTGGCGATGTCCACGGGGCTCAGGGGAGGGTCTGTCACACACATAGCAACGGCAGGCAGGTTAGCACCTCTGGCGGCTACTGATCCCAGGGCTGACCACGGTGAGAGGCGGGCGGGCGGTCAATCCTGGGATCAGTAGCCACCAGAAGGCGTGGCTCCTGGAAGCTGCCCGGATCTGGTCAGGGAAGGTTCCAGAAGGGAGGCGGCCAGCAACAGGACCGGCCCCCGCAGTGGCAGCACACGTCAGCACGGCTCGCTGGCCAGCATCCCCGGGGGCTAGGACACCGACATCAGCCGGGTCTTCAGTGGCAACCACGTGACGAGCTGTCAACAGAGCCTCTTCCGCATTTCTTCAGATTTCTGATATACGTGCCAATGCCAATACCTTTCCTTCCGTGGATCACTGTTCTGTTTGGAAGTCAAGGTTGTGCCACCGAAGTGGGTTCCTGCTGTAAGAAATCTGGGGACACCCTCCTGCTTCACTGGCAAGACATCAAGGACTCCGGACATTGCAAAGGTTTTCCTTTAAGTTACGACGGGAAGCCAGGGCACCGCCTTACAGACCCCTCGCTGGGGAGTGTGGGAAGACCAGATAACTTAGTCTTGAAAAAGAACATTGACTAAGAACTCAGAGGAAACCCTGGGGAGACGCCTGGATGTTCTGCCAAGAGGTGGAGGGCAGGGCAGGGCGTCCCTGAATCCCGCGCACCAACCCCCCCTTACCAGCTGTGTGAGGTTGGGCAAGTTACTTAATCTCTCTGTGCCTCCTATTCCCCGACTGTCAAATGGGGATGATGAAAAGAGCATCTATTCCCCGTGGTAACTGTGATGGGGCAAAGTAAGGGCATTACCAAGGTTTGTTTCTGTTGTTCACTGAAAAAAAAGAAAGGGCATTTGATGCTTGGTGCCTGGTACACAGCAAGTGCTCAGAAGAGATTTCCTGAGTGAAGAAATGGGAGAGCTTGGTTTTTATGGGGAAAAACCTCCTTGGATGGCGGGTTCTGGAAGTGAGGTTCCAAATAGCTCAGCACGAAACCCGGTTCAGAGCAGCACTGCTCTCTGCCCCAAGCCAGCCAGCTACAGGGAAGCTTTATAAAAACGGAACTCTGGTCGCTCACCGCTGTGAGGGGGAGAGTGGTTCCCAGCTGTGACGTCATGGAAAGGACACAATTAACCTCGATCTGCGGTTTATTTACTCCATAAATAGAGAAACCTTGGCTGGCACTGGAGGATTGCTCCCTGCCAGTCCTCATTGCGAGGGATTTTCAGAACGGCTAATTAATACGAAGCAGGCGCTGGCCTATCACTCCTAGTTGTGCCGGGCTTTGAACCGACTCCCAGGGCCCAGTCACAGAAGCTTTGATTTGTTTTTTTGGAGTGAGACAGAAGACACAAACACTAAGCGACGTTACTGGCCCCCTAAGCGAAGCGTCATTCGGTCTAATAATATTTCTGATGGGCCAAGAGGCACTAGGTTGTGATAATTTTGGATAAGTGCAGATTAACTATGGTTCCATTTTTATAAGGTTTTCTCAGGGGCAGGCTTGGAACATTCCAGCCACATTCCTCTGAAAGCTGTCTCGTTTTGGGTACCTTATTTCTGGAATCCATGTCCTAGGAGGGTTTGCCCCTAGAAACCAGACACATACCTCTTACTCAGTCAAGAAATATTTTGAGTATCGACTGATCAACTTTTATAGTAAATACTGTACGTGTGCTAATGAAGGGGTGCCAAACTCTTAGTGGCGGTGATTCCGGGAGGCTAGATCAGGTGGTGTTTGAGTTTTTTATGATGTGCACGCCTTACTTTAGTAAGTAGGAAAAAAAAAATGCAGCGAGATAAACATAAGCAGAGTCCTGGAGAATCTGTGGAAATCTCCACCTTGGTGACTGGAGGTGATGGGCAAGAGTCTGCAGGGTGGGGGTTGGGCTGCAACCTGTGGGTTCTGGCAGAGGCAGGCACACACATCAGCCTGATAACCAGCCCTCCCCTCCTCTCCGCTTCCTGGTGAAAGGCAAGCTCGATCGCCAATCAAAAGGGGGCATTTTGGACTCCCCAAAGTCTTACCTTAAATCTTGCCCGTTGTCATCGGATGAGACGTCGTCAACGTGGATCTGGTCGCAATCCTGCGGAGAATGTGACACGAAGAGAAAGACAGGGAGGGGTATGGCTGGTTAATCAGCTGTAGGAGAGCTGAGTGGGGGAGCACTGGCTTGGGAGTCACCAGCCCTGGATTCTAGCCTGAGCTCTGCCACTAAAGGTTAGGTGACCTCCGGTTAAGTCTCTTCCCTTCTTTTGCTTTTGGTTTCCTTATAAATGAGCAGGTTGGGTGTAAGGTGTGTGTGTGTGGGGGGGGTGACCATATAATTTATCATGCAAACCAAGATAGTTCTGCAAGTCAAAGGGGCTGCTGTGAAGATTACATTGGAGGGACAGGCACAAAACAGGACCACCCCTCTCTACCTGTATGTTAGGACATATGGTCACCCTGGCCCCATAGTGGAAGCCTTTGCCTTAACCAAGGTATCTTCTTCCACTCGGAATGCTCTCTGCCTTCATCCGCAGAGTGAACTTAGTATTCTTCAAGCATTAGCTTCTGGAGGTACCCCCTTCTTCAGTCGTCCTCTGGGTCCGATGATATGTGATCATCATTTATTGAGTACTTATTATGTGCCAGGCACCATTCCGAGGGCTTGTCATTCCACCACCCACACATCCCCCCGTTCTCTTTGGGGAAAACACCTTAACACCTGCGAGTTAAGACCGAGGGGGGTGGGGGTGGGGTGAGGAAAATGGCCACGTGACCCAGGCTCAACCAATCAGAGAGACCCAGGAGCCCTCCGGCTTCAGCGATTGGGTCAAAGATGAGCATCGTGACCTAAACTGGACCAATGGGAGAGCCAGCCCTGGGAACTCGGCTGGGACCTTGGCTGCAGCTGTCGGAGGGTGGTGGTCACGTTATCTGAGCCCCTGGACCCGGCCCCAGCTGAAACCAGGCCACCCTGACCGTGGTGGGTAGAGTAATGCTCAACCCCCCTGCCCAATGTCCATTCCTAATCCCATGGTCCTCACGTGGCAAGAGGGCCTCCGCAGATGTGATTAAGCTTAAGGTCTGGAGATGCGGAGAGCAGTCGGGATTCTCCAGGTGGGCCCTAAATGTGATTACAAGGGCCTTTGGGAGTAAGAGGCAGAGGGATATGGGAAGACGGGAGAAGGGGATTGGGGCGATTGCTTTAAAGACGGAGGAAGAGGCGACAGGCCAAGAAATGCAGGGTGCCCACCAGACGCCCAGATTCTCCCTTCAGAGCCTCGTTGACGTCTTTTGCCCGGTGACACTGATTCTGGACCTCTGACCTCCAGAACAGTGAGAGAACACGCTGGTGTTGTTTTAAGCCACTGCGTGCGTGGTAACTGGTTACAGCCGCTGCAGGGAACGACTCCATGGGCCCTTGGGCTCCAGCTAGTGGAGTGGCCGTTCTGTCACTCGGCCACCGGGCAACACAACACCCTCCACGAAGCTACGCGCCGTGCACGCCCATCGGTCACCTCTGCCTCCGGCATAAAGTCCATCCAGGCGACAGGCTGATGCGGCACAAGTGGTGAGCGTGTTCTGCCCGCCGCTGCGGTCCTGGTGAAGCCCAGGCTCCGGAGTCAGACTGCCCGGGTCTGGATCCTAGATCCAGCCACTTCCCGGCTGTGTGACTTTGAGCCAGTGGCATAACCACCCTGAGCCTTAGAGGTGGGATGGGGAAATGGGAGATAAGGCAACCTCCTTCGCGGGGTTGACGGATGTGAGGAGAAGCGAGAGGCTGTGCTGGAAGCGTCTGGTACAGTGGCTGGAACACGGCAGGTACGGGGACGCACGCCACTGTTCTTATTATCGTGTTAAGATTTAAAAATGTCCACATTTAGGTGTCAGGGTGATCTCAGGAGGCAGGTGGCTCCTGGAAAACACTGCTAGGGAGAGGACAAGCACATGCGACTCTGAGCTTGACCTCTAAGAAAACGGTTGGTGGTAACACCTCTGGACTCTTGTTGAGGGGGTAGCATCTGGGAAAGAAATAGCGGTTTCTATTATTTTGAGCAGATGTCTTTTTACATAAGGACGGGGCTTGAATTTATCTTTGAGAACAGGAGCTCTGCTGGGGGATGATGGGAACCCCTTCCCTCATTAATTCTTTAAGATATGTAGAGGTAAGCGTGTTGCGGGGGCAGGGTGGGGGCGGGGACAGTGGCATTTGGGGCAGCCCGGGCTACCCTGTGGGGATCGAGGCTGGAACTTGGGACAACCAGTGTGGCCACTGGTCCCTCTCTGGTGCCCTGAAAGGGCTTTGGATTGAAAAGGGGTTTGCTGGGAGGTGAGGTTTGCCTCCACAGTCCCTGGCACACTCGGGCTCACGGCTCAGTGGCAGTGACTGAGCGTGACTCAGAGTCCTGACGCGTAGGACCTCACGCCTCCGTGGGCCCGGGACAACGCCTGGGAACAGGCAGCGGTGTGTGCTCTGACTCGCCTGGATGGGAAGGGCAGGGGGAGGTCCCACCGTATGGCTTCCTAGGGGTCAGCCGTGGGCAAGCGGGAACCGGTGAGGAACATGGCGATGACAAGTGGCAAACCCAACTGAGAAGCTCTTTGGAGAGTGCTGGAAAAAAACTGGGGACGCTGAGTGACCACTCTTGAGCTGGCAGGTATCTGGCTTACACCTAAACCTCTACGGTTCCTCATTCCGTATTTCCTTCCTTTCCACGTATCTGGGATTCTGACTGACGCTTGGTGGCCTTAGGCATCATCGATCCCCCTCCCCAAGAGGGACTGTCCTTTCCTAAAGTAGTTGAGCACCGTGGTACACCCCAACTTGAAAGCTTTTATAGTCATGCTAATACTGGAGCGGTTGGCCATACGTGGTTATTTGTAATATGTTCAAATTAAACTCAACCGCATAAAAAATTGAGTTCCTTAGGCCTATTTCAAGTGCTCAGTAACCACATGTAGGCAATGGCTGCTGTACTGCACGGTGCACGTACTTGTCTCAGCACAGAAAATTCTAGTGGACAGCGCTGCTCTCGAGGGGTAAAGACACCAGGCTGACAACTTCTCTTCTGTGTTGATAAGTTCGATTAGGGATGAGCTCGCAAGCCAGCCTGGAGACGTATCTCATTCAGCCCACACTACGCTTGAAAAATTGGGAACAATAGCCAATATGTGAACTCAGGGGACCTCTCTTTCCCCGTCTCCGTCCTCTCCCTTCCTGCTCTCACTCTCTGTCTTTCCAGATTTTCAGCTACTCTGAGACTTTACATACTCTGGCAGTGCAGGGCTTGCATTGCTCTGTCCCAACCACCCTTAGCCCTTTCCAGCGCTCCACAGTCTCGTCTGGGTTTTCTTCCCTTCACGTCACCTGGTTACCTGGCCCCTGTGGGCTTCCTACTTTGAGACCTCTGATCCACAGACCTCGTATACCAATCGAAGGGTCCTGGGACAGCGATCCTGATACGTCAGTGAAAACTGTCTCTAAAAAGCCAACGCGGACTTCGAAGGCCCAGGCACAGAGAAGACCAAATTAGTAGCAGACTTCTCCCCCATCCAGTGCTTTGCCTAAAATTGGAAAAACACCTCCCGTGCCCCCCTCCAGTCCTTGCCGGAGGCTCGAAAGCTGCTCCGGGGGTCACACGGGCTCAGGCCCCTGGGCAGGGGCACCCACCGCTTTCCCTGATGTCAGGGGAAAGGTATGTGGGAGGCTCTGGTTTTCTCATTTGCAAGGGGATTGTTGGGGGCGCTAAAGTGTGACAACAGTAGCGATCACATTTCGGACTTAATAAAATACCATGACGCTCAGCTAGACGCTACCTCATACTCCACCAGCTGACCTGGATCCAGTTACCCGCTGAGGCTGAGCCGGCAATGAGGGGAGTGAGCTCTGGGGGAGGAAGATCCTATGCGCCTCGATTCTCCTGCATGGGGGGCGGGCCTGTACGGTGGAGGGCACCAGCTTTTCACAGCCTAGGGTGCTTCTGGCCTCTTCAGGGTCACGTGTGACTATCCTGGGGGGTCCGAGTGGGGCCTGCTAGCAAAGACAGAGGAAGCGTTCCCATGGCCTTGACCTGGGTGAGGTCTGGGCCCCAGTGCAATCCCAGCAGCAAGGAGTTTACGCTTTCTGACTTACGGAAACACCCACACATCGTCTTGTGCAAAGATGTCCACCATCCCGGTGAGAAACAGGAAAACACCTAAAGTTGCCTCAACCGGATCGTCGCTAAACGCAACGTGGTATGTCCATTCAGCGGAATCCCGCCCAGCAGTTCAGACGAATGAGGTGGATTTTTCTGTTAGCACACGGAAGTATTTCTAAGACGTTCTATTGGGTGAAAGACCCACGAACAACATGGGGGTTGGGGCACTGATCCCTGTGTAGTCAAAGATCTGTGTATCACTTTGGACTCCCTCCCGAAACTTAACCACTAATAGCTGTTGTTGACTGGAAGCCTTACTGATAATATAAACAGTCAATTATCACATAGTTTATATGTGATACGTATTACATACTATATTCTTACAATAAAGTGAGCTAGAAAAAACAGTTATTAAGAAAATCACAAGGAGGGGTGTCTGAGTGGCTCCATCGGTTAAGCGTCTGACTTCAGCTCAGGTCATGATCTCAGGGTTCGTGAGTTTGAGCCCCGTGTTGGGCTCTGTGCTGACAGCTCAGAGCCTGGAGTCTGCCTTGGATTCTGTGTCTCTCTTTCTGCCCCTCCTCTGCTCGCATTCTTTCTCTCTCTCTCTCTCAAAAATAAATAAGCATTACAAAAAATTAAAAGTAAAAAAAAAAAAATCGCAAGGAAAATGCATTAACAGAACTGTACTAAATTTATTTAAAAGTCTGCATATGTGTGGATCCATGCAATTTAAACCCATGTTGTCCAAGGGTCAACTGTATTTATAAAAACCCACTGAAAACAAAACAAGATATTTTATATGGATATTTACATAGATGGACAATGAAAGGTCTGAAAGCTTACACATCTAACTGGAAGCAGCAGTTCTGTCTGGGAAGGCACTGGGATTGGGTTAGTGGTCAAAGGAGGCTTTCAACTTACTGAAATGACTATTCCTTCCCCCCCTCCCTCTCTCCCTCTCTTCCTCTCTCATTTTCCATAAGGATAATGCACATATACATTGCCTTTGAAAACAGAAAATATCTCACTGGGGAGGAGACAGGATCTAACACTGAAGGCCATTAAAAATTTTTTTTAATGTTTATTTTTGAGAGAGAGAGAGAGAGAGAGAGACAGCATGAACAGAGGAAGGGCAGAGAGAGAGGGAGACACAGAATCCGAAGCAGGCTCCAGGCTCCGAGCTGTCAGCACAGGGCCCGACGTGGGGCTTGAATCCATGAACCAAAAGATCATGACCTGAGGGGCACCTGGGTGGCTCAGTCGGTTGAGCGTCCGACTTTGGCTCAGGTCATGATCTCGAGGTTCATGGGTTCGAGCCCCGCGTCGGGCTCTGTGCTGACAGCTTGGAGCCTCGAGCCTGCTCGGATTCTGTGTCTCTCTCTCTCTCTGCCTGCCACACCCCCCCCTCCCCCCCGTCTCTCCTTCAAAAAAATAAATAAACATTGAAAAAAATTTTAAAAAATCACGACCTGAGACGAAGTTGGATGCTTAACTGACTGAGCCACCCGGGCGCCCCTCCATACTGTACTCTTTTAAAATTTTTTTTTTTTTCAACGTTTTTTATTTATTTTGGGGACAGAGAGAGACACAGCTTGAGCGGGGGAGGGGCAGAGAGAGAGGGAGACACAGAATCGGAAACAGGCTCCAGGCTCCGAGCCATCAGCCCAGAGCCTGACGCGGGGCTCGAACTCACGGACTCACGGACCGCAAGATCGTGACCTGGCTGAAGTCGGACGCTTAACCGACTGCGCCACCCAGGCGCCCCCATACTGTACTCTTTGAAAGGAAGTCACTATGCAAAGCTCACAGTATCTGAATAAGTGATTCAAAATTTTCTGCCCGAGATGTTAGTCTATCCTCCCCCACTTATTTATTTGTTTAATCATTATTTGTGTCATTACGGACCCGTGGGTCCTTGTTTTATACTTAGAATCCAATATCATGTAACTTGTTTTCGTAGTCAAATTGTTCCCAGCTTTGGCCACTGAGAACTCCGCCAGGAAGCTCCGTGTCCCTTTGACATCCTCCATCGCTGTAGAGTCTTTTGAGCACTTACTTTTGGCACCATAAGACGGGCCACATGTATTACATGTACTTCCTGCCCCAGCCCTAGAATCAGCCGTTTCTCTAAGGAGCCCTGGCTTCTGTTCTCAGAAAACGGCATTAGAGCCCAAGATCTGGGGGCTGGGTGTGCTCGTTGCTCCTGGAGTGTCATTGCTTTGGGACTTTGTCAGGTGACAGAGAAAAGTCTCCAGGTTCCTTTTTGGAAATGATGAAACCTGGGTAGCACATCATTTGCAGGTGTGTGACAAGGCATATGCCGGCCTGATGAATGGTGCCAATTATAGTTCGGATCCTTCTTTCACCACGGGCCTGAAGTGGAAGCCCAGAGAGGGCCCGAACGGGACTTACATGAAGAGTCGCGGGGCATGGGTGAAAGTATCCGCGGGATTGCAGGGGTAGCCCGCCTTTCATCAGCGATGAAAACGACAGCGATTTGTCCGTTTGTCATGGGCTCAAAGTCCAGGTGTAGCTTCAGGGTGATACTCGTCTCATAAAATGTGTAGGAGAGCATCTCACCTTTTTCTTTGCTCCTAGTTTGTGCAGGATGGGGTTTGTCCTTTCCCTGACGTTTGCTGGAACTCTTTTTAAAACAGGCCTGGTGCCATTTTTGGAGAGTCCATCCTTAACTACCAGCCATGGGTTCATTTATTTTAAAATCCCCCCTGAGGTTAATTCTGGTAATTTCCATCTTCCTGGAAAGTGCCAAGTTCATCTAGGTGTCAAGTTCATTGGTATAATATCATACAGTATTCTCATAATTAAAAAACAAACCGGATCTGTCCTCAATCTGAGTAACGTCCATCCTTTCATTCTGAATGTTGTTTATCCATGTCTGCCTCTTTTTCTTTCTTTTACTTTTTTCTCGTTCGTGCTTGCCAAAAGCATCATCTGCCTTCATGGTCTTTTCAATGACCAATTCTGGTAACTTTCCTGTTTTTCTAATAGAAAATATGACCTAAGGCCGGATCACCCTTTGCTTGCATCCCACAGACTTCGATACTCAGCATTCTCATTGCCGTCCAGTTCTGACCAGTAAACGCAGTGACAAATACTTATCAAAACTGTTATGATCAAGCTGGGGACAGCTGGGGTTTCCCCACCTGCCCTGCCGAGCTCTGATCCCATGGCTTTCTGTCCCTGGCTGCCTGGAGACACGAATGCAGAAAGGAAACTGTTGACAAATTTGCTGTAGAAAAATGACTCTCATCAGAGGCCAGATGGACTCCCTGGCCACTCCTCCTCTTTCAGGGCAGGTATATTTTTAAGTGAGATTGCTTACTGCTGTCTCTGGACTAGCCAGAGAGGGGCTTGCTCCCCGGGAGGGAAACCCGGGCTGTCTTTCTTGTGTTGTCTAAATGTTTAACTTATCTGAAGAACACCAAGGAGGCCGTGGGCTGCACTGCATTAATGGCCGGTTGGGCAGGATGCCTCGGAGAGCAGCTCAGCGTTGACATGGTGAAATATTATTCTCCCTGATGGCTCCCGCAGCACCATAAATCAGACGTTAGCGATCAGGCCTGCACGTCAGGCAAGCAGCCACGGCTTGCCCAGGTTCCAGCCACTTCTGAGTCCCTCTAGTAAGATCTTTCCTGAAGCTCTGGCAGCACGTGGAAAACGTCCCCCTCCAGCCCACCCACCTGCCTGGCCACTCCTGAACCTGGTAGGCGGGGCGGGGGGGATGCTTTCGGCCAAAAACCTTTAGGTCAATCTTGTTTCTTACAGAGGACACTTTTCTCCCCTCCATTCTGTTGATCTTATGCCTTCTTCACCCACTCAGTTCATTTCAAAACTGTGTTTCCCATGCAGGATAAAGGTCCCAGCTTGGAAGTCAGCTTGGCCTCGGATTAAATCTCCATACTATCCTTACTCTGTGAACTCTCTGGGCCTCAGTTTCCTCATCTGTAAAATAGGCAAAAAAACCCTCCTTTGTAGGGTTGTTGTGAGATGTCAGTGAGAAAATGCATGTGTGATGTGTGGCACAGGAGCTCAATACAGGCAAGAGCTGGGCAAGTTAACATCTCGGTGCCTCAGTTTTCCCATCTCTAAAATGGGTATACATAACCGTATTTACTGTCTGTGGCCCTGTAAGGCCTAAAGGAATGAGTGCAGGCAAGCCCTCTGGACAGCATGCAGTGCGTTTTAGCTGGCACTGTGACTATTATTCCTGTCTGTGTCCTCCACTCAGCCCCAGCCCCGGCCCGCGTCCTTCTTTGTAGAAATGCATTCCGACCCCTTGTCTATTGCTCTGCTCACCTTCAGGGTGGGGAGTGAGGGCGCCAGCTTTGTTCGTTGTGATTTCCGTTGTTATTTGTGTGACTTTTGTTTTGCGTCTACAGCATGAAGATGATGTGCTAACTCATAGATGAACTTTTGTCTTTGTCTTCTACGTCGGGAACTTCTCTTTCCCTCCGTCTCTCTTTTTCTTTTTAAGATATTGAAAAAAGTAATCTCTACAGCCAACTTGGGGCTTGAACTTACAACCCTGAGATCAAGAGTCGCAGGCTCTACTATGCCAGCCAGTAGCCCCTCTGCCAGAAATTTCTTCTCCTCTTGCTGGCAGACCTTGCTTGTCTTTCTCCACATGTCCAGGCTACACCAACCCTCTCTGCTTTCTCTTTCCCTTTGAACCCATCATCTACAGCACCGTGTTGAGTCTAGATGTCCTGTCTGGAATCTTCTTTCTCAAGCCAGATGGCAGCTGCTCTCCCTAGGAGAGGCAGCGGAACACAGCGAATAAGTGCTGGGTCTAAATATTGCCACTGCCAACTGTGTGACTTTGGGCTGTTCACTTAACCTCTCTGTGCCTCAGTTTCTTCACTTGTAAAATGGGTGTTATGACTGAATGTCTGTGATCCCCCCTGCCACGAATCACGTGTCGAAGCTCTAACTCCCAGTGTGCCTGGGTTTGGATATGGGGCCTCCAAGGAAGTAACCAAGGTTAAATGAGGTCATAAGGGTGGCGTCCCAATCTAATAAGATGAGTGCCCTTATAAGAAGAGACGCCACAGAGCCCCGTTCTCCGTCTCCGCACCGAAGAGAGGCCATGAGAAGACAGTGAGAAGGAGGCCTTCTACAAGCCAGGAAGAGAGTCCTCGCCAGCAACGAGATCTGCCAGCACCTCCGTCAGGGACTTTAGCCTCCGGAACTGTTGGGGATTAAATGAGGTAATACATGTAAAGTGTTCAGAACAGTGTTTGGTACAGAAACGTCAGCTAAGATGATGATGATCATCGTCCCTGAAAATACAGGCCATGTCTGGTAAGTTTAGAACTCCAGAGTGGCACTGATAGAACTTTCTACAACGAGGTAAATGTCCAGTTCTGTCCATTGTAACGGCCACTAGCCACAGGTGGCTATTTACATTCAAATTAGTTAAAATTAAGTAACATTAAATAAGCATTCAGGGCCTCAGTTGCATTAGACTTATTTCAAGTGCCCCAAACCCACATGTGGCCAGTGGCTACTGTACTGGACAGAACAGAAATTTATAGCGTTGTAGAAAAATCTACTGGACGGGACTGCTCTAGAGAACTGGCTTTCAAATGGTTTTGACTGTGACTTTCAGTAAGAAAATACCTTTGCTATCACACAGAGAGGTTTTTTTTGGTGGTTTCTTTTTTGGCATTTCGAGTAAAAGCAAGCAGCGTGAGGCCTGGGTTGTGCTGGACACTAGGGGATCCAGAAATACGGTGCATCTGGCTGACGGCTCTCAAGGGCTGAGCACAGAGTTTCTCAACGAGGTGCCGCTGGCATTTCGGGTGTGCTGGTTCCTCATCCAGGACGCTGTCCTCACTGCTGGGTTATCTGGCATTCCGGGCCCTGCCTGCTAACAGTCAATAATTCTTCCCCTTCCGGTGACAACCAGCACCCTCCCTCCCATTTCCAAATGAATCCTCCTGGCAGGAAGGTTCTGCCCTCGGGTCCAGTTGAGACACACTGAAAGGGGTGCCCGGGTGGCTCAGCTGCGTCCAACTCTTGCTTTTGGCTTGAGTCACGATCTCATGGTGTGTGGGTCCGAGCCCCGCACCAGGCTCGGTGCTGACAGTGCGGAGCCTGCTTGGGATTCTCTCTCTCTCCCTCTCTCTCTGCCCCTCCCGCACCCGTGTGCTCTCTCTCTCTCAACACAAACTTAAAAAAAAACCCATATTGACAATAATGAGGTTGCAGACATTGCCAGTGCCTTGTCTTTGAGAAGAAATGGTAACAACGGTAACAATGCCCATCCTCTCCCACATACCGCACTGGCCTTTGCTTACAATTACCTGTTTCGTGTCTTTTTCGTGCCCAAACTGAGAGCCCTCTTGCTGGAATTTGGAAACACTCCTAATCACATTGCCTATAAAACCTCAGCCATTCTACAATGGTCTAGATTTTCAAATTCATTTTACTTTTTAAAATACTTTATTTTTTATTTTTAAATGTTTATTTTAAGAGAGAGAGACTGGGGGCAGGGATGGTCAGAGAGAGAAGGAGAGAGGGAATCCCAAGTCGGCTTCAGGCTCAGCACGGACCCCAGCGTGGGGCTCAGTCTCACAAAACGTGAGATCATGACCTAAGCCAAAATCAAAAGTCAGCCGTGTAACCAAATGAGCCACCCAGGTGACCCTAAGTTTTCTAATTAAAAATTAATTAATGTTTATTTATTCCTTTGAGAGGCAGAGAGAGAGAGAGAGCAAGGGAGGGGCAGAGAGAGAGCGAGAGAATCCCGGGCAGGGGTACAGTGCAGAGCCCAACACGGGTCCCAATCCCGTAAGATCACAATGAGCCGAAATCAAGAGTCGGATGCTTAATTGACTGAGCCACCCGGGTGCTCCTCAAATTAATTAATTATTATTACTCTTTCATTTTTTAAAGAAATTTATTTATCTTTAAGAGAGAGAGCGTGTGCGAGCAGGGTGGGGGCAGAGAGAGAGGGAGAGAAAAAACCCCAAGCAGGCTCCACACTGTCAGCACAGAGCCCAACACAGGGCTCGAGCCCCTGAACCGCGAGATCACGACTTGAGCTGAAATCAAGAGTTGGATGCTTAATTGACTGAGCCACCCAGGCGCCCCACCTCAAATTTATTTTTAATCGAAGTCATAGTATCTTGAAATAGGAATAATGAATTCTTGTTTTGAAGATTTGTTTTTTTTTCAAGAGTGCAGACCTTGGAGCCCAGCAAATTCAGGTTTGAATCTTGGGCTTAACATAGCTGCCGTGAGCATGGGCAAATATCTCACCCTCTCTAAACTTTAGTTTCCTCATCTGTAAAATGGGGGAAAATAAACACGACTGACTACACATGGTTGTGCACAAATTCCTGGCACCTTTGCAGGTGACGATTCTTTACAAAAATTTTTTTAAATGTTTATTTATTTTTGAGAGAGAGAGAGAGAGAGAGAGATACAGAGCATGAGCGGAGGAGGGGCCGAGAGAGAGGGAGACAAGAATCCGAAGCGGGCTCTAGGCCCTGAGCTGCCAGCACAGAGCCCGACGTGGGGCTCGAACCCATGAACTGTGAGATCATGACCTGAGCTGAAGTCAGATGCTTAACCGACTGAGCCACCCAGGCACCCGTGTAGGTGATGATTCTATATGCACATAATGATAATGAAAATTGTTATAATAAAATAATGCTAATCACCATCAGTTATGTAGTGCCATTATGTGCTAGGTGCTGTATATACATTAATTCACTTAATTCTCATAGTAATCTTAGGAGGTGGCTATTATTACCCCCATGTTGCAGATGATGACAGGCACAGAGAGGTTAAGGAAGCTACCTGAGGTCACACAGCTTGTAAGTGCAGAGCTGAGATATGGACCGAGGCCATCTGGCCCCGGAATCTTTGCTCTCAATGATTACGTCCTATTGCCTCTGATAAAGGCCCACTGGACAGGGGGAGTGTGTAGCTCATCCTCTGGGTTTTTGTACCCATCAAACTCATTTCAAAAAGTCATGAGCCCAGAGGTCCCTGAAGCTGAGGTCCAAACACCCAGTGGGTCCATTCCCAGGTCTGGATCTAGACTTGCTCCTTGGCGACTCCCACCTCTCAGGCCGTCTCTAAGACTTGACGGAGACCTTTCGCTGCTCTGCACGGGGGCACAGGACAGACTGCGGCCAATCCTGCAGGTGCAGTTACAACTGACATCATCTCAGCCGCCATTGTCGGGCACTTACCGCGTGCCAGGCACCCCGCGCACCGGCACACCCAATCCTCGTAGGGAGGCGGCGCTGGGCACCGGGATAAGGGCCTTACCCACTCCAGCTCTGATCTTACAACGATCCACAAGACGTGTTTTACTTCTCATTTTACAGGAATGGAAACTGAGGCCCGGAAAGTTGAAGTCACGGTGTCTAAGATCATTCGGGGGTGGCAAAGCGGGGTATAAACCAAAATCTTCAAAGCCTGGGCCTCCACCACTACCTCATTCTGTGGGCGTTTGCTCTGCTTTGAGTATCATGGTTCTCTGCCAAGCTCACTTTTCCAGTCACCACATGCATTCTGGGGTGGGTCAAAGAAAGGGACGTCTGTCTCTCTTCCTGCTGGAAGTTCCTGCAGTCACCCAGTCTTTGGACAGGCAGAGACTGGCTTCGGTATAAAGGCCAGGGCCTCGTCGCTGCTGCTGTCACCTGTGGGTGCTGATGTCCCCCAGCGTGGATGAGTGTGGGGGCGGGGGAACGGTCAGGATTCTGCTTTCTTCCTGCCACTGGCAACACTTCGAACTAGCCGGGGTGGGGGGGGGGGCAACCTGTGCTCCCCGCCTCCCAGCTGACACCTGGAGGGAGCCTGGCCCCAGGCACAGAGCTCCGAGGGCTCCCATATTCACTCCAAAATATCTTTTCCCAAAGGAGCTGGGTCCTAATTCAGTTCTGAGTATACTTTCCTTTTGCCTTCTCTTGGTTTCGTTGGGGTTACAGGGAGATAGAAAAAGAGACCAAACTACTGCATGTCCCAAAGCTACGAGGTTTAATATTGGGGCAGATCTTAACCCTATAGGGTAATGAGATTTTCCCACCACCCTCTCTAGAGACATACTTGTACACATACACTATGCTGCATGCATTTTCAGGGGTTCACGCACCCTTAACAGATGGGAGTATGACCTGAACAATCACCCTCAAGCTGTAAATTCTGCAAGCCAGATTTTGTCTCTAAGTTGCTGAAGTGACTGGCTGGTACTTCTGACGCACATTTCCATCTATGAAGGTGAAACAAGTTAATAAAAATGGGGTCTGTCTGCAGGAGTATTAACTTCTGCTGTATTGTATGTTCTCCGAACATGCAAATCCATATCTTGCCTCTTCACCTTTGCACACGCTGTTCCCTGGCCTGGGAATACTCTTCTCCCAAGTGTCTCTCTCCTGTACTTCCTCCCCATCTCCCCACCCCCCAACCCCCCGCAGCAAATCCTTACTTTTTCTTTAATACCCAGCTAAAGTAGCTCCTCCTCTTTGATGGTTCCCTTGTTCCCCTCATCCCAGCCAAAAGGGTTACTTAATCACTTCCTACTTTGGGCTTCTGCTGAGCAACCTTGGGAATGCCCATCAGAGCAGTCCTAGCCCACCTGTTCTATGATGGTGTGTTATGTGTGTGTCCCTTACCAGGAGGTGCAAAGGGGCGCCATACCTGGCTCATGTCTGTGACCAGAGCCCCTTGTCCACAACAGATGGGCAGTAGATGTTAATGGGAGGAATACAAGGTGGAAGGAAGGAAGAAGGAAGGCTATGTGGATGGACAGAAGACAGGAAGGGAAGAAAGACAGATGGAGGGAAGTTAGGGAATCAATGGAAAGAAGAAAGATGGAAAATACATGGACGGGGAGATGGAAGAATGGATAGTTGGGTGAATGAGTTGGGGGGGTGGACTGATGGATGGAAGGGAAAAGGGCCAGGTGGCTGAAAATGATAGGCTGGAAATACAGGTGGATGGACAGAGAGAGGGAGAGATCAGAGGATGGGTAAAGGAACAAAGAATGGAAGGAAGAAAAAAAGAAGGGGGTGGGAGAGAAGTAAAAGGAAAGAACAGATGGGCTGGGTTCTGTGGCGGGGGAGGAGAGAGAAAGAGAGAGAGAAGAGAGAGAATGCAAGCTAAGATCGAAGCAGGGGAGGGAGGAAGCAGGCAAAGAGGGAAGGCTGGAAGAAGTAAGGACAGTACTTTGTCTAGTTCGGGCCTGCCATGTGTTTTTCATACTGGGGCCACGTTAACTGGCATCTCCTCCCCTGCAGCCTGAGCCTGCACGTCAAACCCAAGAGGGCTGTGCTCTCTGCTCAGCTGGGATGGAGGCCGCAGGGCTGGGTCCAGCACCTGCTTTGGCCGTGACTCATGCACCCCTCCAGGAAGTGGCAGCTCGGGAGGCTCCCCACGAAAGGGCTTTCAGGGTGAGCGCAGTTCAGTGCGTCCTGAGGACGGTTGCCACGGCTCTTGAGCCCTAAACACATGGGCGTCAATCAAGCCCACACCCTGCACGGCGACCCAGCCAACATTTTGGACAGGGGTCCCTTCCCTGGATTTTACGGCACCACGAGCAGCTCCTGCTCCAAGGCGAGGTGGCCGCGAGAGAGGCGGGAGGTACTTGTGGGTATTTGCGCCCAGGCTCCAGCTATCTCTGTATTGCGCGTACCGTTTCTGAATCATTGTAAAATCCAGAGTTGGGCGAGCTAGCTGTATTCTTCTAGCTCACAGTAGCATAAATGATTATTTAAATTGCCCTCGCACCATGCCCCCCCCCCCCCCATCCCAGTGGCACACGCAGGGCAGAGGCCCATTTACGGCTCACGTACAGCGTGCTGGGCTCCGTGCGGACGGCTTCCATCTATCTCCCATCATCATTACAGCCCTGGAAGGGGGGGGCTTCCCTTCTACCCATTTAGCAGATGAGGTGACTGAGGCCAAAGGAGAGGGAGAAACCTGCCCGGGGCACACAGCCAGGGACTGGTGGGGCCAGGCTCAAAGGCAGACGGGGCTGATGAGCAGGTGCCCGCCCTAGACTCGGGACGCGTACCCTGGCTAGCCTGAGCTGCAGCTGAACATGACACCTAGTCTGTGTCTGCCAGTCCCCCTACGCCTCCGATTCTTCCCCTCGAGTGCGTTCACACGGGGGTCCGGGCACCTGACTTGGCCAGAGGCAGATCCCTGCTTTCCCCCGGCAGCCACAGGGAGCCTCTGAACCCCAAGTCGGATGGTGGAGCTCTCCTGCTCAAAACCCTCCAGGGGCTTCCAGTCACCCTGAGAATATCACCCAATGCCTCAGGATGCCTCAGGATGCACCCACCTTGGCCCCGCCCACCGTACTCCCCCCTGCTGACGCTCCAGCCTCCCTGTTTCAGGAACCTGCCAACTTTGGCCAGGCCTCAAGGCCTCTGCCCTGCTGTTCTCTCTGCCCAGCACACTCCCTGCCGGGACACCCACACGGCTCCCTCACCTCGTTCAGGTGTCTGCTCAAGCGGGAGAGAAGCCTGGCCTGCTTGCATCAAGTGAAGTCACAGCCCCGGGACCATCTCCTTTCCTCCCTGACTCTGCTGGTCTCCGGTGGGGGCCCTTCGTCTGACGGTACATATTCAGTTGTTTATATTGCGCGTCCCGCACCGGAAGGTCCGTGCTTCGAGGGCGGGGATCTTGTTGCGTATCGTTTGCCGCTGGATCCACGGCACTTAGAGGAGGGCCCGGCAAACGGCAGCTTTCCCTTAAACCGCACGCGAGAGCCAACCCCGATTTACAGACGGCAGTGCAGGCTCAGAGCGGAAAGGGGTCTTCTGCACTCTGTCTTCTAAACCCCACCGTCCAGGCGGGCACTGGCACCAAGCACCTCTCCCGAGTCCCATCAGCCTCCTCGGGGAGCCCCGGGAAGCTGCCCGCCCCCCCACCCCCGGATTCTGACACAGGGCTCCCCACACCAGCAAGCGAACTGTTTGCGCTCATGTGAGTCTCAACTTCTCCATCGGGTATCGTGGTTGCAATTCTGCCGAGGTGCCCTGGGGGCCTCTGGCACTGGGGACAGGTTTGAAAAAAATTCAGAGAAGAAAACCAAACTGGCTTCCCTAGGAGCTCCAGTTGGCCATGAAATCCGTTCGCCAAGAGGTGTGACTTCCACTCCGGGGCCAAGGAGGAACGGCAGAGGGGGAAGGCCGAAGACATTGCCTCGAAACACACACATGTCAGTCCAGCATAATGCCCGGCTCTGAGCCTCCGGTTCAACCGACGCTGAGAAAGCCCCTACTGTGTGTCTGGTGTTAATTCAAACTCCTGTATCTGCCTGTCGGTCTGGTATCTTCCCTGGGGTGTCACAGACGCCTCAAAGCCCGCGTGCCCACCACACTGTCTGTCCATCTCAGAGAGTGGCACTGTTGCCCTGGTCAGGCCAAGCCCAGGACCCTCACCCCTGACTCCTCTCTCTCCACCCCCCCGACATCCAACCCATCAGGAGCTCTCTTGGCTTTACTGCCATCCCGAGGCCCATCTCCTACCGCCTCGGTCCCGCCCATCTTTCTTCTCTTGCTCGGACAACTGCAGTAATCTCTTGGCTGGTCTCCCAGCCTCCACTGTTTCCCTCCTCTTGCCCATTCTCCACGCAGCAGCCAGAGTAGTTCTTTTAAAACATAAGCTAGATCAGGCAGCCTTTCCTGTTTACTGCTCTCAGGCTCCATGGCTGTCCACAGCACCTAGAATAAACTCTGATGTCCAGGACCTGTGTCTGGCCCAGAACTCCACCTCCAGACTCATCCATCCCAGTTGCCCCCACACTTTCACTTCTACGCTATGGTCATTGTGGCCTTCATACCACTTCCCACCCCAGGGCCTTTGCATGTGCTGGTCCCACCTCCTTACATCTCCACCTGGCTGGCTTCTGCCGCCACTCAGGCCTTGGCTCAAGCGTCGCCTCCCGAGAAGCCTTCCCTGGCTCCCTCGAGAATGCTGCCCCCCAACCCTACCCGCCTGTTGCCCATCACTCACTATCATATCTCATTCTTTTCTTTTCTTTACACCCTTTTCATTAAATGAACTTTCTCACGGATGGATTTGTTTGGCTGTTTACTGCTGAAGCTCTGGGGACTGAAGGTGATACAGCAGTGGTTTCTGCCTTCATGGAACCAACATTCTAAGGAGGAGATCGTGAGAGACCAAATATACCCTTGACTTTCTAAGTACAAGAGCCAATAAATTCCTTTTCTCTTTTGCTAAAACCAATCAGGTTTCGCTATTTGCAGGCAGCCCGCTCTTGATTATATTAGGCTCCATAAATCCTTGCTGAATTCAATTACCACGTCTGTTTTGTTGTTTTGCTCATTTATTCTCTCCCTCTCCCCCTCCCTGCTCCCTCTTTTCCCCAAGACACGAGAGGTCATTGTAAAGGGAGCCTGCACATTGCATCTGGCTAAAGGGACAGTCCCGGGTCTGATGGCTCACGGACTCCCCACTGTGCCAGTGTTCTCTTTTGTCATCAATGCGTCGATGAGTTTGTACACAGACCCTCTCTTTAAAATAGATGTTGGACAGAGAACATCAATTCCATTTCACAGATGGGAAGGCTGAGGCCCAAATGGCTTGCCTAGGCTGCACGGAACACAAGATTGTTCATTTCGGCAAGGGTTTCCTCCTCTGGGAATCCAGGGCTGCAGACCAGAAAGGAAAACCTGTATCCTTTCCTGATGGTAAATAGGACTCATGTTCTGGGCCCACCAGGACAGTTCTGGAATTCATAGCCTTGATAGGCCTGCTTTACAGGCTAGTCCCAGGGCGTTTTGATTCCAGGAAAAAAATACCCCTGCTAAGATAAATAGGAGTGTTCTTTCACACGCAGTATAACTTTGGGTTCACTTCCTTTTTCAATCTGTTAAACCAATCATGCAAATACAATTTACAAAGCCAGAAGGTCCCCACATTAATCCTCTTATCAACCCAAAGAACCCTCCTTCCCCTTGGTGAAAGCTGCTTGCTCTTTCATCAGAGCTCAGGAATGCATCGCCTTTCCCTCCTCGCTTTGGCTACCAGGAAGCTCAGAGATTAACCTCTGAACTTAATTGCAGGTGGTGGCCTCAGCCAGATATTTTTGCACAAGTGCCTTACCCTTAGCTTTCTATCGCTCTGCCTTTGCTTTAATAGTTCAATTTTAAATATGTTTTTTTATTTGAAGTTCTTCTCAAATCTTTCCGCCACAGGCCGGGTATAAACAAAGGATTCAAACTTATTTCTGACGCTGTCCTCCCCCTTTTCCCTGTGTCCTTCGCCACTGGCTTCGGGGCCCAGGAGCTGACACTGAATAAGCACGGCCCCTCTGTCTGCGCTCACTCTCTTTGTAAAACACATTTTCAGGGGGATGTAAATTGCTTTTAAAAGCTTCCATGCCGGCCCACTGCTCATTATTACTGACCCAGGAGGATCTCTACTAATTTGCCTTAACAAACTTATTAAATAGCAAATTTCGGGAGGAAGAAACTACACAGTCTTTATTAGATCAGCGAAACGGCCGTGGACGTCACCACCAGGGCAGAGAGCCGCCCATTAGCCACAGGGGGGAGCTGGGGAGATCAGCTGGTCAAGCGTGTTTTCAATAAATTGGCGCTGGCCACCGTTTTGTGGCTTCTTGGGGGTTGTCAGCAAAAGCTTCTAGCCTCCAAAGGAAAAAGGAAACACAGAAAAGAGAAGAAGCAGCGTCTCTTCCCCTGAAACCAGACACAGGCCACCAACTACGGCGACTACGACACAAAACGGGCAGTTCCAAACCTCCAGGTCGTTGAAGAACAGATGGGTATCTGCAAGGTTGAAGATCATTTCTTCCATCATCAGGCCGATGCGCACAGACGTCGTGGTGTCCTGGTAGAAAGACAGGACAGAGTCACACGCCAGTGGGGCCTCCCCCGTCCCATCCCGCCCCTGTCAGGCAGCCCAGGTCGGTTCTGAGGGGCTCACACGCGGCCTAGGCTGCATCAACGTGTTTTCAAAGGTTCCCTCCCGGCCCTCCTGCTTTCCGGGAGGCCCGGACGACTGCAGGGGAAGCAACGTAAACTATGTAAGCCCACTGGGAGAGCCGGCCTGTCGATTCTCTCTTTATGACAATCTCTCTACGGATGCTGTCTTACTCTTCCCGATACACGAAGTCCCTCTGTTATCTAGCAAATGGATTAATTACAAAAATGAGCACACAGGATGCCCTGGGTGTCTCAGTCAGTTGAGAGTCTGACTCTTGATTTCTCTAGGTCCTGATCTCAGGGTTTGTGCAATGGAGCCCCGCGTCGGGCTCCGCGAGCCTGCTCGGGATTCTCTCTTGCTCTCTCTCTCTATCCCCCCCTCCCCTCCTCTCTCTCTCTGTCTCTCTCTGTCTCAAGAATAAAGAAATAAACTTAAAAAAAAGAAAAATGAGCACACAAACTAAACCCCATTATGGTCCATCCATACCCTGGAAACCTAGCCCATTTGATTAAAAAAGTGAAGTCATGCTAGGATTACTTGAATCTACCTCCAAGGTATTAAGTAACAAAAGCAGATCGCACCACGTTATGTGTGAAACCCAACTGTGCAATGAAGGGTCCCTTCTTTCTCCCTCCCTCTCTTTTCTATGCACGTGCTATGGTAGACTGCATTACTGATCACCCATATTTGGGGTCCCTTCCTGGGGAGCTTTGCCCTGTAGGAGAGGGATCCTCACTGGGGGTTGGTACCCTACCCCCACGGGCCCAATCTGGCCTGCTGCCTGTTTGTGTATGGCTTATGAGCTAAGAACGGCTTTTTACATTAAAAAAAATATATGTTTACTTATTTGAGAGAGAGAGCGCATGCGCGTGAACGAGTGGGGGAGGGGCAGAGAGTGGGAGACAGAGGGCTCCGTGCCGACAGTGGTGAGCCTGACACGGGGCTTGAACTCACGAACTGCGAGATCATGACCTGAGCTGAAGTCGGATGCTCAACCGGCTGAGCCACCCCGGCGCCCTGACTTTTTTTTTTTTTTTTTTTTTTACATTTTTAAACAGTGTATTGTCTGTGGTTGCTTTTGCCTTTTGAAGGCAGAGGTGAGCAGGAGCCACACAGCCCCCGTGTCCTGTAGAGACTGAAATATTTACTCTCTGACCCTTTGCAGGAAAAGTCTGCCGGCCCCTGATATATACCCTCCTTGTTGAACTTAGATGTGACCATGTGACTTGTGTTGGCAGAAGTCATGCTTCAGCTGTGGTCAGAAGCTTTCAGAGTGAGTGCATGGTTGGTCAGGCTCTCTCTTCCCAGTTCATAAGACTAAATGTTCCAGAGGCAAGACAATGTGGGTCAGAGCTGCAGCAGATCAGAATGGGCATGAAAGAGAAGTAGACGAGATTCAGGGGATGTTTGTTACTGCAGCATAACCTCACCCATCCCAACTGATGCACATGAAAAATACTGGGCACGATGGTTCTCAGCTCTGGCTGCACGCCGTCACGATTAAGAGCATTCAAAACTCCTGATGCTCAAGGCCCCACCGTAGACCAATCAAATCAGAATTTCTGAGGGTGGGGTCCAGGCATCAGGGATGTTTAAAGCTCCCTACCCAATTTCAACATGCAGCCAAGGTTGAGAACCACTGGTCTGAAAGGATCTACAACACTTAGTGATATTCCTGGTTCGTATCTATTAAGTGCTTTCTCGGTGCCACTTTACAAATGAATCCATTTAATTCCCACAAAGACTTAGGGGTTGAGCATTATTATGTTCCCATTTTACAGATGAGAAAACGGAGGCCCCAAATGGTTGGGTAACTTGCTCAAGGCCCTGCAGCTGGTGGAGTGCAGGGATTTGAACCCACGTCGTGTGGCCCCAGACCAAAACTGCTTCTGAGGAGGGCTTGGAGGGGCGGGGGTTGAAGGAGGCATGCAGGGGACCTTGTGCTGCCTGTCACTCCATACACTTCTTTTCCTGTTTGCATTTTTCCCCGGGCCGCTGTCTGACCTCTATTATAAAAAATAAATAATTAACGACGTAAACCCTTCTTGACCCTTAAAGAAAAAGGGAAAAACATGTCGCTGGTGACGTCAGCTTCACACACACAACTGTGAAGAATCAAGCCCAGGAACGCAGCCATTAGGTGAAACACCTCATTAGGGCCCCCAAAGCCAAAGCTTAGCACTCTGGGTCCTGGCTGGAAGGCGGCGGGGTAGAGGGCTCAGTGAAAAATGAAGGGAAGATAAGGAAAACAAACGTTTCAGGGCCAAGCAGGGAATCGTTCTGTGACCCGGGAAAGGACTTTGGGGGGGTTTCCACGCATGACTCATCCCCGAACCATTTTACCTCTGCAAAACTGCACATTCCTTCTTGGCAAGGCTGTGCACCTAACCACGGATGACCAGCCCGCAGCACGCTAGACAAGAAGGGAGAAGCTGCCATCCACACTCAGCTGCTAAAAGGATTTATGTAGAAAAACGTCAACTCCCAGGCCAGCACACAAAACAGGAAAAGTAATTATTGTATGCGGAAGGGTCTGTCTGTGAAAAGTATTTTGTATGGTTAGACGAAGGCAAATACTCAGTATCGATAAAGCTGGAATTGTGTCTTATCGATACTGGCAGGAGGTGGAGAGAAAATCTGCGTGTGTGCGATGGGGGCTGGGGCGAGAAAAGAGAGCTCAATTTTCATCTTCTAGCTTGGGAGGCCAGGGAGCATGCCTAAAACAGGAAAAAAAAAAAATCAAGGAGTGGTACCAGAAGCAGGCTACTCAGAAATTTGGAGGTAAATACCGAAAGAATCAGCAAGAGTGGAAGGTTGTGGCCTCTGGGCAGAAAGAAACGGTGTGGTGGGGTCCACTGAGGACCCTTTTCTTTGTAGAACTATATGAGTTTTAAACTATATGCGTATATTTCCTGGATTAAAAAAAAAAGAAAACTAAATAAAAGGGAACGTGGGGCACCTGGGTGGCTCAGTCGGTGGAACGTCCAACTCTTGGTCTCAGTTGAGGTCAGGATCTCGGGGTTCGGTTTGTGAGTTGGGGCTCCTCGCAGAGCCTGCTTGGGATTCTTTCTCTCTCCTTCTCTCTCTGCCCCTCCCCTGCTCGCATGCTCTCTCTCTCTCAAAATAAATAAATAAACTTAAAAAAAAAAATAAAAGGGAACTTAGTAATTCTACTTCTCATTGTCTACTCTAGAGAAAGGCCATACCTATGAACGAGACGGAGTTGTCTGTAAATAGCGAAAGACTGAACAATTTAGCTGTCCGGCCAAAGGTTACTAGAAATATAAGCTGCAGTATATTCATTTGGTGGAAAACTAAATTCAATGGAAAGAAATGAACCACGTGTCTGCATATTAACATGGACACGCCCCCCCTAATACTGAGTGAAAGCAACACTTTTCTGAAAGTTATATACTGCATTAGTTATTAGCATTTACTAGAAACACATACAATGCTACTACATATTTTCCACAGGCACTTCTATATTTATAAATATCTGAAAGGATGTACCAGAATCCTAACAGTTAATTACTTCTGGAAGGCAGAGAGGAGGGGACAGGAATTAAAGGTAAGGACGAAAGTAAATTTTAACAGGAGCTACAATATTCTAAAATGTTTTGAAAGAGAGAGGATTCACATACAGTATAATTAAAAATTAAAACAAAATTAAAAAAAAAAACCCTTTTTTAACCTTTATTCGTTTTTGTGAGACAGAGACATATAGTGCCAGTGGGGGAGGGGCAGAGAGAGAGGGAGACACAGAATCCGAAGCAGGCTCCAGGCTCTGAGCTGTCAGCACAGAGCCCGATGCGGGGCTCGGACTCACGGACCGTGAGATCCTGACTCGAGCCGAAGTAGGACGCTCAACCGACTGAGCCACCCGGGCGCCCCTAAAACACCCAAATGTTTCTGAGGAGAACCTTTAGGATACCAGCTATTCCTTGATAATTCTCCTTGTTTCAGATTTTCCTAAAATCTGCTGGGATGCTGCCTGGAGATTGTTTTGAACTCCGCTGGTGGGACCTCTTTCCCATGAATTTGATAAGAACTAGGGGTTCAGGGGTAGAAAAGTCTGGAATAACCCAAGAGAAGCACAACGGTTAAGTAACACAGAATGCGACCTTGGGCCAGACCACTGTATCCAAGTAGAAAACGTTCTTCCAGGGTTGCAAAGACTGAGAAACTAAAAAAAATTGGTGGAGACTCAGCGTTAAGGAGTGTGAAACACATCCAGAGTGGGGGCGGGAGGAAAATGACCGGTTTTATCCTGTGTTACCTGCTGAATACGTCCCTCATACGATCCACAAACATACCACCCTGGTCTGTCGGCTTCGGTCACTCTGTGCGGCTTGGAGGGGGATCCTCTTTCTGATCTAGCACGTGTCCTTGGCAAACAAGGCCTAAAACATGGAAGCCTTCGTGCCATGTTCTTCAGCTCCTAACAGGCCCCTGACCCATTCAGACCCGCTCTGGTCCCTCTGCCACCCTGGGAAGCAGTGAGATTCAAATGAGCTAGCACATGGGGACACGCAGCCTGGTATACAGCAGGCACTCCATAAGCACTCGTCATTGTCAAAATCCCCCAATCGACTTCGTCGAACCCTTAAGCAAAGAACCTGTTTCTGTGAGCCCAGCAGAAACACCCTAAATCAGATGACATTTTATGAAAACCACTTAAAAAAATTTTTTTTTAAATACTTATTTATTTTTGAGAGTGAGAGAGACAGAGTGCGAGTGGGAGAGGGGCAGAGAGAGAGGAAGACACAGAATCTCAAGCGGGCTCTAGGTTCCAAGCTGTCAGCACAGGGCCTGATGCGGGGCTCGAACCCACGCACCATGAGATCGTGACCTGAGCCGAAGTAGGATATGTAACCTACTGAGCCACCCAGGTGCCCCCAAAACCACTTTTTAAAAAAAGATTTCTTTAACGTTTATTTATTTTTGAGAGAGGCAGACTACAAGTGAGGGAGGGGCAGAGAGAGAGAGGGAGAGACAGAACTGGAAGCAGGCTCCGGGCTCTGAGCTGTCAGCACAGAGCCCGACGCGGGGCTCGAACTCACGGACGGAGAGATCATGACCTGAGCCGCAGTCGGATGCTTAACCGATTGAGCCACCCAGGGGCCCCCTGAAAACCATTCTTAATCACTACACACTCTTTGGATTAAAAAAAGTCGGCTTGTTTAGGTTAATGTCCTAAATAAGCAACAGCAGAAACAGATTGTTTTTAAAAAATGATCCATTTAAACCAGAAGGGAGAACCGAGAAAAGGAATTTTTTTTTTTTTTTTCCCACAACAGGCTTCAGTTCGTACCTTGTCCACCAAAGGACCGTGGCGGGGGCTGGTGGGGCTGGGTGGATGGAACGTCATCTTTGTTAGACTTCAGAGTTTGGGGCTGGTTCTCTCCCACGGAAGGCACAAATCAAAGGCCCTGCGGATTTTCTCAATGTGTTCTAATGACCTAGCAGATTTCCCAGGGTTCACATTAGACATGGAGGGCTGGGCTATGCGTGTGTTCATTCAGGGGGCTGACGCGGGGGCTCCACGCCTTGGCATCCGGCTTCGAGGCAGATGCTGTGGGCCTGGACGCAGCTTGGAAACCTAATTATTACGCATTCTTGGGGAAGGTCTCTAATGAGAGGCGGATGGTGGGGACTTTCTCCACCAGGGCTGGGCTAACACCTGCCTCGTGGGGGTGCCTGGGTGGCTCAGTCCGTTAAACGTCTGACTCTTGATTTCGGCTCAGGTCATGATCTCACGGTTTGTGAGTTTGAGCCCCGCGCTGGGCGCTCTCCTGTCAGCACAGAGCCTGCTTCGGATCCTCTGCGCCAACCCCCCCACCTCATCTGCCCCTCCCCACCCCATGCTTTCTCTCTAAAATAAATAAACATAAAAAAAAAAACAACAGTAGTTGTTTTCTACCAAGTGTCTCCATCGTGCCCACATTTACAAGCTTCTCATTTTACGCCACATTCTTGGAGGTCTAATTCCCAATCCCTATAGATTAGGAAGCAGCATTTTCATTTCAAAAGGAGCCCAAGTTGTTTTTTTTTTTTTTTTACCAAAAAGTTGTTTAAGTGAATCGCAACTCCGTCCGCTATAGAATTCCCTTCCCTGAGATTCCATGTTTTCTGCTTTAACAGTGTAGCATTTTTAGGGGCGCCTGGGTGGCTCAGGTGGTTAAGCGTCTGATTTGAGTTCAGGTCATGATCTCACAGTTCGTGAGTTTGAGCCCCATGTCGGGTTCTGTGCTGACAGCTCAGAGCCTGGAGCCTGCTTCGGATTCTGTGTCTCCCTCTCTCTCTGCCCCTCCCCAACTCATGCTCTGTCTCTGCCTCTCAAAAATAAATAAAAACATTACAAAAAAAAAAAAAGTGTAGCGCTTTTGTCATAGATGGTTCCAATGGGTGCTTATTTATTTATTAAATGTTTTTATTTATTTTTGGGAGAGAGAAACAGAATCCGAAGCAGGCTCCAGGCTCTGAGCTGTCAGCACAGAGCCCGACACGGGGCTCGGACTCACAAACCATGAGATCATGACCTGAGCCAAAGTTGGACGCTTAACTGACTGAGCCACCCAGGTGCCCCGACCCACACACTATTTATCTGGAACCACAACAACCCTTTGAACAAAAGGAAGGCACAGCCTCATCTTGTCCTGATGCCTTAGGTGACTCTGGTCCTTTGGGTTCTTTCACAGCTCACTCAGTAATAACAGTAATAACTGACCTTTGAGTGCTTTGGGGTAGAGGCAAAGAGAGTGGGCTCTCAGCCAAACTGCTTATGACCAAGGCCAGTTTTACCGCTCACCAGCTAAATGACCTTGTCCAAGTCATTTCACTTCTTGTGTTTGTTATCTGCAAGATGGGTCGTTAGATCAAATGGGGTTTACGAAGTGCAGGTTATAATCCCTTTAGTGAACGCTGACTTTAAAGGCCAGCATTAAAAAAGAAAAAAAAAAAAAAAAGAATGGAAGAAATAGAAGAGAATCTGTGGCCCCCTGTCTGTTTTTGTAAATAAAGTTTTATTGGAACACAGCAGTGCCCATTTGTTCACTTAGTGTTTATGGCTGCTTCCGTGCTACAGTGGCAGAGTTGGTAGTCACCACGGGGCCTAGCCTAAAGCCTAAAATATCTATTGTATCTTTACAGAAAAAGTTTGCCAATCCCTAGAATAGACAACAGAAAATCAGAGCATGTCATATACAGTAATGGTGAGCTTCTATTTCGGGTGGAGTGTTTGTGTGTGTGCGTGTTTGAGACAGAAGGGGCGAGAAAGAGAGAGAGAAGAGAGAGAGAGAGAGAGAGAGAGAGAGAGAGAGAGACGGAGGTGGGTCACGGTATAAAGCACGTTTCTTCTTGAGGCAGCTTTGTGACTAGAACTCGGGTCCGATCTGACACCAGATTCCACAATCCTCCGGTTACGCCGTGATGCCCGTTATGGCTTCTGTGCTCTGAGGACGTGTCTGCCTTCCGGGGTTCAGCTGCGTGACTGGGACGAAGTGTGATGTCGCTCCTGGAATATCCAGATGTGCCAGGCCCAGGAGCTGGTGGTCTCGGTTTGAGCTGAGCCCTTTCGTGGGTTTCCCTTGGGGTCCCTGCTGTGAAGATTTGGAGGCTGTGTGCGCAGGAAAGGGTTAACTTCGGCAAGTGTTGCCGGAACCCTGCGCATTCCTCGGGTCTGTCTTCCAGACTGGTCCTTGCTGGGCTGGCTCCCCACAGAGGAGCTCTGAGTCCTTGGGCCAGGCAGTCCTGGCTGATCAGACGGTTTATGCTAACAGTGGGATCGCGGTGAATGCCTGCTTTTGTTCTGCGGGGCTGGAGTCTTGAGGGGCTGTGGTGCCGTGAGCCTACAGCAGGGGCCCCAGGAAGCCCCTGGACACCGGGGGCTCGGGGGAGCTTCACTGCTTGGCGACTCTTGGCCCATCAGTGCTGGCAGAGTCGCCTGAGCTCCACTGCGAGGGGACGTCTGGAAGGCGGTGCCTACGTTCTCCCGGATTTTATCCCACGTGCCTTTTCCCTTTGCTGATTTTAATCTGTATTCTTTCACTGCAATAAACTGTAACTGTGAATATAACAGCTTTTCTGAGTCCTGTGGGTCCTTCTAGCAGCTCATCGAGCCCGAGGGTGGTCCTGGGGGCCCCCAACACAGGGCCTTTATTAGACACTTTGAAAAAACACCAACCGGTTAAGAAAAGGGGCAGCATGATATTGTGGAGATACCTAATCTCTCTGGGAATGAACTTTCGTGTCTGTAAATAAGCAGTTATTAATTTTGAGTAAAAATAATACCCATATTGGCCTCCTAGAATGATTTCGTAACCCAGGCCTGGCCAGAACCAGAGTGACTCGTTCAGGGATGGTTATGTGGCCAGTGGGAGCCACTGAGATCTGGCCCTGGGACTTTAGCTGTAACCACCGGGAAAAAGGCACTTCTGACCCCCGGTGAGCTGGTAGAACCTGAGCTGGCAGGGCCTCCATGATGACGCACACAGATTCAGACAAAATTGTTTGGTGACTGGATCCCACTGTTCCTGAAGTCTACTTCTGGGCATTTTGGTTACAGGAGCAGATCAATTTCCCTTTCTGGCCTAAACTGACGTGTGTTGAGTGTTTGTCACTTAGAATCCAAAATTCTTGGCCCCGCTTGCCACCTCCCCATGACTGTGGGGAAATTGGGTGTTTCCAACATGGCCAGGGTCCGGTGGGCAAGTTCAAGTGATTCTGCGTGTCTTTTTTCAGATTTTTAAAATGTTTATTTATTTTGAGAGAGAGAGAGAGAGAGAGAGAGAGAGAGAGAGAGAGCATGCATGCACATGCACGAGTGGGGGAGAGGCAGGGAGAGAGAGAGGGAGAGAGAGAATCCCAAGCGGGCTCTGCACGGGGGGCTCCGTCCCACGACCTGTGAGATCATGACCTGAGCCGAAATCAAGAGCCAGACGCTTAACCGGCTGAGCCACTCAGGTGCCCCTAATTCTACACATTTTCACAACGACCCAGTTTTGTACCTCTGACAGCCCCTCCCCAAGGGGACATAAATCAAGGTCCCGGTTATTATCTGGTCTTAGAGCATCAATTTCTCCTTCACACAAGCACTGCCTAATGAGGCAAACGGCCGCCACACGTTGCCTCCACCCGCACAAGGTGTCCACGCAAGCGGCCACAGGCAAGGCGCTCCACGAAGCAAAACCACTGAGAGCATCCATCATGGAGTTAGTGGGACCCGAGTTCAAATCCTGGGGGCTGCCATTCCTTAGGGATGTGACCTTGGATGACATGTTCACCCTCCCTGGGCCTAGTTTCCTTATCCGAATATAGTGAGTTCCTCCCAGGGCTCCTACAGGATCACACAGTGCTATGACCTGCTCCTGGTGCTTGGGTATTATTAGCAAAAAGCAGCAGGGGCCAGAATCTTCCATCAGAAAACGTTCCCTGCTTGGAAATTCCTGTGCAATAGTTTAACCTGGTATTTCCCAAACCATGGCCGTTCTCGTAACACCTTTGCAGGTTGTGTCGCACCGCAGAGGAACGGGGTTGATGTTTTCCTTTAATTCAGTTACCCGTCCCCGCTTTTTTTTTTTTTTTTTTTTAACTTAAATGCATTTAGTTTGGAAACAAGCTCGTTATCATGATGTAAACGGCAAATCCGTTCCACTCACTGTAACTGGAAGGTAAGCAGAAATATCAGGTTCCCGGGGGCTGCCTTTTTCCACTCCCTGGTCCCCCACCCTCCCACCCCAACTTCTTCCTTCTGTCCTCTTATCTCCTACTACACGCTCCTATCTCCTGCCTCCCTCTTGGAACGGCCCTTGTGATCACACCTGCCACAGAAGGTAACAGTCACAGGTCCTGGGGACGGGGGCGCAGACATCTTTCAGGGGCCACTGGTCTGCCTTCCACATCAAGCAATGACAAAATTACAACTGGATGCCCTTCTGGGTACATCGTCATCTCACGCACCGAGTTGTGATTCTCAAGAGAGAGCGGCCCATCCTTCTAGAGAGTCACCTGGCAGTTTCTGGTGGTCATAACACTTGTGTGGGAGGGGGCGGTACTTGGGAGTGTGATATACACTGTGATACTTTAGCAGGAAATGTATATTTGGTTTTTGTCCCCTTTCCTGGCTCCTAAACCCCTGGAATTTCTGAGAGATAAGAGAAACAAAGGTGAACTGGGTATCTTGTTACTCAGGACCGACCTCTTTCAACCACAATGAGTTTATGTTAACGAGCTGACTTTTGGAAAGCGCCTGAACAGGGGGGCTGGGTTGCCAGGGGCACCAACTAGCGATTAGAGGGCTGGAGCTTGCAGCCCCCTGACCTCCAGGGAGAGGCTAGAGGTTGAGTCCAATCACTAATGGCCAATGATGTAATCAATCAAGGCGATGCGATGAACCCTCCATAAAAACCCAGTTCTTCTATTACCACAGGCTGGCTCCAGATTTTCTTCTCCTGAGTGCAAATCTTCTTAAAAAATTTTTAAAAATTTATTTTGAGAGGGGCGCCTGGGTGGCGCAGTCGGTTGAGCGCCCGACTTCGCCTCAGGTCATGATCTCACCGCTTGTGGGTTCGAGCCCCACGGCGGGCCCTGTGCTGCCAGCTCAGAGCCTGGAGCCTGCTTTGGAGTCTGTGTCCCCCTCTCTCTCCGCCCCTCCCTCGCTCATGCTCTGTCTCTCTCTCTCTCTCAAGAATAAATAATAAAAAATAATAAAAATTTATTTTGAGAGGGGCGCCTGGGTGGCTCAGTCGGTTAAGTGTCCGACTTCGGCTCAGGTCATGATCTCGCGGTTCATGAGTTCAAGCCCCGCGTCAGGCTCTTCCTCATCAGGAGGGGAAGATGCTGAGGGAGGGAGGAGGAGCAAGTGTATCTGTCTGCTGGGCTATAGATAAAGACAGAGAGCTTCCTCTCTCCCCCACATCTGTGGTCTGTGAGGCAGCCAGAGGGCCCTCTTTAAGGCAAAAATCAGAGCTGTTGTCTTCATTTAAAATCTACTAGCTAACATCTTTCAGTGGCCACCATCGACTTTTCCTCTCCAACCCACCTCTCTGCTCCCTGACCTTGCCAAGCCCGCGCCTGCCTCAGGGCCTTTGCACTCCTCCTTCCCCCAGGTGCTTTCATGGCTGGCTCCTTTTAATAGCATTTATCACCATCTGGGATGATCTTTCTTATTTATGATTTTTGGCGCTTCTCCCTCAACCAGAAGGCAAGCTCTGTGAGAGCTACTGCTATGGCCCCCGAGCCTGGAACACAGCCCGGTAAACAGCAGGTGCTCAGGTAAGTTATTTTTAAACAAACGTACGCTTGTACGTGAGCTTTACACGCATTACCACATTTCCTCCTCAAATGATCTCTTCCCTGTTTTACAGATAAATCAAGATGCAAAGGGACAAAGTGACTTGTCCAGGGTCTCCCTGCTAATAAGCAGCAGAGCTGGGATTCAAACTCACGACTCTCCCACCAAGAATCCAAAATCTTAAGCACTGCACTTAACGCATGGACCACATCTTCACAGGAATTAACATAAAGTACCTTATTCGGGGGAAGAGAGGCTTAAGGCACATTATAATCAGGTTTTTCTTTTTGTAAATGCCTGCTTTAAAACTGTCGATGTCTACTTTTAACGAAATAAACGGTCTGTGTAAGTAAATCACACTTGCAAAGTTAGGAGGAATGACAGGTAGCCGCCGTGTGAAAATCACAGCCCGGACTCTTTCCTCGGGTCTCAGGCTGGCTTGCCTTTCTAATAACTGCTGGGCTCCAGAGAGGATAAAAGGAGGGCCCAGGGGTGGGAAAGGATCTCCCCTTATTGCCTCTGGGCATCTGTGCCTTTCATTTCCTGGACTTGATATGGAAAAGCAAAGTTCCCCGGTAAATCCCTCATTTCTGAGCTGCCCTCCTCCCCGCCCTGAGGGCCAGGCCTCGGGAACCAGACACCTTGGCGGAGATCGGAAATCAGATCACGTTAGCCGCCCCTGACGGGCTCCGAATCCTTTCTTTGCCCCCGCCCCCGCCCCTTTGGCAGCCCATAACTTTTTAGGATGTCATTGTAGGAGTCAGAACGGACCAGCTTTAGGGCCTCTTTAGAAGAAGGAGGCTCCTTCGTGAGGAGCACGAAGCATTTTCTTTTCTTTAAATGTTTATTTTTTGAGAGAGAAAGAGAGAGAGACAGAGTGCAAGCGGGGGGAGGGGGGGGGCGAGAGAGAGGGAGACACAGAGTCCCGAACAGGCTTCAGGCTCTGAGCTGTCAGCACAGAGCCCGACGTGGGGCTTGAACCCATGAACCTCGAGATCGTGACCCGAGCCGAAGTCGGCTGCTTAACCGACTGAGCCACCCAGGCGCCCCACGAGGCATTTTCTTAAAAAAACCTGTGTAACAAATCGAGGTAGATGTTTGGGAACCCGGGAAGTGGTCTTCAAATATTCATGCAAAGTTCATCAATAGCTAATGCTTGGTTGAGAACTCTTAGTACCTTACATGAGTTTCTGAAAACCTTCTGGTGGCATGGTTAACAGTCAAAATCACTAAGATAACTAATTAACTTAATTAACTAATTATAAGCAATGTAAATGAGGGGCGCCTGGGTGACTCAGCTGGTTGAGCGTCCAGCTCTTAATTTCAGCTCAGGTCCTGATCTCATGGTTCGTGAGATCAAGCCCCGCATCGGGCTCTGTGCTGACAGTGCAGAGCCTGCTTGGGATTCTCGCTCTCTCCTTCTCCCTCTGGACTCCCCCTGTGCACCCTCTCTCTTTCTCAAAATAAAAAAATAAACTAAAGAAATAAAAGCAACGTAGGGACGCCTGGGTGGCTCAGTCGGTTGAGCGTCCGACTTGGGCTCAGGTCATGATCTTGCGGTCCGTGGGTTCGAGCCCCGCGGCGGGCTCTGTGCTGACAGCTCAGAGCCTGGAGCCTGTTTCAGGTTCTGTGTCTTCCCCTTTCTCTGCCCCACCTGTGTCCACAGATCAGGGTTTTTCATCCTTGGTACTGCTGACATTTTGAGCCAGATCATGATTTGGCGTGGGGGGTGTCCCGTCCACTGCAGGGCACTGAGGGGTCCCCCCTGCCTCTAGATGCCGGTAACACCCCTCACCCAGTTGTGACAACCAAAAATGTCTCCAGACTTCGTCACGTGCACCCGGGAGGCAAAATTACCATCAGTAGAGAGCCACTGCTCTAAGTCATTAAAAAATAATGAAAAAACTCAGTCCTTGGTGTTTAGTCAATCAGCTTTGTATTTATAGAGTGGGCAACCTTATTAATGAAACTAACTTTCTAACTAATGATGAGCTACATTCAATGAAAATCTCAGGGCACCAGGGTGGCTCGGTCCGTTGAAGTCTGACTCTTGAGTTCAGCTCAGGTCACGATCCCAGGGTTTTCGGATCGAGCCCCGCACTGGGCTCCGTGCTGAGTGTGGAGGCTGCTTAAGATTCTCTCTCTCCCTCTGCCCCTCCCTCCCACTCTCTCTCTCTCTAAAATAAAGTAAAACAAACAAACACACACACACACAATCTCAGTCTCCCAACAGTGAAAGGTGCCACTTTCCTGTCCCGAAGGGCAGTGTGATCCCATCACGGAAGCCAGACACCTGTCTGCAAATCTGTGTGTGACCGGGGCTCCTGCCCTCCCTAACTAGAAGGTGTGTGGCTTTGGGCACGTCACTGTGCCCGCTCCCTGTCTGGGTGTCGTGGGGGGTAACCACAGCACCTGTCTCCTAAAGTGATGAGGAGTCGGTCAGAGGACGCACGGAAAGCACTTCAGATGGGTGCCAGGCTGGGGACACGCTCCCCCGGCAGGCTTGTCCTTCTTATTCACAGAATCACTTCTCTGGGGCCTCACTGGCCACACCCAGCGTCGCCTCCACTGTCACCTGAAGGGAAGGCCGGGGGGAGGGGGGGGGGAGGCCCAGGGTGGGAGCCTGGCCTGGCATTTTGTGGTCGCGGCCCTCTGTCATCGCAGCAGACTGCCTCGAGCCAGGCCGGTGGCTGGCTGGGTACCCTGTCTGGGCTTGTAGACTTTTGTGGCAAAGGGCAGACCTGCCCACTCTGGAGACGGTTCACAAACACAGGCGGCTTGCGACCTGCATCTGCCTTGCTTTTCTTCTGTGTGTGTGAGCCTGACATCCCAACCTTCAGGACAAGGCGCCCTGACACCTATTCTGGGACCTCTCCCCCACTTTTAAAGAAGAAAACCACAAACACACCAAACCAATCAAAGCCATCGCACCCTCCGAGCCAACTGGGCCTTTAAAAAAAAAAAAAAATATCACTGCCAAGTAGCTGTTTACAAGCTGAACAAATAATTACTCTGCCACAAGGCAGAAAAGTATTAATTAAAGCTATTCATTAAACCAGCCCCACTATTCTGTGGGGTTTATCTCGAGGAAGTGTCAGCCAGAGGTTAGGGACGGATTAGCACACAATGGAAGGCTTTGCCAGTTAAATCTCCTCCTTGTGGTTTGCTTTTAATAATCAAGTTGTCATTAAAGAAAGAATTTAATGATTTTAATTGGGTTTAATTACTTGGAAACTCCTGGAAAACAGATCAGCTTGTTTAAAAGAGAAAGACAAGAAAATGAGGGTTGTAAAGAAAAAAATAGTTTGATTCGCAGGTTTAAACAGTGAAGTTTAAAAAAAAAAAAAAGCCCCAACAACTTGACTTCTTTGGGCAGTTCCACAGGAGAACACAGAAAACAGAAAAGATCTTCTTAGCTCAGCGAAGGGGTCTATTTGTACTAACAAGAACACTGCCCAAAGCACTGTAGGATAATTCCTGTCACCACTGAGTCACAAGACCAGCCACACTGACTACAAATGCTTAAATCACGGTCAAATCGAAGAGAACAAAGGTCTCTAAACCGGTTCCTCTTTGGGGGTTTTAGCCAAGGACTCAGACTCCTTGATTTGTTTTTATCCTTTGGAAAAGAATGTTCTTTCTGCTGGAGGTATCTAGCAGCTTTTTTTTTTTTTTTAAATTTTTTTCTTAACCTGCTTATTTATTTTTGAGAGACAGAGCACCAGCAGGGGAGGGGCAGAGGGAGAGGGAGACACAGAATCTGAAGCAGGCTCCAGGCCCTGAGCTGTCAGCACAGAGCCCGACGCGGGGCTCGAACCCACAGACCGTGAGATCATGACCTGAGCCGAAGTCAGCTGCTTAACTGACTGAGCCACCCAGGTGCCCCGGTATCTAGCAGCTTTTAAAGCGTTTTTCTCTGGGATGTGAATTCAAAGGCAAAAAATTAGAGAGAGGTGGATCTGGAGGTCCTGGACGGAGCAGGGGGCCCGTCGTCCTGATCTGCCCAAATTGAGGGCTTTCCTGGGACTTGGGACTCCGAGTGCTAAAACTGGAAGGGTTCTGGAAGGATCCTACAAGTCGGTCACCCTAAGGTCAGGGAGCCACTGTCCGGGACCAAGGGCCATCTGATGGCATGGGAGACCAGTGCGTTTCTGGAAGTTCACGCAAGAGTTAGATCAGGGCCGGCCACCAGGCAAGTGCCTACTGCCTCTGGGCACCAGCGACGCGTCCTCAACGCTGGGCGTCTTCGTCTTATTATAATTAGCAGTGACCATGCTACTTCCGCGTATCGTCCACCCAGAGGACATTCTTATACAGCCAGCCACGTGCTTCTAAAGACGCGGTTCCTCAAAAGACATTTATTCATTAGGATATTTACTGTTCACTTATTCTATAGACTGTTTGCTACGTAGCAGGCTCAGTGCCAAGCGCTTCTCATGTATTAACTCACTTAACCCTCCCCAGGGATGCTATGACGTATTACTGATACTATACTCAGGCTACAGCGGTGGAAACTGAGGCACAGGGAGGCAGAATGACTTGCCTGAGGTCACATGGCTAGGGAGGAGAGCTGGCTTTTGAACTTGAGCCGTCTGGCTCGAGAGCCCATGTTCTAGGCCAGAGGCGAACTTTTCTAGACCAGGTGGCCTTTTCTATAAAGGGTCAGATAGCAAGTATTTTAGGCTCTGTGGCCCATAGGGTCTCTATCATGTCTCAACTCTGTTGCTGCAGCACAAAAGAAGCTTTTGGCAATATATACATGGATGGGCATGGCTGCGTTCCAATAAAACTTTATGTAAAAAAACAAAACAAAACAAAACAGGTGGGAACCGGCTTTGGCCCACGGGATGGATACAGTTTGCCAAACAAAATGAAACACGGAGATGTGCTGGAGGGTGAGGGAGGCAGAGAGAGAGCAGGACAGACTGACTGTGCCTGTGCGTGTTTGGGGGAGGCTGCTAGAGGTGGGGTGGGCAGGGAGGTCTCTCTGAGGAGCTGAGGGAAGACCCGAATGAAATGAGGGAGCCGGCCGCGGGGCGCTTAGGTAGCAGGAGCAGCAAGTGCAAAGGCCATGGGGCAGGACCAAGCTCTGTGTTGGAGAAGCAGAAAGAAGGCCGTGGAGACAGGACTCGGCTCGAGGATGGTCTGCTCCGATCCCACCGTTTCCTCCCCTGCCACTCAGCCCTAGAGCATGTGACGTCGGCTGTTTGGACCGTCCTCTCTCGGCCCAAAGGTTTCCTTTGTGTCAAGGATCAGGAAAGCGAGGGCGTCTGGCATGAGCCGATTCTGGCATCGTTTCGGTCTGCAGAGAGGCTACCCAACTTACAAACACTGATGGTGTATGTCCTGGGGTGACCAACAATGCTAAGCGTCCTACCCACCCCGCACCCCCCCCCCGCCAAAAGAGCAGGAGGACGGTAGGAGCGAACAAGCAACTGTTTTGAGTAGCAAAATCGATTTCCCCTTAAATGGTGACAGAGCACTCGGCATACTGTAATCCGGACTCCCAGCACCTACAGAGGCCCTGAGAAGCAGCTGGAAGTCCTCCATCAGGACACAGGGTTCCTCTTCCCTCACACCCCAACTTAGCTGTCAAGATGCAGCACTGTTGAGAGTGACAGAAACTCACTCGTCCATCCTATCATTTATTCCTCAAATATTTACTGAGTGTCTTTTATGTGCCAGGCACTGTTCCAGGCATTGGGGTACACCGGCAAGCAAAATAGCTATAGAAATGAACAAAACAAGATTTGTGGTACGTTTGACGGCAGGGATGCCGTGTACGGCCGCACAGGTTGTGCACTGCGTAACTCTAGGGGCACCGGTCACGCACACCGCCATGAAAGTGGTGCCTCCCAGCGCTGAGCAGTGCACATTCTGTGCTTCCGCCAGGCAGTGGTAAATGCTACAGAAAAAAATAGAGCAAAGAATCTGCGTCATGTATGTGGACTATGTAGGAGGCGTGGCAATTTCATACAACGGTTAAGGAGGGTCCTGCTGAGAAGATGGCATTTGAGCAGATTTTCAGGAGGAGAGGGAGGAAGCCGTGGGGGAAGAGGAGCATTTCAGATAAAGAGAACAAAGTGTTCAAAGGCCCTAAGGTGGGAGTATGTCTGGCAGGTCTGACTACCACTGGGGAGGCCAGTGTGGCTGGGCTAGAGTCGTAGCCCACCGTCTGGTAACAGCATCAGGAGTGATTCTGGGGGAGCCAGAATTTCACCATGCCCTGTCTGTGTAGTTGTGAGGGAGCTAACCCCACCAACCCCCGGGGGTGACTGGTTCGAGCCAGGTCAAGGACAGCTCTGTCCGCGGCTTGGTTGGAACTACTTGGTTCCAACCCCCGGGGGTGACTGGTTCGAGCCAGGTCAAGGACAGCTCTGTCGCGGCTTGGTTGGAACTACTGACCAAGAGATAGTCCATTCACCGTGGTTACTGAGCTGGTAGAATGTTGGTCTTATGCTGCTATGGGCTATTTTTGCCACCACAAATGAAAGAAAAACAGATCTGCTGACGTTGCTTGAGGCTCTGGATCCAGCCATGCCTGAAGCCAACAGACCCCTGAACATTTTAGAAGAACCAGTGAATTCACTTTTCTGCTTGAGTCAGCTTGAGTTGGGTTTCTGTTACTTACAACTGAAAGCAAACTGATTTGATGGCTGATTATGGGGCACATTGAAAGTGCTGTGCTAGAAAGTAGGGATACAGACACAGCATCCTTGCACTTTAGGGGCTAAAGTCGAGTTGGGGAGAGAGACAAGTAATGAGGTGATGAAACATCCAGTGATACATGCTGTAGGAGGGGGCAAGTGCAGGGTGCTAAGGGAACACACACGGGAGGGATGCTTAACTCAGGACAGTCAAGGAAAGCTTCCTGGAGGTGGAGACATTCAGGATAAGACCTGATGGCTGAGTGAGAATTAGCTGGGCAAATGGTGGCAAGTGAGAAAAGCATTCCCGGAAGAGGGAACAACATGGACAAAGGCCTGGGGTTTCTTTGGGTACCAGCAAGGCTGGAGCCTAAAACATCCACTTGGGAGTCTCAGAGCTGAGGCAGGAGAGGACGGAAGGAGCTAGGTCTAGACGGGTCTGGAAGCCAGCCCACAGAGTTTGGACTTCATCCTGTTTTTTTTTTTTTTGGAAGAAAGAGAGGACGAGAGAGAGGGAGGGAGAGAGGATCCAAAGAAGGCTCTGGGCTGACAGCCGTGAGCCCGACGCGGGGCTAGAACTCATGAGCCGTGAGATCATGACCCGAGCCGAAGTTGGCTGCTCAACCGACTGAGCCACCCAGGAGCCCCTGGACTTCATTCTGTGAATGAGGCACCAAAGCCAGCAAGACTGACAGAGACTGAGCAGGTCACTTAAATCAACCACACGGCCCAAGTGACACACACACGGCCTTGTTGTCTTTTGTTCTCTGACTCCTGTTGCAAGAAATGTTTAACTTTCCTTTTCACTCTTCCTGGAGACAGACAACAGTGCAAGGGAGAGTCTTGACAACGGATATTTGGCCTGAGGCAACAGGGAGTGGTGGGGAGTGTGGCAAACTGGAGCCCAGCTGGCCCGTTTACAGGAGCGGCTGCCATGAAGCTCCAGCCAAGTGATGCCACGTGGGATTGTGGATCATGGCCAGACCTTCTGATTTTTCAAGAGGACCCAGAAATCTGAATTTTTACGTGAAATCTTCCCATTTCATATTTTTTAAATTTTTTAATGTTTATTCATTTTAGAGAGAGAGAGACCGAGCACGGGCAGGGAAGGGGCAGAGAGAGAGGGAGACACAGAGTCCGAAGCCGGCTCCAGGCTGCGAGCGGTCAGCACAGAGCCCGACGGGGGGCTCGGACCCACGAACCGTGAGATCGTGACCTGAGCCGAAGTCGGATGCTTAACTGACTGAGCCGCCCAGGTGCCCCTGAAATCTCCCAAATGTAAATGCTGCAACTAATTTTAAAAATGCAACAAAAAATATGGCTGAGAGTCCCTCCCCCCGCCGCCACCATGATGTCCGGCATAGAGAGTGACTGGTTTGGATGGAGGTTTGAAAGTTGGCCCTAGAACTGGGGGCTTGGTGATTGGCTGTAGCCTGCTTGGAGGGGCTGGGTGGGGGGCCCAGAATGGTCTTTGGAGCTCTGGTCTGATTCTTTCTCTGCTGCTTACTAGCTTGGCGGTCTGGGGCGGTGTCCTTCTGGGTAGAATGGGGATCACCACATCTGCCTTCGTGGGTTTGTCTTGAGGACCAAGGGTCTGACTCGTGACCCAGTGCCATGCACGTGGGGGAAAGGTTTATAGCTTTTATCCCTATAGTTGAAGGCTTCTGGGTATGGGTTATAGGACAGACTGAAAGTCACCATAAAAGTAAATACCTTTTTTTTTTTTTTTAGCTCTTACACACATAAATTTGACAATGAGCAAAATGAGCGACTTCCTCGAAAACCACAAACTACCAAAACTCGTCCAGGATGAACGAGCAGCAAGCATTAAAGGGATTGAATTCGTGGCTGAAAACCTCCCGAGAAACAAAATCCCCAGGTCCAGATGGTTTCCACTGGAGAATTCTACCAAATTAGCACCGATTCTCCGCAACCTGTTCCGGGAAACAGAAGAGGAGATGACACCCCCAACTCATCTTATGAGGCCAATGTGACCCTGACCCCAAATGAAGAGATTATTTTTTAAAGAGCCTCTAATTTTTCAAGTAAGAAATGTTGACCTTACCGCTCCAGGCAGTTGTGTCCCCTCCAAAGCACCCACAGTGCCCTTCGGGAAAAGTCACCTGATTCTCAGACTCGTCTGTTGAGGTCAGTGGGGCAGGAATGATACTCCAGTTTTACAGGGGAGCAGACACCTCTCTGGTTCGCAAATATTTTCATCAGCTCGAAGGAGAACCCCATACCCATGAGGCTATGGCTCCCTGTTCCCCACTCCCCTCTAGTCCCTGGCAAGCACCCGTCCCGTGTTCTACCTCTATGGATTTACCGATTCTGGATGTTTCGTATAAATGGAACCACACCATGTGTGTGCTGTGCCGGGCCTCTTTCACTTCGTGTCATGTTTTTAGGGTCGGCCCATGTGGAAGCATGGATGGCTGAGAAATAGTCCACTGTACGAACATCCGACTACGTGTTTATCCCTTTGTCCGCTGACGGGCATTTCCAAAGAGATTCTCAAGCCGCACATTTCTACTTTGAACTAGGCCCCGTGGGGGGGACTTGGGTCAGAGCTTTCCCCCTCTGCCATCAGGAGGACCTACGAGTTCCTTAACTCACAGAGGAAGTGCGGTGGGGTGGGGAGCAGGCCTGGCAGTGGGAACCTCCTACGGCCCTGTCAAAGTCAACCCCCCATCTAACCAAGCTGACACCCTCCTGCCGTCCCCCCGTCCCCCCGTGTGACACCCTCATTGCCGAAGGCCCACGGGAATCCCAGCGCTCCTTGGACAGCTCAAGAGCCCTATTGTTGGGGTATTAGTACCGTAAAAAATGCAGGTGGGGCGATGGGGGAGGCAGCCTCCCAACCTGCTAGTTAAGCATAAGGGAAAATTGGTCCCATTATTTCGGCTTGCAGGGTGCCTAGGATTTTTTTTCACTCCTTATCATTGTGAGCACCAAACCCTATATTTACAGAAGACAAAGAGTGTCTTGCTTGAACCCAACCGACAATCTGTTGTAGGTTTTGCATAGGAGATTTAAATCCCTTTTATTATTATTACTTTTTTTTTCCCCGCCCCCCCCCCCCCCCCCCCATCCCCATCAGCATTCACTGAAGGGCAGAACTAAAGAAGCACGGGGCGGGGGGGAAAAGTT
The DNA here is from genome assembly GCF_018350215.1 of Panthera leo. NCBI lineage: Eukaryota > Metazoa > Chordata > Mammalia > Carnivora > Felidae > Panthera > Panthera leo. The sequence continues at coordinate 14,015,580 of NC_056681.1, forward strand.
GGCAAAAGAAGTCTTGGGAAGCAGTCGGGCGTTTGTTAAATCTGGTGGGCGGAAAATCGGGGGTCTTAACCAGCTTGAGACCCCTCAGCCTGAGTTGACTCTGTAAGGAAATGGTCTCTCTCCAAGCAGCAGAGAGCACAGGGCTTCAAAGACAGTCTCTGCTAATGAGCACTTTTCTGACAACCCCAAACCATCTCTAAAATATATCTTATGTTGGAAATAATCCTTTAATGCTCTAAAATACATAAGGCACTTGGCATGGAGGCACGCTGGCTCAGGGAAACACTATTACAGGGGATTAAATCTACAAAGGGTACCATCCCCTGCCCACGGCCCCCCCCAGCTGTCATTCACCTCTAGGACCTCTTTCAAAGCATTTCCAGCCTCTTCCTCACCCACCCCCGCCAGAATGACAACCACAGATGTTTGCTTCCTGCCCTTCTGGATGGACGGGAGCGGCTAACTAAGTCACCATCCCTCGTCCTACAGAGAAAATAATCACCGCTCGAGAAGGCCAATCAAAGTCCTCCTTTCTTTATTAGCCACAAAGATGAAATACCTTTCACTTCACTGAAAAGAGAGCTGGAGGGGGAAAAACAAAGATTTAAATACAAGGTTTAACCCCCAGTGGGGGAAAGAAATCTCCGACTTCCTCAGAAAATCCTTTCCAAATTGTATTCGTCTTGACTTAATCCACATCTACCGAGTGAATTAGGCAGTATTTATTTTGAAAATCCATTTTATAGAGTTCCAAGGACTCTGTTTTCCTTGGGCAGGGCTGACTCCATTCCAGAGCTGGAGGCCGCTGCGAGGGCCCCGCCAGGCCTTTAAACTTCCAAGGTGCTGGCCTCACATGGCTAACACACTGTAAATAAACACAGCTGAGCCCAGAGAAATTGGAAGGTTTTCTCATTAAAGAAATAAAATAAACAGATGTCCTTAAGCACTTTGGCTTGTGTTTGTCAAAGGGTAGAAAGCTCTAGATGTCTGAGCGACAGAGGTGAATTAGAGCTACATCTCAAGGTAGATGGGGCAAAAAGAAAGAAAAGGAAAGAATCCGTGGTCCTCTGAATTAACTAATAGTCCTCCAGGGAGGGCCCTTTTGATTTGAACCGTAGCAACTTCTACAAATAGTTTTTAACTGCTGGGTCATAAAACCGGGGTTTTTTATTTCTTCTCAGTTTGTAAAGCAGTAACGGACAGGCTAAGCCGTGTATCGCCAACCTGATCTGATTGAATCCTGATGGCACTGTGCTGGGTATTGGATTCCGGAATCCGGGCCGGAATCACGTAATAACACCCGCTGAGGAGTGGGGGGAGGACCGCGGCTGGTCGGAGGGGACAGGGGAGCCATGGGAGGGAACGTGCGGGGAGTCAAGGTCTGGCCGGGCCCGCTCTGCCCAGCCTCTTCCAGACGTACAGAGAGGCCGGCGGGCTGGCTGGATCCACCAGAAAAGTCGTCACCAAGTGAGTTCATGGCTTACATCTTGCTTCACTAATGTGTGAAGGAATCACTTGGGAGTCAAGTTTAAATGTCCTTTCTGGTTCATCTGGGACCCGAGACCCTGAATGTCTAACAGCTCCCCGGCGATGCCGGTCCGCGGACCATGCTTCAGGTCGCCAAGAGGCCTTACGCTCGTTACAACGGGGTTCTGGCAATGAGGAGTGGCCGTTCCTGTAAGAACCGATCGTGAAGAAGTCCGAACGTTCAGACCCCCCTCCGTGTCTCGGTTTGGGTCTCCCCAGAAGCAGACCCTGAGTCTAGGATTCAGGTGCGAGCAGTTTATCTGGGAGGGGCCGCTGGGAAGTTCTGGTGGCCCGGGAGGCAAGTGGGGCCGGGGGAAGGAATTCCACGAGTCCACGAGGGTGGGGACATCTGGGGGACGGTGAAGAACACCCCCAGAGTGTCAGGCCATCATGCCCACAGGAACGGGGAGGGCTGCGGGGGCCAAGGGTGGGCGTTAACAGCGCTGCTCTAATGAAAATTCCGTCCTGGCCACTTACTAACGGTGAAGTGATGAGATTCCATCACCAAGCAATCCCAGTGAGACATGAGCCTCTTTGGCGTCCCGATGGCAAGCCCCGCGGGGCTATGAGCCATCGGGAGGGTGCTCAGACCTCATCAGGGAGGTCTGAGAGCGGACACTGGGTGCGGGGCACTGCTTCCCTTCCAGCTGCTGGAAGAGGGGGTTGGTGGTGCCGGTGGGAAGGGCTTGAACCACGCGGAGAGAGCGGAGCTCCCAGCCACAGGAGATTCCCTAGACGGACGGTCACGGGAAGGGGACAGCCTGCGTCTCTGAGACAGGGTTTGGGACCCCTCGACGAAGCTTGGAGGTCGGCCGGAGGGAGCCAGGGACCGGCCATCTCTGCCCCCACACGTCCCGCACACCCTGGGCACGACCTGGCGTTGGTGGCTCACAAATGTAAATGCCTCCGGGGACAGAGGAAGCGCTGCACAGCCCGCCGTCCGGCCGCACGTGGAAGGCCCCACCCCGTGGGGGGTGCCGAGGTGCACACGTCCTGGCGAGGGGTCTCCGCTCTCTGAAAACTCAGGTCTCGTGTTGCCAGGACGCCCCAGTTTTCAAGAGAAGTGAGACATCTAGATTTTTTAAAAGTATTTTTTTCTTTAATGTTTATTTTTGAGACAGAGAGAGCGAGAGAGAGCACGCAGGCCGGGGAGAGGCAGAGAGGAGGGTGGGGGACAGAGGATCCGACGTGGGCTCCATGCCGACAGCACAGAGTCCGACGCGGGGCTCAAACTCACAGACTGTGAGATCATGACCCGACTTGAAGTCAGGCGCTTAACTGACACGCGAGACATCCAGATTTTCATGAAAACTATCCAGATTTCAAAATACTGGCAATGAGTTGAGAACTTAAAGACATGCCAGGGGGCCAGAGTGCGCCTGTCTTTAGGCCACATTTGGCCCAGCCTTGACCATCTGAAACCTCGAATCTCTTCAGACCGAGCGGGCACGGCCCTTTAAAGGGATGATGTGGAGGGAAAACCCGGATGGGATTGTGCCCAGGCAGCAGAGGCATCAAGGGCCCCTGGGCTCCATCCCAGGTCCCCCACCTGCCAGAATGTCCCTGGCCCCAAGCCTGCCCTAGAGGGGCCACTTGCTCAATACTCCACCCATCATCGTGGCTCTGGGCAGATGCTGATAAACCCCGTCTTGTCACGCGTGCGGCTCTCGGTTCCCTAGGGGGCAGGCACCCTGGAGTCTCATTTCTGCAGGGACTGCAAATCCTACGCACTTAGAACTCCCTGCCCGCAAGCTATTTACTTATTTGTTTATTCAACAAACATTTGTCAGGCAGATACGCCCGGTGCTGCTGGGCGCCGGGGGATGAAGCTGTGAACACGTCAGACCCGGTCTGTGTTCACTCCAGTGGCCTGAGAACATTCACGTGGACCCCTGGGGACGCAGTTTAGGTGCATGGCTAAAAGCAGCGGGCCGCGTCCTGGCTCCTGTCCCTTCCGAGCTGGGTGACTGCGACTCCAGTCATGCCGCCTCTCAAAGCGTCAGTTTCTCCAGAAATGAATATAATAGGAGCCACCATGCCTTACAGGCTTGTGGTGGGGATTCCGCCAGAGAGAACGTGTAAAGCCGCAGCAGTCCCTCAAGGGTGCTTGTCACAGCATTGTCCGTGCGGGTGGGGGGCTGGGGGAGCCCGGCTGTCCTCCTCGTGGGGAGGGGGAGGAGGTAAGCGTGGAATTCAGGGCGTGGGTTACTTGCAGGGTTTCTCAACCGCAGCACGACGGACGCCTGGGGTCAGGCAAGTCCCTGGCGTGGGGGCATCCTGGGCACTGCGGGATGTTGGTTATGGCAGTGCCGGATGTCGCCTGGCGGCCAAGTCACCTCCAGTTGAGAACCACGGAGTCAGAACCCTAGGACTGGATGTACGGCTTCGTGGAAGATCAAAAAACCACAGAGCAGAGGGAGACGAGTGAGAAGCGCGGGTATTTAAATACGGCCGTTTACATACATGCCCTACATGTACAGAAACAAGCAGTACGTATTTCGACAACAGTAAACTATGGGGAGAGGGGAGGAGGAAGATCCACGTGGGTCTAAAAGGAAACACACGGGGCGCCTGGGTGGCTCAGTCGGTTAAGCGGCCGACTTCGGCTCAGGTCATGATCTCGCGGTCCGTGGGTTCAAGCCCCGTGTTGGGCTCTGTGCTGACAGCTCAGAGCCTGGAGCCTGTTTCGGATTCTGTGTCTCCCTCTCTCTCTGACCCTCCCCTGTTCATGCTCTGTCTCTCTCTGTCTCAAAAATAAATAAACGTTAAAAAAAAATAAAAGATAAAAAAAAATAAAAGGAAACACATATCATACCCCCGTGAAACAAGAGAGGGGCTTCGTGTGCCCACAGAACACGAATAACTCAACACCTGTGCGTGAGGCCCAACTTCTAAAACAAGAGAGTTCACAGCAGAGTGCTCGGCGTATGGCAAACCGTGCAAAAAAACCAGAATTTGTTCAAGAGGAATTTGCTAGTTGGCAATAGGGGGTGGACAGGTCAGGGCCAGAAATGAGGACACCTCTACAGCCCAATGTTGGAGAAGAAGGAGCCGTGCTGCATTCTTTATTTGCGGTTGGTTCTGCCTTCTACATATATCCAGACTCCCCTCACTCCACCCCTACCCCTCTGGTCCAAACAGCCGGCATCTTTCAGCTGGACTCTTGCAGTAGCCTGCTCACTGGTCTCCCTGCTTCCTATGTTGCTCCCCTGTGGTCTACCCTCCCCAGGGGGGCAGCCAGAGGGATTCTTTAGAAATATAACTCAGACCCTCTTCTCTCTCTGGTCCAAGCTTCTATGGCTTCCACTTTAGAGCAAAAGCCCGGTGAGTTATTACCCTCCTCCTTGCTTGCTCTGCTCCAACCATGTTAGCTTCCTGGTTGTCCCTAAAATCCACCGGCAAACTTCTGCCGCAGGGCCTTTGCACTTGCCGTTCCACTGCTCTTTTACCACATATCTACCTGTTCCTTTAAGTCTATTCGACATTCAGCTTCTCCATGAGGCCTCCTTCTCTGGCTGCCTTTTCTCAAATTTAATTACAATCCCTCTCCTCTGAAATGCTTCATATACCTCAAAGAACACCATCAACCAAGGGAAAAAACCCAAGCGGGGAAAAAAAGTATTTTCAACTCACATATCTGCCATTGCAAAATACTGCAAATCACATATATACCCAGCATATATAAAGAGCTCTCGGAAGTCTACGATAAAAAGTCGTATCAACCGATGAAGAAACGGGCGAAGGATCTGAACAGACACTTTTCTCAAAAAGATGTCACCAATGGCCAAGAAGTACATGAAAACACCCTTAGTCATCAGTCAACGTCATTAGTCATCAGGGACATGCCAATCAAAACCACCGTAAAATCCCACTTCACCCCCACTGGGAAAACTACATAACCACAAAGACACTAACGAGTGCTGGTGACGAGGTGGAGAGATTGGAACCTTACACGCTGCTTAGGGGACCGTAAGATGGGTTCCTCAAGATGCTCAACCTGGAGTTACCATTCCCGGGTACGCACCTAAGAGAACTGCAAACTTCCCTGTCTGTGCAACATCTCACCCTCAAATGGTCACAGTGGCGTTATTCATACCAGCCCCAAGCCCAGCCGTCTGCCAACGCACGAACGGACAAAGAGTGGCACATCCCATACCACGGAGAATCACCCAGCAACGAAAAGGAATGGAGAACTGGTACACGCAGTAACCGGGATGGATCTAGAAAACATGATGCTAAGTCAAAGAAGCCAGCCGCAAAAGACCACGCGCTATGATTTTTTTTTTTTTTCCTAAGGGATGTTTAGACGGGACAAATCTATGGAGACAAAAAGTAGATTAGTGGTTGCCAGGGACGGGGCGGGGGTGGGGGGAGGTGGGGAAATAGGGAGTACCTGCTGAGGAGCACGGATTTCTCCTTGGGGTGATGAAAATGTCCCACAATTACACGCTACTGATGGTTGTGCGACTCTGACATACTAAAAACCACTGAACTGTACAGACTGAAACGTACAGGTATAGCACGTGGATTAGATCTCAAGAAAGCTGTTATTAAAAAGCACACACAACTGGTCCTGGAGTTGAGTTTCCCATCGGTACTGAGCTGTCTCGAAGGCAAGGCACAAAAGGAAGAGTCCGGGGCGCCCCACGCTGATTAATCCCCCTTAAGAGTCCCTTCCTGGCCACAGGCAAAGAAAGGCTCCCGAACACCTTGCATCTGCCTAATCCAGGCTGCAAAAAAAAGTTCGGGGCCTCAGGGGAGCCCGGTGGGAGGAGGAGAGGTGAGGGGAGAGGCGGCAAGGGCTGCTCCGGCTCTCCAGGGAATTTCTAATGGATCCACAAGATGGGGGGAGGTGCTCTGCCAAAGGGACGCTCTGGCACTGAGCACTGGGCATGAAGAGACGGAAAGGAAGTGGACAGACGACAGCCTCGAGCAGCACATGCCTCTGATTGGGAACAGGAAGAGAGCCCAGTTTCTGTCTGAAAATTCAAACGCTCTGTTTTGAGTCAGGCCTTAATCATTTGAGCTCTGTTGCCCTTATTTCCCTAAGTAAACAGCAAGTTACCCCTTGGGCTGGGACCACAATTGGCATGGTTTCTGCTTCCTGTACAGTGCTCAGTGTCATGGCCATAAGCAGGGAGCTGCTGGTCCTTGGCACGGATGTACAGGGTGTCTTGGCCTGTACCTGTCCTCACCCTCTCTGGAAAGAGCACTTCAGTCTCCCTTTGGGAAGCGTCCCTCTCCCATTCCATCCATTCGGCTGGGATGGAGCTGACCCGCTCCTCCACCCTCTCTGGCCGTGGGCTCTTGATCTAGGCTGGGGCTTGATCTAGGCTGGCGAATCAGAGCCCCAGAGGTTAGGCCGATGAGATTCAAGCCTGAGAGTTGTGCTGGAATTTGGGAAGTAGGTCTCCTTTTTTGGATGGGATTGCTGACAGAGAGTCGCTGTATGGAGGAAGTCGGCCGAGGGATGCAGAAAGACCAAGCCTCGAGAATGCTGCTTGTGCTCCTGGATCCAGCCCAACCTGAATTCCAAGTCCCTCTGAGTTTTTCAATTATTGCGATCCAATAAATTCCCTTTGTAGCTTACACGCTCTACAAAGTGCTTCGAATTGAGTCCTGCTTTGCTACCAGCTGTTAGTAATGAGTTCCACATAGCTGTAGCTTCTGGAAAAGCACAAAGAGAAAGAGTCGTGGGCCAAAAGTCAAGGCTACGTATTTTGTTTCTATTATGAATACCTTGACTCCATAACCTCCCTGTGCCTTAGTTACTCTGTCTGCAAAATGTGGTTCATACTTCTGTTCCTCTAGGGTCCTCTACACTTCTCTCACTTCCAAGTTTATTGCTGTAGCCCAGATCTCTCTTTGGAGCTACAGATACAGTTGCCCTCTAGGTTCTTTTTCCTCAACATTTTTCCCTTTCGTTGTTCTTCCTCTTATTACATGGTGCTCTGTGCTAGGAAACGCTAGCCCTCCTCCTGTATCCACCCTTCCTTTCTCCCTCTCAGAATAACAGAATCCCTGAACTTGAATGGCGCATGTGACAAGACTACATCTCCCAGATTCCCTTGCAGCTAGATGTGGCCACGTGATCAAGTTCCAGCCAACAGAATGTGAAAAGAAATGATATGGGCACATGACGAGCCTGGCCCTTAACAGAGAAGGGGAAAAATAAGATAAAGGGGGGTAAATTCTCCTTTTCCTGTGCCCCCTTCTCGCCGGCTGGAATGTACGCACGGGGGGCGAGCTGTGTTTTATTTTGCCAATGAGGGCAACTTCTAGGGAAGGCAGAGGACAAAGAGGGCCTTGGTGCCTGGTGCTGTGTAGGAGTCTTACTGGCTTGAACTGCTTACACCTGGACTGCTGGCTGGACGAAGTCAGCCATCTTGTTTAAGCCATGGCACTTTGGGTCCCTCTTGGGGTGGCTGGATTTAGCAAATTAAAAAAAAAGTACTCCTCATCTAGGGGAGAGCGGCGGGGGGAGGGTGGGGTGAGTTCTAGAACAGGAGTGAACATGGCACAGGGGACTCGGATGCTCCAAGAGCTTTTCATCTGTTTCCCCTGGACATCCTGGGGGCACAGAGGCAGACAAGTGAGCCTGAAAAACGACTCTCACTCTGTCTGGGCCTCAGTTTCTCCTTCTGTACTACGGAGAGTAACTGGTCATGTTGGTCTCCTAGGTCCCTCCAACTCCGACCTTCTGTGGTTCTGAAATTCTAGGATAGATGCTGAAGTCAGATGCCAGTGGGGCCAAGGAGGGTCCCATAAGTGGGTTAAACGGGCCAAGGGGGCCTGTGAGGTGGGCTGCACAGGGTACCCCCCCCCCCCAAGAGGCCAGTCCCTACTCAGCTCCCATCGATGGCTGCCACACGAAAATGCAGGATTGCCAGATTCTCTAATTTTTCAAGAAGAGTTGGAAATCTGGACTGTTTGGGTCCGTGCAATCTCCTGATTTTTAAATGTTGGCAACAAATTCACATTTTTTCAAGCACTCTAGGGGCCAAACAAAAATGTCCGCAGGCTGAATTTGGTCAGCGGCCACCAGCTAGGCGTTTTTTGTTTGGATACTATTTTCCTTCCTTCCTTCCTTCCACAAATATTTATTTGATGCCTTCTAAGTGGGGGCACTGTTCTATGCGCTGGGGATAAAGCAATGAACGAAACAGGCGAAAAAAGAAAAAAAAAACATGCCTGTCATCATGTAGCTTTTCTAGAGGATAGTCCTGACTTAATCATGCAACAAATATTTATTGAGCAATTCTGGCCCGTGCATTGTTTGGCTGAGTAGGTAAAAAAATGTTCATGGGCCCTGCCCTCGTGGTACATATAGCCTTGAAGGGAGACAGACACACAGTGAGTGCATAATTATAGATGAAAAACACAGTTATGGGGAAAGCTGTGCTTTAGATAAAGGTTAGCCAAGTCCTCTCGAAGGAAGCTACATTTAAAATGAGAACTGGGGCACCTGGGTGGCTCAGTCGGTTAAGCGTCAGACCTCGGCTCAGGTCATGATCTCACAGTTTGTGAGTTCAAGCCCCGCGTCGGGCTCTGTGCCGACAGCTCAGAGCCTGGAGCCTGCTTTGGAATCTGTCTCCCTTTCTCTCTCTGCCCCTCCCCTGCATGCACCCTCTCTCTCTGTCTGTCTCAAAAATAAACAAACATTAAAAAAAAATAAAATGAGGGCACCTGGTGGCACAGTCGGTTAAGCGTCCGACTTCGGCTCGGGTCATGATCTCACTGTCTGAGTTCGAGCCCCGCATTGGGCTCTGTGCCTGGAGCCTGCTTCAGATTCTGTCTCCCTCTCTCTCTACCCCTCCGCTGCTCATGCTCTGTCTCTCTCTCAAAAATAAATAAACACTAAAAAAAATAAAATAAAATGAGAACTGAAAGACAAGTAAGAGTTATGCTAGTAAAACAACATGCTAGAACATTCCAGAGTATAGCAGAGGCTTCCAGGGTGCTCCTTCCCCACATCCTCTCAGCTGTTGCCATTCCTGTCGGTGCAGAGGCTTTCAACTGTTAGTCTCGAGGTTCCCTGCTGGAGGGGTTTCTCAGGGGCAGGCCGGAAGCGCAGGGAGGTAATCCCCTAGGGAAGCCCTTAAGCTATGATGGAAGGGAAGTGGCAGAGAAGTATCCCAGCACCCTCACGCCTGGCGGGTCAGCTCGGAGGTGTGTTCTACAGAGTCTCCCAGGGGTCCCCGGTGGGACTGAGCCCCGGTCACCTGCAGCGGTAACTTGTATGGGCTGCCTTCCCTTCCCATGTCACTTTTCCACTCGGCATCCGGCCCTTCCTGGGAGAACCCCAGCAGAGATGGGAGGTTAGGTGGCTGGTTTGAGGACAGAAAGCACTTTAGGATGAGAGGCAGGAAACAGGGCTGCAGAGGGGGGCAGGAGCCCGCTCACGGACAGCCTTGGGAGGGATGTGACACGAGCAGGTTTGTATTGTAGGATGGTCCCTCTACAGGCGACTATACGGGACCAGCACCACAGCTGGAGGTGAAGGTGGCTGGGCTGAGGAGGTACGGCTGGAGAGAGGCAGCTGGCAGTGACGGATGACAAGGTGGCATGGGCTCTGGGCTCTGCCCTGGTCTCGAGGACGCCCACAGCGTGGTTTCAGGAACGGTGGTGAGACACAGACACAAAAACCATCCTCATGATGACAAAGCCCTACACAACCCGCGAGAACCCGACTGTTACCCCGCAGCCGCAGAGCTTGACAGGGGGCCGTCTCTAAGGGCAAGACGAGTGAAGGCAAGCCTTTCAGGGGGCAGTGACTTTACCGGGGTGGTTCGGAAAAACCCTAAAACGCCCAGACCTAGTGGGTAACCCACTACGATAGCCCTTGCGGGACGGCTCAGCTTTTTGCAACGCCTGCCAGTCCGGTCTGGTGTCCTTTCGGCAGTTCTCGACTCTGCCACCCTCTGCCTAAGCTGTGCTCTGTCCAAGAACGCACGTCGGATTTCCCGCAGGCCCTGCTAGACGTATTAACGGCATTCCTACGTGGCAAGAGATTTCTGCACCACCAACACCATTTTTATATTCTTTACAACATAATGGCAGATGATAAATCTATCTTGCTAATTACACATCCAGCTTGTTATAAGCCCCATAAAAAACACGAGCAGCTGGAAAAGCCATGAGGTGATGTCAAATCATATTTCTGGCCTCTAAACAGAAACAGAAATATTTTCCAGGCGCTGGTGAGTCTCACGGTTCCTACCCGTGCATGGACGCAGCTGCCAGCAGGTTGCTCACCTCAGATGAGATGATAGCTTTTCTCTGAATCCCTGTCCCTCCACCCCCCTGCCCCCCCCCCCCCCCCAACCTGCCTCCCCGGAGAGACGGCATCCACATGTGGTTTGCCGGGAAGCCCGCAGGACGGATGCACAGAATCGGCAGGGTTTGGGTCTTAGCAGCTGGGTTCGTTTTCGCATTATGAAGGTGGTTTCAGGGTTTCTTCCCTTCACCACCAATCAGCCCATAGCATCTGCCCAGAGTTCTAACTGGATGCTTCCCCGACATAATCTGTCGGTGACAGATTTGCCAAGCTGTCGTGAAGGTCCACGCCGGAGCTGACAAAACGCCTGCCCCTCGTCTCAGAAACACGGAAGGAAGAGGACATTCATCTGCCGGAGACGCTAAGATAAACAACAGGGAACAAGGAAAACACTCTGCCTCGTTTTTTAGCTAAAATTACTGTTTTTGGCTGCGGTGTATCAGACTAAGAGCATATATCTGATCGAGTGGATGCTGAACGCTTCGTGGGTTGGGAGAAAGGCATGGGGGACGACAGAAGGGGAAGCTAATTAAATTTTCACATGTCGAGGGAAAATTCCATAGGAGCTCTCAAACCCAGACTGACCCAGAGGGGTAGCTTTTGTTGGAGAAGCCGCCTCATAAACTGCCCCCACAATTCCCAGGACAAACCAGCTGGACAGACTGTCATGTTGGGAAAAAAAAAAAAAAAAAAAAAAAAAAAAGAAACAGAGAGAGAAGACACAACATGGATTCTTACCTTCCCGTATCTGGATGCAAAAGTCCCGGTGAGTAAGGAGTGAAAAATAATTATCGTTTCATCCAAATCCCACACGAACACACGCTGTGATGAAAAAGAGGAAGACAAATGGATTTGCTTGCATCTGACTTAATGTCTGCAGAAATCAATTCCCTGGGAGGAGAAAGAAATCTTGAAAACCATTATCTTTAAGTTATAAAACATGTGACTCACCGATGTGTCACTGGGTCCCCATCCAACTTCAGCCGTGTAAAGTGTATTCTGAGGGCCAATTTTGGGCTCCTATCAAACCCTCAGATGCCAGAACCAAGAAGCCTGTTCCTGCCTTCCACATAAAAGCTCAAAAGCGGAGGAGCTCAGTCCAAAAGCAACAATAAAAATCATATAACTCATTTGGAAAAATGAAGTACTACCATTTTACATTCACCCGCTCACCCTAAGCCCGACTACTTCTAAACACCCCTGTTTTTAGCAGTTCTGGCGATAACCTCCGTAACGTACTTATGCCTTTTTACCTACTGACTGGCCGACTTGAGACAACAGCTCTTGACTTAGTAATGTGAAAGATGAGGGTTTTGCTTACGGCGACCTCCCGCATTTCTCCAGGACTTTACGCTTTTCACGTAGGTGAGCCCCTCGACTTCTAAGACCATCCGCTTTGGACACTCTCCCGGGCTGACGCAGTAAATCCCACATGGAAGGCGGTTGTTGTGTTCTCGCCCTTTCCCCCCACCTCCTCCCCTCTCCGTCATTTAGCGGCGTTAGGCTTACTTTTGCACTCCCACCGTGGGTAAACCGATTCGTGTGCTTGGTTTCATAGAGGTACTTTGATCTTCTGTGCTCTGTTTCTATGTTGATTTTCAAGGTTGGTAAGTAAAGGGCATGCACATCTCTGATCACTGTTCACTGCAGAACCAAGTACCATGTTGGGATTCACCTCCTTCTCCGTGTGTCCAACGTCCTAACCCCAGAGCCACTTTCAGGAGACTGTTTCTACCACTAAGGTCATGTCCTTCCCTGTGCTCCTTCCCGATTAAAAACCACGCCATATCCCAGTTTGTTCTACAGAGGAACCGTGCCTGTCTGGAATAACTTTTTGTTTTTGCAGGAGTTTATGAAATGCTTTAATTTTTGTCTCCAATGATGTGCTTTCGTTAGAGTCTCAAATTCGGCCACACCCGCTGTAGCAAAGAGGTTCATCCTCAGTGACAGAATGCTCCAATGTGGCCTGGGTCATCTTCAGGCTTGCTGCATAGGTAGCATCCTGAGACTTCCTGATACTGCATTTCCGGACGAGATCGACTGTTTCCTGGAACCCAGGTCTCTCTTGGTTTTCTTCCTTGTTTTGCTTGAGTAGATCCTGAAGCTGCTTCTTCTGAAAGGGTGTCTGGAAAGCAACCGTGCTGAATTCCTACCTTTCTGATCTATCTTCATTTTGCTCTATGGTACCTGTGGGTACAGAATTCCAACTGGAAAATAAAGTCCTCTGGATGTTTGAAAGAATTCCTCATTATCTCATAGTGTCCCGTGTGACCGACAGGGAGTGTAATGTTTCATGAATCTTTAGTCCTTCGTAGGTTTTGCTTTTTCACTCTTGTGGATATTTTATTTTCTTTTTTTTTCCTCGTCCATCTTTTATTGTATTTATTTATTTTTAGTATCATTTATTGTCAAGTTGGCTAACACACAGTGTGGACAGCGTGCTCTTGGTTTTGGGGGTAGATTCCCGTGATTCATCGCTTACATACAACACCCAGTGCTCGTCCCAACGAGTGCCCTCCTCAATGCCCATCACCCATTTTCCCCTCTCCCCTGCTCCTGTACCATCAGCCCTCAGTTTGTTCTCTGTATTTAAAAGTCTCTTATGGTTCGCCTCCCTCCCTCTCTGTTTGTAACTAATTTTTTCCCATTCACTTCCCCCATGGTCTTCTGTTAAGTTTCTCAAGTTCCACGTATGAATGAAAACATGACATCTGTCTTTCTGACTGACTTATTTCACTCTGCAATAATACCTTCCGGTACCATCCATGCTGTTAAAAATGGCAGGATTTCATTCTTTCTCATTGCCAAGTAGTATGCCATTGTATATATAAACCACATCTTTATCCATTCATCAGTGATGGACATTTGGGCCCTTTCTCTGGGATATTTTAAGATCTTTTCTTTATACATGCAGTCCTCAAGTTCCGTGAGGATAAACCTAGGTATGGTCTTTCTTCATTCATACTGCTCAGCACCTAAGCATTTTTGATCTTATTTCTTTACATGAAGACAGTCAAATTAGACTTTTTTGATTGATACTGCTTGTACTTCAAGAAAAAATATTTTCTAGAATTTTGTCTTTTTGATCTGTGTTCTGGGAGATTTCTTAAACGTTTTCTTCCAACCCTTCTATTAAACTTCTGATTCTGTCATTTAAAAATTTCCGATGACTCTTCGTCTCTGAGTATTTCCTTCCGAACAGCCCCCACTGCTTATTTTATAGACGCAAGAGCTCCCTGGATCTTTATAAGAAAACTGCTCAGAGTTTTCCAAAGTTCTTTTCTGTTTTTTAAATTACCTGTCATGTATCCTATTAACTTATTCTGGCCCTTATCTTTCACACTGTTGCTTTCCGTCATTTTTCCGGTGATCACGGTCTTTAAGGGCAAAGGGCCTGACTGACTGCGTGTGTAGCTGGTGTTGGTAGCAGGGGGCCCGATGCACCTACTCAGTCTGTCATCTTGAATGGGGCACCCTTGAAACCTCTCTGGAGGTGAACGGCTATACTTAAAAAAAATTTTTTTTAACGTTTATTTATTTTTGAGACAGAGAGAGACAGAGCATGAACGGGGGAGGGTCAGAGAGAGAGGGAGACACAGAATCGGAAACAGGCTCCAGGCTCTGAGCGGTCAGCACAGAGCCCGACGCGGGGCTCGAACTCACGGACCGTGAGATCATGACCTGAGCCGAAGTCGGCCGCCCAACCGACTGAGCCACCCAGGTGCCCCTGAACGGCTGTACTTAATTTAAACATGGGCATTCGCCATGCCTTTAACAGAAGGGTGGTCTCTAGGAGGAAAAGGTCAGTTAGTGCAAGGGTTTTCAAGGCACTTGGCAGATCTGAGTGTGATTTTGTGAGTTTTTTGGCCTAGTTACATTTATGTGTGTGTATGTCACTGTATTAAGTATAGTTCTTATTACGGGTCATGGTAGAAAAAAAGAGATTTGAAAACTATTGTTTTTAAGGAGGGCTTCTGGGTTTCAATGGCTAAGTCCTAATTTATCTGAACTCAATTGGATCGGGAGCCACTGTGGCTGGTTAGTTAAACGTCTGACTTTGGCTCAGGTCATGATCTCATGGTTAGTGAGCTCGACCCCCTTGTCAGGCTCTGTGCTGACAGCTCAGAGCCTGGAGCTTGTTTTCAGATTCTGTGTCTTCCTCTCTCTCTCTGCCCCTCCCTTGCTTATGCAAGCTCTCTCTCTCTCTCTCTCTCTCTCTCTCTCTCGCTCGCTCTCAAAAATAAATGAATGAACTTAAAAAAAATAAATGAACTTAGTCGGATCAGTTAAAGCGAGAGATTTTGGTAAGGGAATTAAAAAAAAAATCAGTGAGTATTTTCAAACTGAATGCAGACCCCTTTCATTTATCTACAACATAGCCTCTGAAGAAGAAAGTCTGCCCCCCTCCCTACCACTCTGTTCCCCTGCCTTAGATCCTTGGTGGGTAAGTTCCGGGTGGCTGTTTTGCAGTGACCCTCCCCCCTAGCCCATCATGGTTTGGGCCAGAGAGAGCCCCAATCCCAACTGGGCCAGGGGCTTTTCCTTGGAAACTTGAAATCAGAACCCAGAAAGACATTCACCATCTTTGAGTGGCTGTTGGAGGCCGCACCATCTGAAGGGCAGGGAGGGCCAGTCTGCAGGGAGCGCGGCAGAGAGGGGTGAGAGATGGAAAGACCACCCCACACTTTGCCAGGACCTGGTTTCAGACAGAAACAGAGGGAGGCTGGAGGAGGGCAGAGCCCAGGAACCAGCGCCTGTGCGGGCTGAAGACACTACGGTTGGGCATCCGGGCACCTGCACTGTAGTGCGTGCGGAGAGAAGGCGCACACGCTCTTCCTTGCCCTGTCTTCCTTCTGGTTCCAGCATCCTGCTGACACTCCGCTCTTCCCACCTCGGGGAAGAGAATCTCTGTATCCCTAAAATAAATTCTGCTTTTCCACTTAAGCTAGCTCACGTGGGGTTCTGGCACCTGCGGTCGATGGAGTTTAACTAATATACGCTCAGAATTTCCCTCCTTTCCACTTCTCCCACATCGTTTCTCTCTCATGGGCTTCAGTCATTAGCAAAACTGCCAAAGCCTTAGGAGGTGCGATGTGGTGCTAACCCTCCATGCTGACATTAAGCACAGAAGTGAAACACAGCTCACACCTTTTCAACGGCTCTCGCCCAGTGGTACTTTCCTCTGGAATCGAGA
The DNA here is from genome assembly GCF_018350215.1 of Panthera leo. Taxonomy (NCBI): domain Eukaryota; kingdom Metazoa; phylum Chordata; class Mammalia; order Carnivora; family Felidae; genus Panthera; species Panthera leo. Next base: position 14,031,578 of record NC_056681.1, read on the forward strand.
AGCAGCTGTTTCCAGAATAACGTCGCCCCGTAATCCCTGACTTCCATGCCACCCCCACTGCCTTCTCAGTTCAGTGGAAAATGTCTCTCCACCCCCACCAAGAGCAGAAGCCGTGTTAAGTGACCGAATAGTAGAAACAACAACAACAACAACAACAAGACATTCGTGTGTGTGCCACCCTGTGATTTCCACAGATCCCGCAACTTGAAGCTGTAGGAAACCCTCGGGAAAATGGGAGGCAGGAAACCGAAGGACGAGCGGAGGCACACAAATTCTCTTCTAGTCTTTTGCAAAGGCCCAAGTCCTGCTGAGGGGATGCTGTAAAGTCTCCTCGGTGTTGGAAGGAGAGGGCTCTAAGAATTAGAGGAAAAGCAAGAACAAATCCCTTGGCCCAAGAGTGCTCCCATGAGCAGTGGGAACGCAGGGGGTCAAGTTCTCAGCCTGGGTGGCCGCTGGAATACCTCAGGCTGCTGACGAAGGGGAGGAGACGAGAGTGGTATTCAAAATACGCAGCACCTTCTGGGACAGCCGGAACAGACGCTGGCCATAAACAGGCCCTACCAGCGAACGCTGGCTACATCTCAAATCCCCTGATGGCGGCCATTTGTGCTTGGGCCCCCAGCATCCGTCCCTGTCTGATAAGAGCACCCTGGTTTTCTTTTCTGTTGTCTTGGTGGGGCTGTCGATCAAGGGTGAGCCCAAGACCCGAGTCAGGCCAGTGGAGGCTGTCTCCTTGGAATCAGACATTGAGTGAACTGGCATTAGAATCGCACGTGGTTTGGGGCGCCTGGGTGGCGCAGTCGGTTAAGCGTCCGACTTCAGCCAGGTCACGATCTCGCGGTCCGTGAGTTCGAGCCCCGCGTCAGGCTCTGGGCTGATGGCTCGGAGCCTGGAGCCTGTTTCCGATTCTGTGTCTCCCTCTCTCTCTGCCCCTCCCCCGTTCATGCTCTGTCTCTCTCTGTCCCAAAAATAAATAAAAAACGTTGAAAAAAAAAAATTAAAAAAAAAAAAAAAAAAAAAAAGAATCGCACGTGGTTTACTCTCCAGCAGGGGCCGGCACCCGGAAGGTTCCCTAGATTCCTTGGTCTTTGTTACGGCTGTTTCCAACCTTGGTTTTATCACTTCCCCCCTCCATGTTGTTGTGCCCTCCCGGTAAATTCGCATTTGCTTAAGTAACCAGAACTGGTTTCTGTTGCTTGCAACCAAAGGATTGTATCTTATGCTCCAAGGTTCTGGTCCTCGACGAGGATTTCAACGCCCAATGTATGGCGTGGACATGCCAGAGAAGGGCTGGGCTCTCACGGGCCACGGCAGGTACTGACAACGAGGAAGGAAGCAGCCATCACCTCGAATCCTGGCCGTTACAGGTTCTTACTCTGTTCTGAGACCACCTGAGCCCTGAGATTCTCATACAATTCCAGGTAGAAGGCCCCCCCCTCCCAAAAAAAAATGACACTGCATTTCTTACCGTCCTGATGGGATGGGGACTCAGAGTCAAAATCACAATGACTTTAAGGAGATGATGAAAATTGTATTTCTCAGCACATTTGAGTTTGTGGGCTGAGCCTTGTGGCTGCTGCATAAATTGTACAGGACTATGAACAGAGATGGGATGACGGTACATTTCAATTTCTTGGCCCGGACCCAGACTCTGCCAATACTACCCATGGTAGTACCCATGTGCCACTACCCATGGCACACTCAAGCCAATAGATCGGCCCTCCTATTATTTCTGCCTTTTGCAAAGTACAAACTAACGAACCTGCCCGTTTTTTTTTTTTTCTCCCTAGATATCTATCAGTTGCTTCTATCTGTTTTTTGGGCATCTGTTTTTCCTCTGTCCCCACTAGTACCCTTTCCCTTCTCTCATGTATGCTGTTCTTTTTTGTTTGTTTGCGAAAATGCCAGTGGGTGACCAGTGATCGATCCTACGCTTGGCTTTGTTACAGTAAAGACTGGCACATCCCTTAGACCAGCTGGGGCTGCACTCTGGAAATAACCTGGGGAGCTTTAAAATACCGATGCCTGGGTCCCTCCCTCCGGGAATTGGATTTAATTGATCTGGGATGCAGCTTGAGAAGGACGGTTCGAAGAACCTTCTATGAAACTCAGAATCGTGGAAATGATGCAAGCTGAGCCAGCCTCCTGTCTCCTGATAGGTAAATCCTCAAGCCATAGCAGAGCCACGAGGGGAACTTCTAGAACTCTCTTGCAATGTACATTTTATTAGTCTGGGATGGGGCCAGGGCACCTGTATTTTAAAGAGCACACCAGCTGACAGTAATACGTAGTAGGCTAAGAACCCTCTGACCCAGCTGGGAAGGTTCTCTGCCCACTGGTGTCTTTACCAGGGCCTTTCAGAGTGTGCTCCCCAACCTGTAGCATCAGCATCATCTGGGAATGCCCTGGAAATGCCCTGGAAATGCCAGTTCTCAGGCCCCGCCCCCAATCTACTAAATTGGAAACTGCGGGTGGGACCCTGAAAGCTGGGTTTTCACAGGCCTCCAGGTGATTCTGTGGCTGTCTACCCGAGTTGTTTACTATCCCCAGGGTGACTTTTCCTAGCCTGGACAGTCCACGGCGCTTCTTGACGGCCCCCGCAATTCTCTCCTTTCCCCTCAAGGGTCCTGTTCTGTTACTGAGCTTTGTGAACTCAGAGCCCCCCTGTGTGCGTGGACACAACTCTGCCCCCCAGCCTCTCGTTCCGGCCACGGCTGGAGATTACATCCACCAAGTCAAACAGGCAGTCTGGAGTTACCTCGATCTCACTGTCCCCCGCTGGGGAGGGGTCGCTGCTCCGCTTCGACCGGCCTCGGAGCTTCCCGTCGGAGGCCCGGTGCGGCCTGTCCGCGTCTCCCTCCTTTGCCGGCGTGGAAGGTCCGTTGTGTGTGTTGTATTCGCCTGGTGTCGGAAAGGGAAGGGTGGACACATCAGAAGCTTTGCTGAGTGTTGCCTCCCAGGAAGTATCACACCAGAACCAACAGTGGTAAGTCCCAAAGGCAGCACAGGATCCCTCAGGCTGCCTATTCAGAATCATTCACTCATCGAGCGAAGATGCACTGAGTGGGCAGAGTTTCAGGTACTGGTTCTCACAGCACTCAGCTTCTAGAGACAGGAGAGGTGCATTAGACAGACGAGTGAGCGAGTATGTAGCATGCCAGGTGGGGCCGTGTGTTACCGAGAATTAGCAAATGGGCTGGGGACGGGGAGAGCTGGGTGGTCACTAACGGGTATGGGGCCAGTCAGGGAGGGCCTTGCGGATGAGGGGACACCTGAGCAGAATCTAGGGGAGTGAGGGTGGGCCACTGGGGGAGCCGTATCGACAGTGTTTGCAACTCTCTCTATCCCGAAGCCTGAGACTCCCCAGACGAACAGAAGGAAGAAAGTCAGTATCTGCGTGGAGCAGGGCGGCAAACTCTTCTATCTTGAAGACCCCCCTCACCCCCAACTTGGGGTGAAACGGAGGTGTGTGGGGAGCATTCTCTATGCCGCTGCTCTCCCTATGTGGCCTGCTCCATTCTCTATTAAAAGCAAGCCCCTGGGGCACCTGGGCGGCTCAGTGGGTTAAGCTTCCGACTTGGGCTCAGGTCATGATCTCACGGCTCATGAGTTCGAGCCCCGCGTCGGGCTCTGTGCTGACAGCTCGGAGCCTGCAGCCTGCTCTGGATTCTGTGTCTCCCTCTCTCTCTGCCCCTCCCCCACTTGCGCTGTTTCTCTCTCCAAAATAAATTAAAAAACCTATAAAATTTTTTTTTTAAAAAGCAAGCCCTTTAAAAGCTTCACTTGTCAAGACGTTTGTGGATTTGAGAATTAGGGAGAGGACATCCACGAAAGCACCCGACACAGGGCTGCACTTAGGGCGGTGAGGAAATGATCTGAACCGAGTTCTGGCTTCATCCACACACACGTGGGGGTCGGTGAGGAGGTGCAGGGCAGGGGGCATCACCTGCTGCTTTCATTCAGGTGGTGCTTCTGCACAGAGAGGCTGCCGCACTCACGCCCTCAGGCCACTGTCCGCCAGCCCCGCATGAGTGAGCAGCACACCCTCCCGGGACCCAGGTCCCAAAGCCGGCATCCAGGCTGTGTGTTAAGCACAGGAGTTTGAAATACGTGGCTTTTTATGAAAGCGTAGTGACTTCATTTCACTCACAAAGTGGGATGATGTCAGTTCGCGTCACCCTGCAAAACCAGCGGTAAAGGCAGAACCAAAGTGTGGGCGGGCTAGCCCTCGTGGCGAGAGGGACAGAAGCGGGAACCGGTGTGGAACCTTACAGGACACCCCCTCCCGCGCTCTCGTTTTACAGCTGCTTGTTTTAGTTCCCAGATGCATCCCGTGGATCTCATCTCTCCTTCCATAATCGCCAGTTCTTGGATCATTAGGAGGAAAATGCTTTTGTCTAAAAAGACTTGGCAATGGACTGATTTTTTTTTTTCCTACCCTGGAAGGACTATTTCCCTCCAAAACCCAAGGGGCTGAACTTGGTTTATTTAATATTTATAAAACTTCTTAGCAGACTAAGGACATGATCAGAAAAGATTTGGTTTTGAGTTGTCAGGACTGTGGGGCCACCCCCAACTCCCCAACAGTTCTAAGACACAGCATTAGAGATTCCTGAATATCGAGCAAGCAGACTTTCTTCGGGAGGGTGGGGAACAGGCAGTAGGTAAGTTCACAGGTGCTTACGAGTCATAAATAAGGTTTATCCGGATTCACTTGGTGGTTCTAAGGCTATGGGGGCTTAGAAAACACCTGTTGAGCCCATCAAAATCCAGGCAGATATTATTTAAAAAGAGGGAAAATGCCAGGCATCTAAGAACTGTCTAAATAAGGTGTGGGGGAAGCCACTATATTAGGAGTACCCTTTTCCCCGATCCCAAAGAAGCAGCCCCTTTCCCAACTTTCTACATTCTTGAGAATGAAGGGTCGAGGTTGAAGGTCACAGTCTGAGCAATTTATGTAAACCTTCCTTGGAGTCATTTCACTTTTTTCCTTTCTTCCTTCTCACGCTTTTACAGGACCTCCAAGATGCTCCTTATTAATCTCTTTGTGACCTCTCCCTCCTACTCCACTTCCCAGGCATCCACCGATACACTTTGTCTCGCTAGGAATTAGTGTGCTTTTTCTGGAGTTTTAAACAAATGGAATCACACGGTATATATTCTTTTTTTGCCTGGCTTCTTTCAGCCAGAATATCATCTTGCGATTCGGTCCATGTTGTTTATGTATACTGATCGTTCATTCCTTTGTGTTGCTGAGTACTATTCTCTTGTACAGATATATCACGCTTGAACTTTGGTCACTTGTGGACGGACATGTGGGTTGATTCTAGTTTGGGGACGGAACAGAGCTGCTATGAACATTCACACGTCAATCTCCGTATGCTTTCTTTTTACCAGCGTGACGACGAGGTTGTATGGTGAGTCTGTGTTGGACTTTTTAGGAAACCGCTGAATTGTTTTCCAAAGGGGTTGTGCCATTTCACATTCCCACCAGCAGCTGAGAGAGTTCTACCTGCTCCACATTCTTGCCACCCTTTGGTAAGGTCAGTCTTGGTGATTACAGCCATTCCAAGGGGCACGCAGTGGTCCCTCCTTATGGATTTGCACCTCTCTAATGACTAATGATCAGCCTCTTAATTATGTAATTGTGTACCTTTTTTTTGCCATCCCTGTATCTTCTTTGGTAAAGCATCGGCTCAAACATTTGGTCCATTTCATTATTGAGTTGTTTGTTCTCTTAGTCTTCGGTTTTGAGGATTCCTTATATATTCTGCATCCATATATGTGATGGTTAATTTTGTGTGTCGAGTTGATGGGCTAAGTGATGCCCAGAGAGCTGGTAAAACATTATTTCTGGGTGTGTCAAGGAGGGTGTGTCCAGAAGAGACTAGCATTTGAGTCAGTAGACTGAGGAGAGATCTGTCGTCACCAGTGTGGGGGGAGGGGGCGGTCACCCATTCCACTGGGGCCCAAACAGAACACAAAGGCAGAGGAAGGGTGAATTCTCTCTCTTCTTGAGCTGGGATGTCCACCTTTTCCTGCCTCAGGCACTAGGGCTCCTGGTTCTCAGGCCTTTTTGCTCAGACTGAATTGCACTACTGGCTTTCCCGGTTCTCCAGCTGGCAGAAGGCAAATCATGGGATTTGCTGATCTGAGCTACTTCTTATAATAAATTTCCTCTTATGTTTCTCTCCTACTGGTTGTTTCTTTGGAGGACTCTAATACAACTTACTTTATCAGATACATGCTTTGCAATTATTTTTTTCCCACACGGTGGTTTGTCTTTTCATTCTCCTGACAGTGTTTTTTAAAGAGCAAAAGTTTTAAATTTTCATGAAGTCCAATATATATCCACCTCATTTTTGGATGTTTTTGGTGTCATATATGAGAACTCTTTGCCTCACCCAAAGTCACAAAGATTTTTCTCCTGTTTTCTATAGATGTTTTAGGGTTTTATACTTAGGCCTATGGTCTATTCTTTTTTTAATTTTTAATTTTAGAGACATAACATGAGTTGGGAAGAGGGGCAGAGAGAGAGCATGCTGGGCGATACAGGGCTCTACAGGGCTCGATCCTACAACTCTGGGATCATGACCTGAGCCTAAATCAAGAGCCAGACACTCAACGGACCGAGCCACCCAGGTGCCCCTGGTCTATAGTCTATTCTACGCAACTTAAAAAAAATTTTTTAACATTTATTCATTTTTTGAGAGAGAGAGAGAGAGAGAGACAGAGCATGAACGGGGAGGGGCAGAGAGAGAAGGAGACACAGAATCTGAAACAGGCTCCAGGCTCCAGGCTCCAAGCTATCAGCACAGAGTCCAACGCGGGACTTGAACTCATGAACCATGAGATGATGACTTGGCTGAAGTCAGACGCTTAACCAACTGAGCCACCCAGGCACCCCATATGCAACTTTTTTTTTTAATGTCATGTGAGGTATGGATTGAGTTTTTCTGAACATAGATATCCAGTTGTTAGAGAATCTTTTTTTGAGAAGATTACCCTTTCTCCACTGAATTGTCTTTGAAACTTTGTCAAAAAAAATCACTTGTCCATATACATGTGGGTTTATTTCTGCAATCTCTATTCTGGTTCATTGATATACTTGTCTATCAAAACCGTATGTTGTGATTACTGTGGCTCTGTAATGAGTCTTAAAATCAGGTAGTGTTAGCCTTCAAACTTTGTTCTTCTATATCAGAGCTGTTGAGGCTATTCTAGGTCCTTTGTATTTCCATATGAAGTTCAGAATCAGCTCGCCAATCTCTAGAAACGAGTGGGATGTTGACAGAGATTGTGTTAAATATATAGATCAATTTGTGGAGAACTGACATCTTAACAATATTAAATCTGAGCTGTGAACAAGGTGTATCTTTCTACTGACTAAAGTCTTAACTTCTCTCAGTAGAACTTTGTAGTTTTAAGTGTACAACTCTTGCATATCTTTTGTCAGATTTATCCCCAAGCATTCCATATTTTTTTTGATAACACTGTATGTAAATGGCATGTAAAACTATTCTATTTCCCACTGTTTGTTGTCACTATATAGAAATAGAACTCACGTTCATACGTTCACTTAGTAGTCTGAAACTTTGCTAAACTCACTTTTTATTTATTTTTAAAAATAATTTATTATTTTAATTTTATTTTTATTTATTTTGAGAGAGAGAGAAAGAGAGAGTAAGTCAGGAAGAAGAAGAGCAAGACGGAGAGAAAGAATCCCAAACAGGCTTTACACTGACAGGGCAGAGCTTGATGTGGGGCTCAAACCCACAAACAGTGAGATCATGACCTGACTTAACGTTGGACACTTAACCAACTGAGCCACCCAGGTGCCCCACTAAACTTACTTTTTAGTTCTAGCTTTTTAATAAATTCTATCCAATTTTTTACTTAGGTGATCATGTCATTTTACTTCTTCTCCCTTTATGAAGTTTTGCTTCATATCCAATATGGAGATTTTAATTTATTTTTCTTGCCTTATTGCACTGGCTAGAATCTTTAGTACAATGCTGAATAGAATTGGTAAGAGTGGACATCTTTGTCTTGTTTCTGATCTTGGGGTAGCTCACTTTGCAGCTATCCTACTTTAGTCAGTTTGGGCTGCTATGACAAATAGGTCACAGACTGGATGGCTTAAACAGTAAAGATTTATTTCTCACATTTCTGTTGGCTGGGAAGTCCAAGATCAAGGAACCGGCCAATTTTGTTCCTAGTCAGAGCTTCTTTCTGGTTTTCTTGCCTTCTTGCCATATCCACATATGGTGGAGAAGAGACATGTTATCTTTCTTGTGTCTCTTTTTTTTTAAATTTCTTAACAAATGTTTATTTATTTTTGAGAGAAATAGAGACAGACAGAGAGCAGGGGAGGGGCAGAGAGAGAGGGAGACACAGAATTTGAAGCAGGCTTCAGACTCTGAGCTGTCAGCTCAGAGCCTGACGCGGGGCTCAAATTCACGAACCATTGAGATCATGACCTGAGCCAAAGTTGGACGCTTAACTGACTGAGACACCCAGGAGCCCTGGGTGTCTCTTCTTATAACAGTGCTAACCCCATACATGAGGGCTCCATCCTCATGACCTAATCACCTCCCAAAGATCCCCACCTCCAAATACCATCACCTTGGGGAATAGGACTTCAACATATGAATCTGGAGGGGGACACAAACGTTCAGTCCATAACATGTCTTTTTCTAATAAAGAAAGTTCCCTTCTACTCCTAATTTGGAATTTTATCAGAAACAGATGATAAATTTTGTCAAATACTTTCTCTGCATCTATTGAGATATCTTTTTTTTTCTTTCCAGTTAGTTAATATGGCAAATTATATTGATTTTCAAATTTTAAACCAACGGTACATCCTTGGGATAAATCCCACTTGGTCATAATGTATTATCCTTATTTCGTTTATTGTTGGACTTGATTTGCTAAATATTTTGTTTAGAAATTTTGTTATGAGGGATATTGGTCTATAGTTTCCTTTTCTTATAATGTCTTTGCCTAATTTTGGCATCAGGGTAATGCTGACCTCATAGAATAAGTTAGAAAGTATTCTTTCCTCTTCAGTTTTCTTAAAAAATTGGCATATAATTGGTATTTCTTACTTATTAAGTTTGGTAGATTTAATCAGTGAGGCCACCAGGACCTGGTGATTTCTTTGTGGGAAGATTTCTAATAAAAATTCAGTTTATTTAATAGATATAGGTCTATTAAAAATATAGGTCTGTTTAGGTGATCTATTTCTTCTTGAGGGGGTTTTGGAAGTTTTTGCCCTGTAAGGAATTTGTCCATTTCATCTAAGTTGTTGAATTTATTGGCATGATGTTGTTCACAAAATTGCATTACTATCCTTTTAATATCTGTAGGGTCTGTAGAGATGTCACTGCTCTCATTTTATTAGCAACTTGTGTCTTCTCTCTTTTTTCCTGTATCAGCCTATTTTCTGTTTTTGCATTTCATTGATTTCCATTCTGGTCTTTATTGTTTCCTTTCTTCTTTTTACTTTGAGGATAATCTGCTCTTCTTTTTCTAGTTTCTTAAGGTGGAAGATGAGGTGTTTCGCTTGAAATTATTCTTCTTCTCTAACACAAGCATTTGTGCTATAAATTTCCCTTTACATACTGCTTTAAATGACAGTCTATGAATTTTGGACATGTTGTGTTTTCATTTTCGTTACATTCAAAATACTTTTAAATTTTCCTTTTCTTTTCTTTGACCCATGGTGTATTAGTCAGTGTTCTCCCAAGAAACAGAGCCAACAGGATACATTTGTGTGTGTGTGTGTGTGTGTGTGTGTATGTGTATGAAGAGATTTATGATAGTAACTGCCTCATGCAGTTATAGAGGTCACAAAGTCCCACAATCTGTTGTTTGCAAGCTGGAAAACCAGGAAAGTCAGTGGTATAATTCAGTCTGAGACTTAAGGCCTGAGAACTAGGGGTAGGGGGACTCTGGAGGGGTTGGGCCCCACTGGCGTGAGCCCTAGAGTCCAAAAGCCTGTGAGACAGGAGCTCCAATGTCTGTCCAGTTATCTTTTCAGATAATCTGCATTATACTTAAAAGTCTGAAAAGAAAAAAGTCCTTAAGCAACCACTACCAATTTGTCTTTTCTCTTGAGTAACATCGTATGTTCAGATTTTGCCCTCTACACCAGCAAATTGCCCTGCAATCATCTGTAAATTGTCGGGACTTCATATGACTGTTAATACATGTCAGTGAAGACTGGGCTGGGGGCTGGGGGTGGAGAAGAGCATCAGGATACTGTATCCAGGCAATGCAGAGAGCAAGCATGATCTGTCGGTAATATATAAACCTCTTGAGGCTCTGGAATTTGGAGCCAACCACTCAAGGAGATCCTGGATAATTTCAAAAGTGGGGTTTTATGGGAAATTTTAAGAGAGTGCATGTGTGTGTGTGCGTGTGTGCATGTGCACACATGCACGCTTACATGCCCTTCCTTTATAACAGACACTGGGGAAAAGAGGCAAGAGACCTCAGTTATAGCTGACGATTATTTATGTCATTAGGTTTTATGTGAGCTTGTTAGACACACAGTAAAAACCATCTCAAGCACTTATTGTTGAACCTTAGACTAGAGGATAAATGAAGAACAGGGGGAAACAGTAAAGAAAAATTTCAAAGAGACACAATGAACCTTTATGTTTGCTCTTGAGGGGGAACAAAGATTCCCTTCCCACATACCCCAAATTCTTGGGAAGTCAGTCTTTGGAATCCAGTTCCAAATTATACATAGGTAGTGGCGTCTACGTGAGGATTTCCTGCTTATATTTCCTCTCTGGAGCCAGTTGGCAGTGGCCACATTCTTGGCCACCAAGAAAAGTTTGCTAAATTTCATCCCCTTCGAAGAAAGCGATTTGGAACTTGTTACATAGGTACTATGCATTCATTAAATACTCTGTGATGAAATCACAATGAGCAAAATCAATGCTCCAGCCTTAAACTTCCTTAAAAATTGACTTAAAAATGCCTGGCTATGTTGTTTCTATTTGTCACCAAACCAAGGATAATTAACGTGTCCCCAGGGATGGAAACTATAAGGGCTAAAAGCAACAACGGCACCAAGAACCCCAGGAACAAAAGAAGTCTCCACTCTTGCTCTTGTTCTAAACATCAGCCAATATGTATTGAATGACTGTCCACACACTGTCATGCCAGCTCAGCTTCTACAAGCCAGAAAAATCAGTGGGTTCTGAAAAACCCACTGGAAAGAAAAGCGAACAAAGCGCAATGACCTCTTCTTTACACTTGGACATTCTAATTCACTTGCTGTCATGTCATTGAACGATAATATGCCTGAACCACTGCACAAAAGAGAAGATATGTGCATAGAAGACTCTTCCCACACGTTGCTCCTGATCTAGATGGGTTCCATAGGTAGTGGACACCTGTCACTTTGGCCCACCCCGTGTCTCTTCCGTCTTCCTCTGGGTAATGGGCTCTGGGTCTCCTTGGGAGACCACCTCTCCCTCACTCAGTCCACGTGGCCTGGGTGGGGATGACCCAACTCTAGCTCCGGCTGTGGGCACGAGACCCAAGTCTGCTGTCCCATCCAGCATTCCATCCACTGTCACGGAGACGGGTCTGAGGACAGGTATGTGACCTAAGCTGGGCCAACGGGGGCATTACCTGGGACCTCTGGTAGGAGCTGTTAGGAAGGAGGGATTCTCTCTGAGGGGTAGATAAGAAGGCAGGACTGAACCCTGGAGCAGCTGGTGACCATCTCTGCCACCACAATGGGAAGGCCTGCTTGAGGGTGAAATGAACCCAGGAAAATGCAGAGCCAGAGGAACAAAGAGACCGAGTCCCAACATTATCATCTGAACCCCTGGACCCAGCCCCGAGTCCCTGTACATCTTGATGACATACACCTAAAAATTCCTTTTTTTGCTTAAACTAGTCTGCATTGCATTCTCTATCTTTTGAAGCCAAAACATCCTGACCAGTAAAAGGGACTCCTAATAAGACTGTTATGCTATTGGAAAGGCACACGTATGAGGATTTTTTTAAAACATTCCAGAATTCTCGATGAGAGAGAACCAAGGTTTGAAGGCCGCTGCCCTCCTGTTCTCAGATGGGTTTTAGAGAACATAATCTCAGCTACGTGTGGCTACTGAGTATCCAGGGGCACTGGTCACGGAGCCCAGCAGGCCTGGGTTCAAATCCCAGCTCCACTAATTACTAGCAAGTTACTGATCACCCGGATCTTCATTGTTCTTACCTGGCAAAGAGGAGGTGACTGAAAACCTGTTTTCGTAGGGATTGTGAGTTTCCTTATCACAGTTTGTAATTGTGTATTTATGTGATTATCTGATTCCTGTCTGAAAAAATCAAGAAGTCTACGTTGCACTTTATTTTGCTTTCTAAACTAAAGAGCACCTGGAAAATCGCAGGTACTTTACGAATATTTGTTGAATCGGCATATAAATAAGTGAAATGAGAAGACCACGCAGATATGTGCTTGCCACATCATGGACGGGCAACAAATCACCAACTCCAGTGCCTCCCTGGGCCAGGCAGGTAATGAACTTGAAGGAAACTGGCCAGATGTGGAATTGTGCGTGCCCCGTCTGATGGGGCAGACATTACAGACAACAGCGAACTGTTGTCACTTAGGAATGTGGACCTAAACAAACAGGGTCAGATCTGCTTTCAAGAGATTTTCAGATAAAATTTTAAACATGGGTGGAATGAAACACACAGGCACACACACACACACGCACGCACATCCCCATACGTCTTGATGACATACATCTAAAAATTCCTTCTTAAAGAATTTTTTTAAAAATTCCAGTCGAGAAAATATATGTGAGGGCTGGATTTAGCTTTTGGGTGAGTTCCTTACAGCTCATTACAGCTGGGACCTATGTCCAGGCCGCCCTTCATACGAAAGCTCAGATCACAGCCACCAATGACCCTGAGACAGCGACGGCACTTACCGCCAAGCAACTCGGAACTCTGGCTGGGGGCGCTGTGCGGTGCCTCCTGGAGGACGTAGGTAGATGTGGAGAGTGGGGAAGGGCCGATGCTGCTGGCCGGGACATAAGGAGGGCTGTAGGACGAGCTGTAATACTGGGAATACTGGCCCTGAGGGAAGCCAGGGTAGGAAGGATAGTCCTAGAAAGGGAAACACATGAGGCTGTGAGTGAGGAGGCCAGTGGTGAGGGGCCTCGTGCGCGCGCGCGTGTGTGTGTGTGTGTGTGTGTGTGTCTATTGTGTCTGTCCCCGTCTCTCCCACTAGAGTAAAAGCTCTGTGAGGACAGGGACTTTCCCCAGATGCAGACCCCAAGACAAGGCCGCAAGTGCAATTTTTTGGGAAAATGGTTGGGGGTTCCCCGGCACTTCCCTCCTGCCCTAGTCACTGGTTCTTGGGGACACCCTCCACCCTAGGGCTGCCACGGCTGCCACGTGGAGGTCAGCAGGTGCATCCTAAGGGATGTGGGTGCGGCTCTGTCAGTGTCTGTCTTGATCACCGCTCGCACACGGCACAGTGCTGGACACATAGGGGGACTCAGTAAATACGAGACAAATCAACGAACCAATGGATGAGGGACAAAGACCCTACACACACACCCAGGAGACCAGGTGACATGTTCACGAGGGGTACAAATACAGCAGCACTTATACAGCATCAGGGATCCAGAATCTTCTATGAGGAAGTCGGGGACATCAAATAAAAGAATGCCAATCCCCTTTTTATCAAGCTTTGCTTAAACCAACCGGACATTCCAGCTCTCCCACGGTAGTCATTGTTCCAAATGTTCTGCCCCACCATCACCATAAACCGAGCCTTCCCAACCCTGCGGGGACTCGAGGGTAGTTTGGCTTCTTGGGCCGCACCTCAGCCCTACGGAATCAGAATTTCTGGGGGGTGGCATTTAGAGAATCTCCGTTTTTGACAAGCTCCTATTGGTGAAGAACCACACCTTTTTAAAAAGGGCTTTTACTCACAAGTGTTTTTTCCATGGAGACAGTACCCCGGAAATAATATAAGAGACACAAATTTTCAAATCTTCCAAGGTTTACACCATTTAGATTCTTTAGCTCACTGGAGAAGAAACAGTGCGTTCCTCGTATTTAAATACGTTAAATATTCCGTAGCCCACCTACTCTGTGGTAGTTCTGTTTTAATGCTAGCCTGAAAACATGCTCGCCTTTGGTTCTGAAATAATTTTACATTTATAGAAGAGGTGTACAAACGGGACACAGACTTCCCATACACCCTTAGCCGGTTAATTCTTAATTTACTCTCTAAGTGAAGCCAGGACAATCAAACTATTAGCCGGCGTTCACCTTTACAGGGTTGGCCTGGTGTGGTTTAACGAGCATTTATAAAGCCCCCACTGTGTGCCGGGCACTCGGCGCCGGAACGCAGAACCAAAGACAAGGGGTTCTCGTGCTCGAGGAGGTCACGTTTGGCAGGAGAGCACATGCGTTTGCATTCACAGGTTCGAGATTCAACAGTCAACGGGCGTCTCGGGCTCAGGTCAAGAGGGAGTCTATGATATCGCCTATATCATCTTGGAAATCTGCTGATAATTCCAATTTCTCTGTCTCTACCCTGTTACCTTTCCGATGGCCTTTGGCACAGCCTGACTCCTGTGGTCTTCAAACCCAGGGAGTAAGAGACTGCATTTCTGGCAGGGGTGGTGGGCAGGAGTGGGCTCTTGGGATGCCCTGAGTTAAGGGGGCGATTTAAGGAAAGAACAGGGAAAACGAGTGGTGGCGAGCGACATCTACCTGGTGCACACTTCCGAATCCAGCCGCGTTGGTCAGCCCGTTTGCTCCTTGATAGATCCCCGCTGTGCCTGCAGGTTGGAAGAATGGGTACAGGTGAGGTTTCTTGCAGTCAGAGAGGGACGGGGAGGAGAAAGATTTGGCAGACGGGTGGTTTGAGGGCGGACAGGCTGGGACGGAGCCATGACCTTGGCAGTATACCAAATCTCTCTGCCGCTCTGTTCTGGCGACTGACGAGTACAGTAACTCCTTCATCCAAGGACTGCGGTGAGCAATGAGTAAAATAGCACATAGAGTACGGATTCTTGTCCTTCACAACTGCGATTAAAGAGACTTACTTAGAAAATTGCGGTAAACGTACATAACCTAAAACTTACCACTTCAACGATTTCCAAGCCTACGGTTCACTGGCATGAAGCACATTCACACGGTTGTGCGACCTTCCCCACCATCCGTCCCCAGAACGTTTCTCATGTCGCGAAGCCAGGACTGCATACGCATTAAACGGTGACTCCCCGTTCCTCCCCTCCCTCAGCTCCTGGCACCCATCCCTCTGCTTTCTCCACGAATGTCACTGCTCTGGAAACCTCACGTAGACAGAAACACCTAGGATTTGTACTTTTGTAAATAGCTTGGTTCACGTAACGTAACGTCTTCAAGGTTCGTCCGTGCTGTGGCAGGTGTCAGAAGTTACCTTCCTTTTTGAGGCCGGATAACATCCCATCGCACAGATACACCCCATGTTCTTTTTCCATGTATCTGTCGGTGGACACGTGGATTGCTTCCGCCTTTTGGCTGTTGTCAATAATGCTGCTAAGGACACAGGCGTACAAATGCCTCTTTCGGACCCTGCTTTCAGTTCTTTCGGTTACACGCCCAGGCCCCTCCCCCACTCACGCTCTGTCTCTGTCTCTCTCTCTCTCTCTCAAAAATAAATAAACATTCTGGGGCACCTGGGTGGCTTAGTCAGTTTAGGGTCTGACTTCCGCTCAGGTCACGATCTCACGGTTCGTGAGTTCGAGCCCCCCATCAGGGAGATGCTTGAGGCTCTCTCTCTAGCCCTCTCTCTCTGCTCCCCCTCCACTCATGCTTGCTCTCTCTCTCTCGAAATAAATAAACCATAAAAGATTTTAAAAATAAATAAATAAACATTAAAAAGAAGTGGAATTACTGGGTCATATGGCGATCTGACTGCTTATTTTTTGAGGAACCTATTGCTGTTTTCCATAGCAGGTCTGCCATTTTACATTCCCACTAACAGTGCCCAGGGTTCCAAATTCTCCACATCCTTCTCTACACTTCTTTTTTGTTTTTTTTTTGCTAGCAGCCATTGTAACGGGTGCAAGGTGGTAAATAAATACACTGAATGGTGGTAAATTGAATAAATAAATGAAATGACTGTGGCTCTCGGAGCAACACTTGCCCCATCTGTAAAATGGGACTAAAGATGATATGACTAGAAAGTGCTATTTAGTGAGTGAGTGAGTGGGCTGTCATTTAAGACTGGGTGGTCAGGCAAGCCCTCTGTGAGGTGACACTGGAGCTGAGACGTAGAATGACAGGGAGTCAGCAATGGAAACAGCCAGGGGGAGGGGTGTCCACAAACACTGAGCACACACGTCCTAACGGAGGGATGCGCTTGGCAGGTTAGAGACAGAGAAAAAAAAGGCCACTGAGGCAGGAGCCCAGGGAGGGAAGGGGGTGGTTACAGGAATATCAGTGGACGCCTGTGTGTCAGGTGACGTTCTGACACAAAGTGAGGCATTCTGGACAAAGTGAGGCATAGAAAAGTTAAGGGATGTGCACAAGGCAGCACAGAGAGTGGGTGACAGCTGCTGGGGCTGCAATCGGGCAGTCTGACCCGAGTATTCTTTTCTTTCTTTTTTAAAAAAAATTTTTAAATGCATATTTATTTTTAAGAGGAAGAGACAGAGCACAAGCGGTGTGGGGGGGGGGGGTAGACAGAGAGGGAGACACAGAGTCGGAAGAAGGCTCCAGGCTCCGAGCCGTCAGCACAGAGCCTGACGCGGGGCTCGACCCCATGAAATGCGGGATCATGACCTGAGCCGAAGTTGGATGACTGACTGCCTGAGCCACCCAGGTGCTCCCTGACCCGAGTTTTCAACATCACTCTGTGCTGCTGCTTCGTTTGCAAACTGTTTTGTTGGGGATACAACTTATATACCCTAAAATTCCTCCACGGGGTCAGTTGGATGATTCATTTTTAGTTTAGAGAGAGAGTGGGAGCATGAGCTGGGGAGAGGAGGGAGAGAGAAAGAGACAGAGATAGAAAAGAGACAGATAGATAGGGAGAGAGAAAAAAGAGATAGAGAGACTGAGCATCCCAAGCAGGCTCCATGCCTAGTGTAGAGCCTGACTTGGGGCTTGATCCCACGACCCCAGGATCATAACCTGAGCCCAAATCAGGAGTCAGATGCTCAACCAACTCAGCCACCCAGGTGCCCCTGTTTCTTTTTTCTTTTTTTCAGTTGGATGATTTTTAAAGTAAACTGGTATAGGATGAAGGAAAACTAAGAAAGCCTGTCACAGCAGATACACTCTGAAAAGATGGGTGGGAGCAGTTCTTGAAACAGACAGGAAATTTAAAAAAAAAAGGAACTAAAAAAAAAAGGAATCTTGAAACATCAGGAAGAAAGAAAAGAAGAAAAAAGCAAAACTATGGGTAAATAAATTCTCTCTGTATGGTTATGCCACCAATTCCACATGCATTTGGGTTTCTAACAGTTTGCTATCACATTTTAGGAATTGCTTTTTCAAATGTGTTTTATAATTATACCAAATACTGAAATGGCTCCAAAGTGAAATCTACAAAATAAACTATATCCATATGCACGGGTGAGAAGGACATGCACTGGGGGGCGGCAAGCGCTCTGGAACGCCTGCTGGGCAGCGGCGGGGCCAGGGAAGGCTTCCTGGAGGAAGTGGCACCTACACTAATCTCTGCAGGAGGAGCTGGAGCAGCCAGGTGAAGAGAGCGAGGACAGGAACACGGCCACAGCTGGGCCTCCTCTCCCAGTCTCTGCGACGTGGGGGGCCCGTCCCAGGGCCAGAAACCGCAGAACCTGTCCACCACAGTGTGGCACGCTGGCATCCCATTCTGTCCTCCGTGGCCTGTCCGGGCGTGGCCGGCAGAAGGTCGAGGCCGGCCTCTTCCGTTCGAAGCATTTTTGGGTTATGGTTACCATGGTGACCCTACCTGCTGAACTGAGCAACGCACCTGCCTTAGGAAGTCGCCTGGCTGCCACAGTGTTTTCTCTTCTGATTTCCCTTTTCTTCCGTGGCAACCTAATGACGACTGAGGGCGGGTCTAGAAACAAACAGGCCACCCTCTCCTCCATCTTGTCCGTCGGTATCCTTTCTCCCAAACGGCCTCGTGTTTGTTTTCATTTTGTGACCCAGGGGCATCTGGAGCACGGACGCCCGGACAACGCGTGGTGTGCCGAGGGCACCCCCAGAGCCCCTGCAGGGAGAAGTCCATCCCATGCCTGACGGGACCGGGGAGGACGGGCCACGCGGCCCCCGAAATCTCGTGCCACAATATGTGGTCTCTGCGGGGGTTTTCCAAACGGACCCACCTCGAGCTGGGATGTCAAAACACCAGCTTCATGCCTCCATCTGGTTGGCGGGGTGCCCATGGGAGGGCTGGGGAAGGCGAGGAAAACATCCTGTCTTCAGGTGATGGTGGCGGGTCCCGTGGGGGGTCCCCCAATATCCATTCACCCCTTCTGTCTCTGCTTTGAAGCCGGGCACACAGACGATTAGAATAAAACACTGCCTTTCCCAGCTTCCGTTGTGGATGGCGTGGCCATGTGACACGTTCTAGACAAGGGGAGGGGAGCAAGTTTATGTGTGCGACTTCCTGATTGTGCCCTTCAAGGGCAGGGGCGGGGCCTCCCTTTCCCTGCAAAGGAGGGTCTTTCTGGATCGCATGGCTGAGCATCAAGACGTACGGAGCCTGGACCCCTGCCACATTTGCAGACCACAACGACCGCATCAGCAGAACAATTTCAAGAGGAGACTCACCCATTTAGTCAACAACACACGTCCTAGTGACCGACCAAGCATCCCTGTGTCAGGTGCCGTGGTGGATATGGCGGGAAGTAAGAGGCTGATGCTTACTTACATTCAGGGAGGAGACAGAACAGGATCAAGTGGATAGATACACAAAGAGGTATGATAACTCCAGATCAAAACGCAGTGATGTGTTAGCACAGCGCGACCGAAATGTGGACTGCGGACTGGACCCTGTCCGCAAACGCTTCCCGATGAGATGACTACAGACCCCGGGAGACGGCATGTAGGAACTTCTAACGTCTTGCTCAGTCTGATACTAAAAAAAATCCGGACTCTTAAAACAATTTGATTGTTTCTGAACCGGTTTTTTTTTTCTTCTTTTTTCATGACTGGCCCATCCTTTTTGAAATGCTTCCCTCTACTTACCTCTTCTCCTATTAAATTTTAATATTGTAGATACACCGCGTATCTATTTAGGGTATTGGTGCAGATTTGTGCTTAACACAAAAAAAGTAAGACGTTTTCGCCCCTGCTCTGAGAAGCAGTGTTTGTTCCTTTTGGGGGATACGGCCCCCACTCAGAATGCAAGGTCTAGAGGTTTATTTTTATTGTGTCTTACATTGGGTTCAGGAAAAGCCCCTGGTCCTTCCCCACAGTGAACACGTGAAGTCCTGGGCAAACGGCACCAAGGGTGGGCCTCCATGCCAAGTAAAGACGTCCCCAGCACTGCACGTTGTCCTGTATAGTGACTTCTTCAATGGTGCTGTCGACCCTCTAACATAGTGTTACTTAGTTTACAGAAACTCGGTGTTGGGAACGTTCCGATGCTCGCTGAGCTGCATCTGAGCTGGAAACTGCTCTTGACGCACCTACTTGGTTGGCCATAAAAAGACAAAAAAACCACCCCAAACCGTACAAAATGGAAAACAACGGGTATCGGTGAGGATGTGGAGAAACCTGGAAGCCTTATGTGCTGCGGGTAGGAGCGTAAGATCTACAGGGGCTGTGGAAGGTGGTCCACGCAGAATTACCGTATGACCCAGCAACTCCCCTCCCGGGTACGTACCCCAAAGAGTGGAAACCCGACGTTCAAAAATACCCTGGACACAAACGTTCCTAGAAGCGCTACTCACAGAGCCAAAAGGCAGAGCACGTCAAAGGTCCGGGGCTGATGAATGGATGAACACAATGTGGCACATCCATGCAATGGAATATCAGCTGTAAGAAAGGAAGGAAGTCCTGATGCGCGGTACCACGTGGATGAATGTCGGGAACATCGTAAGTGAAAAAGCTGGACACCCAAGGCCACGTACTGTCGGATTTCCACTCACATGAAACGTCCAGAATAGGCCGATACATGGACACGGCAGTACGCCAGCGGCTGCTGGGGGCGAGGGGCAGGGAAGAATGGGGAGTGACAGCTTCATGGGTAACGGGGTTTCCTTCTGGGGGAATGAGAATATCTTGGACTCAGACCGAGGCGGTGGTCACGCAACACTGCGAATGCACTAAATGCCACTGAACCACATGCCTTAAAATGGTTAGTGTTTTGTGAATTTCATCCCCATTACAAATAAATCAAAGCTGCTGTTCCCACCGCCTCCCGGCACCGTCCCTCAGCCAGCCTCCCAGGCAGCAGCAAAGGAAGGGGACCGGGAGGCCCAGAAAGTTCAGGACCCTTCCGTCTGCACAGTCCATGCCTTGAGCCCCGAGAGCAGAGATGATAATCTGCGTCTCCGGGATTCTTCGCACCCGCCTCTTCGGCAACAACCTCACGTTCCCTTCCCATCCTCTTCTTTCCCTCTGGCTTCATCTAACCAGGCTGCAAGGTTCCCTGCAGAAGGCTCTTCTGAACGCGGGGAGGACCAGCTGGGCCCGGCTGCCCCAGCCAACGCGTGCCACTTTCTGAACTCACGAAGCAGCACTCCTGCGCGGGGGCCGCTTACAATGTGGGGGGCATCTGGGATCTTACAAATGCTGTCACTGCGAGAAGATCCATCCTCCTTTATTACTGCTGTCCGGAGGGCCGGGGCCCCCAGGGGGACGCACTCCATGCAAACCGGGAAGCGACCGTGCTCACCGCACCCAAACCGCCCCACGACGGGAGGTCAACTGCGTAAAGGCGGCGGCGCCTGCCCTGACTCTGGAGAACTCCCCGCGAACTCAGCACCAGACGTGCCAGCAGGTTTTACACGGCAGATTAGACAACCGGGAACCCTATCGACACGGAGATGTTTAATGGAGAGATCCCAAGGAGAAGGCTGAGAGGCGTGCGCTTTCTGGACATTTCTCCCCGGCGTCCCTGCGGAGAAAGCCCCCCCAACGTGCTGCAAGGCGGACGATCTGGTTTCAGTCTTCCTTCCTCCACCGGCTACTCCTCACCACATAACCACGAGTGAGAGGTGGAAAGCCAGGCTGGGAGGAGGGGAGGAGGGGAGGAGGGGAGGAGGGGAGGAGGGGAGGAGGGGAGGCAGGTCAGGGCACCTGGGACTTCTCCCAGTCACATCAGGGTCCAGGGTGCTGAGCCGGGATGCAGAGGTACGTGGAAGAAAGAGCAGAAATGAGTCATCCCAGCTCTTGCGTCCTGAAGTTTAAGCCCTGGCATCTGGGAGGATTTGAGGCGCAGACCAATGCTTCTCGAACTGTCGGCGAAGGGCCAGTTTAACAAAGATACGGTTGCACAGCCAGCATGCAGCTCATGCCTCATGCACGGGAGTTGGGACACCACAAGTCCCAAACGGGTCTGCACCCGGTGCTGGGACGAGCCTGGGAGTGCGTGCTGGGTTGTGCCTGGCGCAGGATTTAGTACTTAACTGCCGGGAAAGTCTCCCTCGCTTACTCTCAGTTCTGTACTTAGGTTATCACAGGCCAGTGAGTTTGTGGACTGGCCCCAGTTGGCCAACTAAGAATTAGATCGAGGTAGGCAAAACGGCTTAAGAAAGACAAGGGAAGAAGGATTCTTGTGGGTGGATGGGGGATTTTCCTGGCTGGAGAAACGGGGCAGGCCAAGAGGGAAGGCAAGGGGGTGGGTAGAGAAAGAAAAAGAGAATGAATAGGGGGTCCTGGGGCAGAGGGATCCTCTGTCCCCGCACACAGCTGCTGAGAAAGCAGCGAGCCCTTCCTCCATGGGAGTCTGAGACAGGCAGCCCTCAAAACCTTCTGGGCCCAACAGGAGAGGGAGGTGAGGGTAGGAGCTGGTGCAGCCACCACGTAAATGGCGACTGACGCATGGCGACAGTGTTGGGAAACACTAGGGGGTGGTGGGGATCGTGGCAAACTGGAATGCACAGTTTTACCTAAGGGGGGCAGCAGTTTGTGGCAGGTGCTGTCTGGCTCCCCACAGGTATTCCCAGTTCCTTTCTCCTTGCCAGTTTCTTTCCTCGCTTTCCCAGTTTCCCCTGCAGTTCCGGGAGGGCTGTGTAATCAGGTTCTGGCCACGGGGCTTCTGGGAAAGACCTTTCTTTTGTTCCCCTGCCAGTTCTACCCCTGGATGACGTAAGGATGTAATGCCTGGAGTTATAGCAGCCATTTTGGGACATGAGGCTCCAAACGTAAAAGCAAAAGGCTGCCATGCTGAGGCTGAAGGAGTAGAAGGATGAAAAGAACCTGGTCCCTGAAGACACAAATGAGCTGCCCGTCCAACTTTGGGGTCAGACTTCTTGCTAAATACACAACAAATGTCACTATGGTTTAGACCAACATTAGTTGCTGCCACCTAGAAATGAGTCCAATGTCGTCAGGGTTTCTGATTTTTCAAAAGAAGTAAACAAATCTGGATTTACGTGTGAAATTGCCCAATTTTTACATGTAGGCAACAAATACAAATTAGTGGGGACAAAGGAAAAAGAAAACAAGCAAAAACATTTTGCAGGGGGTGGCCTGTGGGTTTCCAGTTTGTGACGTCTGGTCTAGGAAAATAGAACGACGTAAGATCCCTGTGCCCACAATGTGGCAAAGACACGGCAACGAAGGGCCCCAGACTAGAAGGAGCCTCACAGGCCAAGAGAAAGGACACGTTGGCAGCAGCCTGGGTCTCAGCGACGGAGGAGGATGAGGCCCTGACACCACAACACACTGGCGGGGGGTAATCTAACCACAACCATGGTCGAAATTCTGGAGAATTTGGGGAAAGCCCTGAACGACTACCATGAAACTTTCCCACGAGCCCAGGGGAGCCGTAGCTCAAAACAGAACTCATGCTGAAAGGCCGAAAATAAAGTCAGATCCACTTTTCACTGAGCTTCCAGACCGAGATGTGTATCTTCTACGCGAGAGACGGGGATTCTCTACGTCCCTGGAACTCTGCCTCCGCCGGTGTCGGGGAGCCTGCGTGGACAGTCGCTGACATCAGTCCATCCCCTTTTGTCCTCCTGCAAAATGCTGGGTGCTGACTGTTGAGTTAATTCAAGTTCATGGCACGTCCTCCTCACCTGTGCACCCAAGACCTCCTGTTTTTAAAGAATTTGTTTCCTTTTGTTCCCAGTAACTCTTGCGTGTCTGATGCATCTCCTACTGTTTCTACGTGTGCCTGCAAAAGTGTGTAATTTTTGTAAATTCTGTGTGTTACATCCCCTATGGTTTCTCAGTTTTTTCACTCATCGGTCAGTTCTTCAGACCTGTCTATGTTGCTGTGGGTATGTCCTGTTTGTCCCACTCCCTACGGGTTCTCTGATGTTTTTTGCCCAGGGTTAAGTTCTCGGGCTCCGTCCACAATGCTGTAGGCACCCCCCCCCCCCGCCACCCCCACTCACCTGTTGCCCTGGCAACCGCTCAGCCCTCCCTCGTGTGCCTTCTCCGTATCCCCTGCCCCTCCTCCTCCAGGAGGGCACCCCGCCCACCACAGCCCGGCTGCCATGAACACCCTGGGACCGTCCCCGAGTGGGTCTGGGAGTGAGTCTCCATGGGAGGTAGCCTCAGAGGTGGGACTGCCGGGTCCCGAGGTCGTAAGACCTAATCTCCCTAAGGGCTGGGCGAGAGCTCTTGACTGCAGGAGCGTGTTCCCACCGGCAGTGCCCAGGGGCCCCCATCCCTGCACTCCCACCACCGGCTGGAATAACTCCACTTGTAAGTGTTGCTGTCCTAACAGCACTGACATGCGATCTGACTTGTCTTGAATCCACGCTTCTCTGATCACCGGTGACTCTGCCCATCCCCCTTGCGCTCGCTGCCTTCTGGATTTCCTCTGCCCTCCAAGGAGATGGTGGCCGTCGCCATGAACACCTCTCCTCTTTTGCTGGGGCTCAGCTCAGCTCGGAAACCTCTTGGTTACTGGCGTCAGCGCTCGGACAAATAATAATGAAGTAATAAGAATGGCCTCCATTTACTGAGCCCGTCCTTCCTTCCCCAGGGCCGGTCACTGTACAAGCAGTATCTTGCTTAATCTCCAGCACAACCCTAGGAAGTCCCTCCGAGTAGGAAGTGGCACACAGCAGGGTTCAAGCCCAGGTCAGCCTGACCCCGAAGCCCCGGCTCCCAGCCAGCGCATGGCCCTGCCTCCCAAGCAGCTGTGGGAAACAGCACAGGTCACCGCCTGCCTCGGTTCTCCAGCCACGCCGACTTCCCTGTCGCCGCAGGTCTGGCCTGCCATCCCCAGCAGTGCCAAGAAAGCCTCGTGGATAATCCCAATGAGAAGCATCCCCTCGTCAGTGTTACATGCTTGGGGATCCATCTTGCCAGTCCTTTCCCCACAGCAAAGGGACCTACTGTTTCGGGTCCACAGTCAACTCAAAAACAAGTCCTTACCCCTCTTGATTAAGTCTTACCGATGCCAGTGTTAAAATAAAATTGCTGAAAATATACCAGGACAGCAAGTGGAAACATCTGGATGTGTCACGGGGCCGGGGGCGGGGGCAGGGGGGTGAGATAAAAAGCAGCCTGTGGGTAAGGCGTAAAATGGAAAAGCCACAGACAGAAGTAAGCCTCTTATGAAACCCCACCCACCCAAGTACCCCAACCATGGCCCAGGTTCCAGAAAGGGGCAAATCCCAGATCTCCACTGGTTGATGCCTCTGTTTCTTTTCCTTGCCCAGAAAACAACAGGATGAAGGATGTCTTTGTGAAGGCAAAGACCTGGCTTGACCCGGCAAGCCCTGGCCCTGCCCTTTACCTACTGTGTTCCCTCATTCAGTACATATTTGCTGACTGCCTAGGATGTGCTAAGATTTCTCTTTTGAGAAAGAGCTAGGTAGGACCTGTCTTCTTGGAGCTTAGAGCCTGGAAGGGGCAGAAGATGACCATGAATCCACACGTAATTGATTATTAACCACAGTGACTGTGGACAAGTAGTTGAGAGTTCTAAGCCTCAGTCTCCCCATCTGTAAAATCGAACTAAGTGTAGTTTATCTGGTTAACTAGGAGGGTTCTGTAAGACACGGTGTATAAAAAGAGCGGAGCCCACAACAGAGTAAATGTTCAACAAATGATAGGTTGGATTATTATTCTCTGCATGTTAATAATCACTAGTGAGGATGTCAATGATGTTAGTGTTTCATTGATGCACCATTTTTTTTTTCTATATTCTTGGGAATAAAAACATCCGGGGAAGGTTAAAAAAAAAAAAACCAAAACAAATTACAACAATTTGGATAGGGCCAAGCAGAAGATCCCAGATGAAAACAAAGGATCTGGGGGGGATCTGGATTGGTCTGTCAGTTCTAAAACCAACAGGGATACTCAGTCCATACGCCAGGAAGGGAGGCGTCCATATCTGTTTCGCTGGCAGTGAGTCATGTGGTCTATTTTGCCATCTTAAAAAACCCAAATATGCACCCGGATCCTGTCCTCTTGCATCCTGGCTCCATGTGGAGTCCAGCCCACATCTGTGTTTAATCAAATCAGTTGCTAAATGTCACAATGGCCTCATTCACAGGTAGCATAAAGCATATTTAACTGGCAATAAAACAATCTGCGTTCCCGAGAATGCCATTTCAGATAGGTTGCCCTGTCACGGCATCTCTGCCACACGAGTAGGAATAATGTCGGGGCAGAGATGGGGGAGAAGTGGGCCAAGAAGGGCGACAATGCCGCAGAGGAGAAAGCCACCACATGTGGATCCACGTGTGCCGGGGTGGAGAGACATCCAACGCGCGGTGCCAGCTGGGGAAAAAGGCAAGGGGCAATCGTGAGCGCACTCCAGAACTAAATGTGGATATTTGTTCGTGGGAATTATGCGGGGGATTGATAGCGCGGGAGGGCTTCTTAGAGGAGGTTGGTGATCGAGCGGAAGCTAAATGGAAGGGAAGGAGCCAGCCATGTGAAGATCTGGGGAAAGGGCATTTCAGGCCGGGGGAAAGAGCAAAGGGCAAAGGCCCTGCGGTGTGAGTAATACGAAAACGGCCATTGTGTGTGAAATGGAGACAATGGGTGTGCAGTAGGCAGGATGAGCTCAGGGAGGTCTTCTGGGGCTGAATCACGGCAGGGTTTACTTGGGGTGAGGCCATGGCGAGGCACTGGCATGTATTTCTGACTGCAGGGGGAAGCCTCACATGGAGAGTTTCCAGCAGACGAGTGACATGATCTGTGACAACACGGGGAAGGACCGACCGTGTGACTCCACTCAGCGCGGCGGAAAGAGACCAGAGAGGGTCACGTGGATCCCAAGACCACGTGTGCTGTCGTTCCTGCCGAGGATCTCCTCTGGAGGGATTCTTGGGAACGGGAAGCCATAAAGATCAGAGCTTCTGAGACAAGTCACGCACGACGGAGAGAGATGTTCTCGGATCGAGTGCCCAGGGAAGGCACTGAGGTCAGACGCGCCCTGGTGGAAATTCGGCAGGGGTGCGGTATGACGCAGCCTGGACCACTCAGGGCATCACAGTCCCCTGACCACAGCGATTGCTTTAGGGATGTGCACCTCAACTCAGCAAAGCCAGATGAGAGGAAAGTGCCAGATGTATGGTCAAGAGGTTGCACATGCTCTTGTCACTTGGCCACCATGAGAGCACTGGGTATTCACATGACTGCCCTCCTCCCCAAAGAGATAACAGACCCGTTTTTCACTAACCAGATATGCAAAAAAAAAAAAAAAAAAAAAAAAAAAAGTCTGTTAAAAGGACAGACAGATGACTGAATCATCATCCTTGGTGCCCCTCCCCCTCTTCATCCATCTAAATACCACCCCCCATTTCTGTGACTAGGGCCCCTTAAAACCCTATGAGTCTCCCCATTTCTCCAATTCCACCATGTCCGTGCCTGGGGACCGCCTAGCTTGCTCGCTAATTCCCCTTCATCTGCCCCCACCCCAGCTCAATCCGCTACCCTCATAGCCCCCCCGCCCCGCCCCCCGCCCGGAGCTCTTGTCCAGATCAGTCACAGCCTTCTTGGCTTCCCTGTGCATTTATAACCCTTCACGGGGTCCACGGGCCCGATGTGACCTGCCTCTTCTCTGACCTCGCCGAGCCCCACCTTTCGGCCCTGTGATGGGTTGATGTGTGTCCCCCTCCAAAGACATACTCAAGCCCTAGCCCCAGTACCTATGAATGCGACTTATTTGGAAATAGGGTTTTTGCAGATGTAGTCAAGTCAAGATGAGGTCATACTGGACCCAATGACTGGTATCCTCACAAAAAGAGAAGAATTTGGACACAGGCGGAGAGGGAAGACGCCATGTAAAGATGGAGGCAGCGATGTGACTCCAGGCCAAGGAATGACAAGGGTTGCTGGCAACCACCAGGAGCTGGGACAGAGGTAAGCAACAGATTCTCCCTCTGAGCTTCCAGAAGGAACCACCCCCGCTGACAGCTTGATTTTGGATTTCTGACTTCCAGAACTGGAGGAGAATACAGCCTTGTCATTTTCAACCACCCCCTTTGGGGTACTTCTGTTACAGAAGCCCTAGCAAATCCACACCCCACCCCACCTCTGCCTGGAACATTTAGGAACTTCCTGTTCCACATATGGAACACTTTAGGACCTCTGCGTTCACTCGTCCCTCGGCCTGGAGTATGTGCGCACAGCCCAGCGTTTCTCCAACGTTAACGTGCAGAGGAACTACCCGCGGGTCCTGTTACAAAGTGGATTGTGCAGCCTCCAGGTGAGACCCGAATTTCTCTCCCAGGTGACGCTCTTGCTGCCGGACCCGGGACCACAGCGGGAAGCTCTGGCCCCTCCCACGGCTGGCCGCCCCTCCTCAGCCAGGTCTCTGCTCGGCTGTGACATTTCCCGGCCACCCCAGTGGCACGCCCACCCTCCCAGCCTCCCCCCAGTCCAGCCGCACCTTGCACGTCATCCCGGTTCGATTATTTCCTTTTGGTAGAATTGACCCCCCTGAAACCATCTTATGTATTTGGGTACACGCTTATGGTTCACATCCTTCCCAAGTAGGATGCAAACTCATGGGAGCTGGGACCTTGTCTCTGTTCGCTGCTTTACGCTTGGCTTCTAGAAAAGTGGGCCAGGAAGTGGCAGGCTCTCCGAAAATAAGTTTTGAAGAAAACAGAAACAAAAAGAAAGTCTATCTTGCTCTTGGCACTATTTCCAGGACCTGGCACAGAACAAATATTCAATAACTGTATATCAAATGAGTAAAACATTGTAAATGAGTGGACTTGGATAATGGTTTGATTATTGAGCACATACTATGTGTCAGGAACCATGCTAAGTCCCTTCCCTTGCGTATCCCAGCTTATCCCCCACTCAACAAAGAGAACAGAACAAAGTAGCCTCTATTGCGATCCCTTTTCAATCATTCCACCAGTGTTTATTGAACACCTACTATGTGCCAGTCTGTCCTAGCGCTAAGGACCCAGCAATGGACAAGACCGGGAAACCACTGCCTCAGTGGAGCAGACATCCTAGCCGGGGAGGGGGTGGGTGCTGAAAATGAATAAATACGTTCACTTGGTTGGAGCTAGGGAACTCAGGTACTGAGGGGTGGTCAAAGAAGGCTTGGTATTTGAGGAAAGATTTGCAAGACGTGAAAGACTGACACCTACAGAGATCAAGCAAGTTGCAGTGTATAAGCTCAGAGACTGCAAATGGCCCTGCTGTGATTTGAACCCAGGGCTGTCTGACTCAGGGACCTGTTGTTTTTCACCTCAACATTCCCCCACCTCCAATCTGCTGGGGGAATTTCCAGTTCTTTAATAGTTTCAGTGGGGGGCACCTGGTTGGCTCAGTTAAGCGTCTGACTCTTTTTTTAAAAAAATTTTTAAAATGGTTTTATTTATTGTTGAGAGAGGAGAGACAGAGTGTGAGGAGGGGAGGGACAGAGAGAGAGGGAGACACAGAATCCGAAGCAGGCTCCGGGCTCTGAGCTGTCGGCCCAGAGCCCGACGCGGGGCTCGAACTCACGGACCGTGAGATCATGACCTGAGCTGAAGTGGGTCACCTCACTGACTGAGCCACACAGGCGCCTTTAAGCGTCCGGCTCTTGATTTCAGCTCAGGTCACGATGTCACAGTTCATGAGATTGAGCCGCCGGCTTGGGACTCTCTGTCTCCCGTCTCACTTTCTCTCAAGAGATGGCTAAGATGTTCTGACTGCGGTTTGCGATTCCAGCCGCTTGCCCCCTGGCTACGCCGTGATGCAGAGCCTTGCAAACGCACTTGCCTAGCTCCCTGGCAGCTAGGGAGCTCGGCAAAGAGAGGCAAGTCTGCTGCCGGCGGGGGCCTCGCCCTGGGCTAGCAGAGGCCAACATCTGGTTTGTGACAGGGTGGGCCTCCAAAAAGCCACAGGACGGCCTCTAGTCTAAAGTTTCCTGGCAGTAAAGACAACCTTCTCCAAATTGATACTTTTTTCAAATAGAGAGGTCAAGTGCTCACCGAAATGACCTCCCACGGCAATCCTCGAGTGCCTCATAAGATACGAAACCTCCATCTGTCCGACTGACGGGCAAAGAGCCTCGTAAAACGGTACATTATTCTCAGGTACCTTTGCAGGGGCACCGGGCCCATTCCCCCCCGAATGTCAACTCCGCCCCGCTCCTCCCGAAGCTGCCCGTTCCAAGTGTTTACCATTAGCGGCCAGGCTCTTTCCGCAGACCTGTAAATTCCAAGTGGTCCGTCTAAAGTACCCCAGGAGGATGTGGGAACCACGCATGCAAAGGCCGCAGCCTCCCTTCAGAGATCTCCCACTTTCAGATCAAAGCCGTCTTGTCCTTGGTCCTAACGGCCATAATTCACTCCTTGCCCTAAAACCTCACGTTGCTTTTAAAGATTTGATGGACCCAGCAGCTGCGGGCCTCGGCCTTTCATCTCTGCTGGATTTATTTCCCCTTCTCCGGCCAGCTCTTCCGATCTTTGTAGTTGAAATTATTTCCAAAGGCCCAGGACTTGGGTGTTGCTCTCCCCTACTCCCGCCATCACCAGTGGGTGCTTCTGAGCCTGTCCTGAAACTCGGGGGGGGGGGTGCTCATTTTACAGAGCGCATCCTACAGATCAGGCCAGCCCAAGGGACAGACGAGGCCTGCCGACGTGTCCTGTTGAACGTTCTGTGTTTTTACTTTCCCCCCCTCTCTTTGCACAAGGGAAGCACTGAAACCCACGGGTTCCAGGGCATGGACTCTGCTAATCAAGGTCAACATCACCAGTAGTAAGACAGACTGACATCACGTAGCCCCTGATAACATGCACAGGGGGTACGACATCGCCTGTGTGGTCTCCTTGCCCCAAATGCACAACCTCCATCTAATCATGAGAAGACATCAAACAGACCGAAACCGAGGGACTTGCAACAAAATGCCTGACTACTGTTCATCAAAAGGTCAAGGTCATGAAAGACCTCGAGGGGCCGCCACAACAGAGGCACAGCAACTAAATGCAACGTGGGATCCTGGGGTCAGAAAATGGGTGTTTGGGGAAAGACTGGTGGTCTTCAGATGAGGTCTGTAGTTCAACTGAAGCACGGGGCACTGTCGATTTCCTGGTTTTGACCACTGCACTACTGTTCTGGAAACTGAAGGGGAGGATGGATGAAGGGCCTCTGGGAACTCTGAACTATCTCTGCAATTTTTCTGTAAGTCTAAACGTACTTCAAAATGAAATTTTTATTTTTTTTTAGTTTATTTTTAAGATTTTTGTTTCCTTTATTCTACTTCTTAAATTTTTTAACGTTTATTTATTTTTGAGAGAGAGAGAGAGACAGACAGAACGTGAGCGGGGGAGGGGCAGAGAGAGAGAGGCAGATGCAGAATCCGAAGCGGGCTCCAGGCTCTGAGCTGTCAGCACAGAGCTCGCCTGGGGCTCGAACCCACGAACCGCGAGGTCCTGACCTGAGCTGAAGTCGGACGCTTGACCGACTGAGCCACCCAGGCGCCCCTTCTTTCTTATAGTTAAAAAAATGTTTCTGTGTGTCTGTGGTTGGCTGAGGAATCACCCCAGAGATGTCTAGATCTGAATCCCTAGAATCTGTGTGTTACGTTACATGGCAGAAGGGGATTTTCAGAGATGATTAAGTCAGTTAAGGAGATGGGGAGACTGTCCTGGGTTACCCAAGTAAGCCTAATGTGACCACAGGGGTCTTACTAAGAGGCAGACAGGTGGGTCGGCGTCAGAGAGGAGATGTGGCCGTGGAAGCAGAGGTTGTGGTGATTTGCTCTGCTACCCACAGGACATTGACACAGCGCTCGTGTCTCTAACAAAAGTAAGAGAGAAAACTACAGCAGGGGCCACCCAATCTTTCTTTGGCTCAGCCCATGTTCCTCACTGTGACCTGCCCTGTTCCTGTGGACACTGCTCTTTGCTGCCCCTTGACCAGGGGCCTCATATCATTCATTCATTCATTCATTCATTCATTCACTCATTCACTCATTCACTCATTTATGCTTGCATGCTTTGTAATTACTCACTGAGGACACAATGGGGATCAGGACATGGTCCCTGGCTTTAAGGATCTCACAGTCTAAGGGGATATTCAAAGACATCAGCATCTAAGCTTAGAAAAGTCAAAAATCGTCTTCTTCGACAAATACCCAAAATA
The DNA here is from genome assembly GCF_018350215.1 of Panthera leo. Lineage (NCBI taxonomy): Eukaryota > Metazoa > Chordata > Mammalia > Carnivora > Felidae > Panthera > Panthera leo. The sequence continues at coordinate 14,063,285 of NC_056681.1, forward strand.
AATTTTAGAAAATGAACCGGCTGCCCCAATTTACGTTAGGTCTGTCTTCACAATAACCTGGGGGAGACAGACATCATGCCCAACCCTGACCTCTTAAAAATTCGGAAACGGAAGCTCAGAGAAGTTAAGTAACACGTGTACGGGTGCACAGCTGGTAACTGGCAGGCCAGCCCCGACGGGCGCCTGTGCTCGCTCCATTTCCCCAGGACGCAGCTCACACCTGCTGGGACCTGCCCCAGGAGCATCTCAAGCTGCTGAACTCTTGAACTCACCTTCACAGTCGGTACCTAAGTGGTGGCACATTTTATAGTGACAAACCCTAGAGTCTGCACTTGGCTGGGAGGGCTTGGATCCAATCCACCCCTAACACAAGCCCTCGGTCAGAGCCCACACACCGGACATTCGTACCCAGACAGGGCTGGGAACTCCAGTGGGCAGCCCGCGGCCAACTGCTCTGCGTGGAGAGGATGAGAAACCTAGTCACGGTTAGCCTCGGGCGTATCTGCATGCTAGTTTCTGTCAACAGCCTCGGATGGCAGAGCCTGACGGCCTCCCCCAGTGTTCGTTCTTTCCTCCTCTCTCATGGTAACAAAGCTTGCAAGTTTTAGCTGGGCCCATGGCCCTCCTGAATCAATACTACAATGCTACCCAACTTCCCTTGCAGCTGGGTTGGCCAAGTGTCTAAGATCTGGCCAATGTCACATGAGTACCTGCGACACCTGAGCTGTGCCCTTAAAGGGAGGGCGTGGGTCTTGCCTTCCACCTCCTTCTCTTTCCCTCTGGCTGGCCTACGGCTGATGTGAACCGTCTTGGGTCATGTGGATAAGGGCAGCAGCCTAGGCACTGTGGAACAGCAAGAGGGAAGGGGTCTGGGTCCCTAACTCTGCAGAGCGGCTTGCATCCAGACTGTCACGGAAGAGAGAAGTCAACTGCAGTCCCATCGAACCACTGTGAAAGCGGCCGAGCACATACCCTGAACACTCCTTCCAAACCCTCATACACCGCAGACGCCAAGTAAAACTCTCAAAGACAGGGCCCTGCCAATTTCCGGAGGAAAGCTCTCTTGGTTCGACAGCAATCCCATTGCTTATGTAGATGTCTAAGAAAAGGAGTTAGGGTAAAGGACAGGGCAGTCCAGGCAAAAGTTCCTTCTGGGGACAAATCCATACGAACACTGCCTTCCACCTACTCTACAAACTTGCAAGAAGTGTTTAAGGCAGAACGCAGTAGGCATTAACAGACAGACACGGAGAGGCACAGCACGAGCGGGGCAGGGGCAGAGAGAGGGAGACACAGAATCCGAAGCAGGCTCCAGGCTCTGAACCGTCAGCACAGAGCCTGACGCAGGGCTCGAACCCACAACCCGTGAGATCATGACCGGAGCCAAGGTCGGACGCTCAACCGACCAAGCCACCCAGGCGCCCCTGAATGTCTTCTTTGGAAAAGTGTTTATGCATGTCTTCTGCCCATGTCTTAACCGGATTCTTTGTTGAGTTTGGTAACTTCTTTATAGATTTTGGATACTAACCCTTTACCGCTATGTCATTTGCAAATATCTTCTCCCATTCCGTCAGTTGCCATATAGTGTTGCTGATTGTTTCCTTCACTGTGCAGATCCCCTCAGATCCCCTATCCTCCTCCCATCCGGTGGTGGGGCCTCTTTCCCTTTCCCTTGAATGTGGCCTGGCCTTGTGACCTGCTGTGACCAGTAATAACACATGGCAGAAGTGATGTTCTGGAACTTCCAAGCCCAGGCCTTAGGAGGGCTGGCAGTTTCCCCCCTCCCTTTCTTGGAACCCAGCCGCCATGCTGTAAGGAGGCTGGCTAGACACGGAGGAAGAGAGGCCACGTGGAGGAGAATCGAGGCACCCCAGCCCATAGCACCAACTGCCCGACGAGTGAGTACACCCTTCTGGGACACCTCTCACCCTCCCGACCACTCTTTTCTTCATCAGTAGCCAGCACCTACCACCCTACCATATAACGTGCTTACTTTTTCTATCACTTGTCTTGGTTTTGTCTATCTTCCCGTCACAAAAATAGATTTTTTTTGGTTCTACTTTGTTCCCTGATTGCATCTCGAGCACCTGGAACCTTGCTCAGCACGCAGTAGGTGTCAACAAATACTTGTTGAATGAATCAATGAATGAATGAATGAATAGAAGGAGTGTTCCTGAGGATCTGTGGCTCACAGAAGCGTGGACATGAGCATATGGAAAGCAGCCCCCACTTGAAGAAGGCCCTTCGCATTCTCACGACACTTTAGTGCCGTCTGTTGACAACAATCCCGATGCCTATGTAAGTCCCCGATGACTTTGATGTGAAGGGTGCCCCCCTGGGGTTGTACGAAACCAAAATCTGGGGCGCCTGGGTGGCTCTGTCGGTCGAATGTCTGACTCTTGACTTGGGCTCAGGCGATGATCTCACGGGTCATGGGACTGAGCCCTGCGTCGGGCTCTGTGCTGACAGCGCAGAGCCTGCTTGGGATTCTCTCTCTCTCAGCCCTTCCCCGACTCACACATGTGAGCGCACGCGAGCGCTCTCTCCCTCTCTCTCAAAATAAACTTTAAATAACAGACAAAAAACCCCCAAGCCCCAAAGCAGAGCCCCTGTGGGAAGAGCTATGCTCGCACACAGTGCCCAGCTCTGTTCCACACCATCAAGCCCCATGAGCGCCCCCCCAAGGCTGCCTCTCCAAAAACACAGTTTGGTCTCTGAACAACTTCACTGGAATCCCAAAACCTCGTAACACTGAATCGCTCTTCCTGCCCATTGCACAAACGAGGCACTCAAGAACTGCCCAACACTGATAGGAAAAGCGTCAACTTCTTCTTCTTTCTTTTTTTTTTAACAGACAGACACAGAGAGACAAAGCACGAGCGGGGGAGGGACAGAGAGAGGGAGACACAGAATCCGAAGCAGGCTCCAGGCTCTGAACCGTCAGCACAGGGCCCGACGCGGGGCTCAAACTCACAAACCGTGAGATCACGACCTGAGCCAAGGTCGGACACTTAACTGACTGAGCCCCCCAGGGGCCCCAAAAGGTGTCGACTTCTGTTGACCCACTCACGCAAGACCAAGATGACAATCGCGATGAAACCATGACATTAATTGAGAGCTTCTTATGTGCCAGGAAAGTCTCTGTGAGCCTCATATATGCATTAACTCTCATAATCCTATGAAGTGGGTAGTATCCTCAGCTCAGTAAACAGAGGAGAACATCGTGGAACAGAGAGATTAAGAAACTTACCCAAGGCCACCCAGCCAGAAAGCGATGGGAAGACGGTAAGTCGGGCCAGGTCATAAATGAAAGCAGAAATACTGCCTTGTGAGTTGTGGCAAGGTAGGAAGGGACCTGGCAGGCCACATAAAAAAATGTGGTCCGTACTCATGGCCACGGGCGACTGGGGAGAAATAACATTGGCTCCAAGGTCACTTCCTGTCCTTGGTTGTCGCTGGAAGGCACCTGACACGTTCATTCTTCCTGAGACTTCTTTGTGACCTTCCCAGGCTGAACATTTGCCCTCCCCTTTTTAAGCATTCCCTTTCCATGGGTTCCCTGCCTATGCCTCCCATCGTACTTAAATATACATTTGCACCGTGGTGAACTTTTCATTCCCCTGGAGTAAGTTTGCCAGTAAAAACAAAAGTGGCCTCGACGTGTAGGAGTTCACAGAAAAGCCCTTTTATGGAAAAATATAATATTTGTGCTCTTGGGCACTGAGTTCTGTAAGAAAGAGGAGGACGGACGTTCTTTTGTCACAGTCCTGAAGAGCTGGTAGGGGTCTGAGGGGTTAGCCCTCTCCTTCTTCCCTCTTTCCTTTCCCTCTTGAAGCATTTATAGTTGCCTGATGATCGCCTGCCCAATATCCACTTCCTCCCCATTCTTGTGGAGACGAGTCATCTAGAAGCACAACGTATCCAGGTAAAACTAATCACTTCTCTAGTCTTCCCTATAACCAAGGGTGGCCGTTCGACATAAATCCAGCCAATAAAACAAAATGTGAAAACTCGAGCTTTCCGAATCATAGCATTCCTTCTTGATTCTCCCTTCTACTGCCTGCCTGGAATGTGGAGGGAAGGGCTGGAGGTAAAGCAGCCATCCTGTGACTGTGAGGTGACAAACACTGGGATGAAACCTAGAGAAAAGCTAGGACACTGGGTTCTCTGTTGCTTGTGGCTAATGAACTCTGATGATGTGTGCTAGAGGCCATGGGTCCTGTGAGGTATGGGATGGTTCCTGCCATCTAGAAGCTCAAATATAGGCTAGGTTCTGTACTTTACAGATGGGGAAATTGAGGCAGAGACAGAATGAGCACGGTCATCGTTGCATTTGTAACAGAGGCAGGGTTAGAATGCAGACTTGGGTCTCAAGTTCCTCAGGGGTCCCACAGTGGGACAGAAACCCCAGTGGTGGGACAAAAGATAATTTTAGATGATCCTCTTTTTTTAGTCTCTTTTAACGTACCTCACAAGCAGCCAAGATCAGAGGTTAAGAGCTTGGACTCTGAGCTAGACTGCTTGGGTCCAAGTCCTGGTTTCACCCCATGCTTGTCATCTCACAGTCACAAGATGGCTGCTTTACCTCCAGCCCTTCCCTCCACACTCCAGGCAGGCAGTAGAAGGGAGAATCAAGAAGGAATGCTATGATTCGGAAAGCTCGAGTTTCCACATTTTGTTTTATTGGCTGGATTTATGTCGAATGGCCACCCTTGGTTATAGGGAAGACTAGAGAAGTGATTATTTTTACCTGGATGCGTTGCTCTTCTAGATGACTCGTCTCCACAAGAATGGGGAGGAAGTGGATATTGGGCAGGCGATCATCAGGCAACTATAAATGCTTCAAGAGGGAAAGGAAAGAGGGAAGAAGGAGAGGGCTAACCCCTCAGACCCCTACCAGCTCACTACTCGTTATCTGAATGACCTTGAACACGTTTTGTGCCGTCTCGGTACCTCAGTTTCCTCCTCAGTAAAATGGGCATGATAATAATCTCTATTATACAGTAATTGTGAGCATTTAATGAGGTAGTGTCTGAAGCACAGTATTAAATATTAAATATTACTAGCTCAAGGAGGAAAATCTCTGACGTCACTAATCTCTCTATCTCAGCTAAGAGAGCACAGGTTTCAGGTCCAGAGCCTTGGCTAGAATTTAACAATTCCCTTTTATTTTCAGTGACTATTTTTACCAACTTTTTCCATTTATGGCAAACAATGGTGGCTTTCCACCGAAGGCAGTGCTATAACTTTGCCTTTTAAAATGAATTTTAAAGTCAAAAGAAGCCTGCAAATTAAAAAAAATCAAGTTAACAGTACAGGTGGTATTTAGATGTGACAAAACCATGCATAAGATATTTGAGTGCCCAAAGTTTGAGTGCCCACTTCTTAATTTTTTTTTTTTTAACATTTATTCATTTTTGAGAGACAGAGCGCAAGTGGGGGTGGGGCAGAGAGAGAGAGGGAGACACAGAATCCCAAGAAGGCTCCAGGCTCTGAGCTGTCAGCACAGAGCCCGACGTGGGCCTCAAACTCACGAACCATGAGATCGTGACCTGAGCTGAAGTCAGACGCTTAACCGACTGAGCCACCCAGGCGCCCCTGGGAAACACTTTCTAGACAGAGGGGGGAGATCTGTCGTACCCACCCATACCTTCCCTCCCACGGTCACAGCAGACACCCCTAACTGATGATCCCTGCATACCCTTCCACGGAGACCCACAAGGAAATTCACCGAGGTCCACGCACGAGTGCCTGCATCGTGATAAAATATAGCTTATTTCTGGCTGTGGCTCTAGATCGGGGGACTGGCAAACATTTTCTGTAAAGAGCCAGATGGTAATTATTTTCTGCTTTGGCCATAAGGTCTGTGTTGCAAATACTCAACCCTGCCCCTGTAGCGTGAAGGCGGCCTTGGGCAATGTGTAAATGGATGCTAGTGACTGTGTGCCAATAAAACTTTATTTGTGGGCACTGAAATTCTAAATCTTACGGCAAGAAATATTCTTCTTCTTTTGATTTTTTCAGATGGATAAATTGAATGTATCAAAACCATTCTTAACTCCTGGGCTGGACAAAAACAGGCGGGAGAGAGATTAGGTCATAGTCGCCCCCATACCTGGTCTAGGTCCAAAAATGTTTGAAACTCACTGCTACAGAGTTTTATCCACACCTGCCCTCCTGTTTCTAGAAGTCTCTATTCGCTCTTTAAAAAGGCCACTCGGGATTTCTACTTCTATGAGGTATCCAGAGGAGTCAAGCTCTTTTTTTTTTAACTTCTTGTTTTTTAATCCACTCATTTTTGAGAGAGACAGCACGAGTAGGGGAGGGACAGACAGAGAGGGGGAGAGAGAGAGGCCATGAGAGAGAGGGAGAGAATCCTAAGCAGGTTCCATGCTGTCAGTGCAGAGCCCGACGAGGGGCTCAGTCCCACAAACCATGCGATCATGACTTGAACCAAGATCTAGGAGCCACCCAGGCAGCCCAGTAGTCAAACTCTTAAAAACAGAAGGTAGGATGTTGGATGCCAGGGGCTGGGGGAGGGAGTGAGGAGTGTTCAATGGACAGAGTTTCAGTTTTCCAGGAGGAAAAGCTGTGGAGATCTGTTGCACAAAAATGTGTGTGTAGTTAACGGTATTGTAACATACACTGAAAAATGGTTAAGATGATACCTTTTATGTTCTATGCCTTTTACCACAATAAACACGGACACACACACATCCCTCAGGGTTTCTTCTGGCTTCTGTGGATTTGTCCCAGGAGCATTCCTGAGGCAAAAGCAGCAGCCGATCTGTCCCACGGTACATGTGAGACCCTTTCCTGCGTGGCAGGGTCCAGAGGAGGCCCTCTGCTGACCTTTGGCCTTCCTGCCTAGGGACACAGAAGCCATCTCCCAGCCTGGTGAGGACAGGGCCACTAACGAGTTGCTGACCAGCTCCTCCCCTGCACCGGGGCCATGTCCCTTCTCTCTCCTGGACTCTGACAGTCATCTCCTCCTCCCATGAGTCTCTCTGTGCCCAGCCCTCATCGGCCCACAGGGCGCTCTCCACACGGCAGAAACTGCTAGAACCTGTGGTTGGTTGCACTGTACCCCCTACCGAACCTCCCCCACGCCTGTCTCCCCAAAACCTCAGAATATGACCTTATTCAGAAGGAGGGTCTTTGCAGATGTAATCGAGTTAAGAATTAGGGATGAGATCCTCCTGGGTGAGGGTGGGCCCTAAGTCCAACGACAGAGTCCTTATAAAAGATAGAGAAGGACGCAGAGACATGGAGAGGAGACAGAGGATGGAAGGATGCGGCCACAAGCCAAGGAACGCCTGGAAACGCCAGAAGCTGAAGGAGCAAGGAAGGAGTCAGAGGGAGCCCGGCCCTCCTGCATCTTGCTTTCAGACTTCTGGCCTCCACAGCTGCCAGACAAACCCAGTCTTTGGGTTTCGCTCTGCGGCTCTGCTTTTTTTGGAAACAAAGAATGGCTGTATTAAACAATGCGTTTCCTGCGAAAGCATACAAATATTAATCAACGTGTCAACCTCCCTGGTAAAGCTGCATGACTTTTTCTTTTTTTTTTAATTTTTAAATTTTATTTCAATCCAAGTTAGTTAAATATACCGTAAGAATGGTTCCAGGAATAGAATTTAGCGATTCCTCACTTACCTATAACACCCAGTGCTCATCCCAGCGAGTGTCTTCGTTAACGCCCATCACCCATTTAGCCCAACCCCCACTGAACACCCGGCCAGCAACCCTCAGCGTGTTCTCTGTATTGAAGCGTCTCCTATGGTTTGCCTCCCTCTCTGTTTTCGTCTCATTTTTCCTTCCCTTCCCCTATGTTCACCTGTTTTGTTTCTTAAATTCCACATAGGAGTGAAGTCATAATATTTGTCTTGTGACTGACTTAGCATAATACCCTCTAGTCCCATCCACATTGTCGCAAATGGCACATTTCGTTCTTTTGGATGGCTGAGTGATATTCCAGTGTAGATATATACTACATTTTTATCCGGTCATCAGTCAATGGACATTTGGGCTCTTTCCAATACTTTGGGCAACTGTCGACAGTGCTGCTATAAATAAACATTGGGGTGCATGTGTCCCTTCGAATCAGCGTTTTTGTATCCTCTGGATAAATACCTAGCAGTGCAATCGCTAGGTCGTAGGGTAGTTCTATTTTTAATGTTTTGAGGAACCCCCACACTGTTTTCCAGAGTGGCTGCACCAGCTTGGATTCTTGTGGCTCTTTGCTACAGCAGCCCCAGGCAAAGTGTGACCAAAGCCAAGTGGGACCCTGTCCTTCCTCCTGCCTTTTCCACCTCACTGGAGCCAAGCTGCAGCCCCACAGTGGTCCGCCGGCTCCAGCCCCATCATCGGCTCTTGGCCTCACTTCTCCCCTCTCTCCCCCATCACCTCCCCTCTGGCCGCCTGGTCCCTTCGCTGCTTCTGAGACCTGTAGGTGCCCCTGCCTCCTTGGCAGGCGCTGTTCCTTCTGTCTGCAACGCACTTCCCCCGGACCCTTGTGGAGGGCTCCCTTCCTCTCCTGCGGGCTTTGCTCAAATCCGCCTTGGCAAGGCCAGCCCTGACCGCGCCCCCTCCCCATTACCTAAATCGAGTTTCATACCAGTTCCTTCCCCTGCTCTATTTTTCCGCATGAATCCATCACTGTCCAAAACATTATGAGTTTCGCCTTAAAAAAAAAAAAAAAAAAGAACCTTATTTATTGTCTATGTCCCCCTGGTAGGATGGGAGTTCTGCAAGGGTGGAGTTTTTATCTTGTCTGTCACTGCTGGGACCCCAAACCGCGTGCACAGTGAATACTGAGAATAAATATTTGTGAACGAGGGAGTGAGTGTGTGTGGTGAGCAGAATAAGGCCTCTCCACTCCCCAAAGATACCCACCCTAATCCCTGAAATCACTAACGTCAGGTTGCGAGGCAAAGGGAATTCATGGTTGCAGATGAAGTTAAGGTTGCTAACCACCCAAACTTACGATGGAGTGTTCTGGATTATTGGTGGGGGGGTTGCAGTGTCACCACGGGGCCCTTAAAATGGGGAGGCAGGAGAGAGGGTCAGAGAGATAACCACAGAAGATCAAAGTGATGTGGCAGGGGCGCCTGGGTGGCGCAGTCGGTTAAGCGTCCGACTTCAGCCAGGTCACGATCTCACAGTCCGTGGGTTCGAGCCCCGCGTCAGGCTCTGGGCTGATGGCTCGGAGCCTGGAGCCTGTTTCCGATTCTGTGTCTCCCTCTCTCTCTGCCCCTCCCCCGTTCATGCTCTGTCTCTCTCTGTCCCAAAAATAAATTAAAAAAAAAAAAAAAAAAAAAAAAAAAAGTGATGTGGCAGGAGCGGGACCTGACCCTGAGTGGCTCTAAAGACCGAGGGAGGGGTCCCAAGCCCCGGAGCGCAGGCGCCTCTACTGGCTGGAAAAGGCAAGGACAGATTCTCCCCTGGGGCCTCCCGAAGAAGCCCAGCCCGGTGGACACCTTGGGGTCAGCTCACTGAGACCCATGTCCGACCTCTCGCCTCCAGGACCGTAAGAGAGCAAACGTGGGCTGTTCAAGGCCACTCATTCTGTGGCAGTTTGCCACAGCAGCCACCAAAGACTGATGTAATACTCATGAATAATGATACTGCTCATTGACATAGGGTGCTGCTTCTGTGCCAGGCTGCTCGTACACGTTCCGACTCATTTCATCCTTACAACGATCGTGCAACCGCACGGCCCATGAGGTGGAGACTCCTAAGGTCCGAATGTTACACACGTAAAAAGTGAGCCCCAGCGAGGCACAGCCGCTTGCCTCTTGCCAAGGTATGAAACGGCAGCCCTGGGATTTGAACCCAGGCGGTCTGGGTTCAGAGGCCACGTGCTGAACCCCCCGTGCTTGGTTACGAGGGTTACATGAGATCGTGTGAGCAGAGGTGTAGAACCTACCGGAGGCAATAAAGGCAAGGCTTCTGATCGAGGCTGCCTGGAGGAGGAGGTGAAAGGAAAAACGTGTGCTCCTATGTGCATTTACCACAATATCCTCTCATATTTTGAACCAAGCGGAAGAAGTTATTAAACACCCTGCAATCAAAGAACAGAACTACATATAAAGCCCCGGTCTGTTTGCTCAGGCTCACAGACCCCCCACGACCTTGTGGGACTGGCAACAATGGCTTCCCTTGCACAATAATGCTACCTTTTGTGGCCCTAATCCTGGCTATGTCCCTTTCCACACTTGTGACTCCCCCCTCCTCAGAGCCTCAGTTTTCTCCTCTGTCAGGTGGCAATGAACTAGCCCCAAGCGCTGAAGTCAAGACCAAGGGAGCGAATGCAGGCACAGCGCTCGGCCTGGCGCCTGGTCCCCAGCAGCCCCCATCCAGGGGTAGCTTGGTCACTACCGTGGCCTTTGATTCGTGGCGTCCGCGATGAGGCTGGCGGTCACTAAATATCTGTCAAACAAATGCTGGATACGAGGACACACTGTTAGAGTCACTGCCTGAGGGTCACGAGCTGCCCTAGGGGAGAAAACAGAGGGGCACGCTGGAGAGACATCTATTATGAATTTTCCTCCCCCTTGGGGAGGGGGTGGCGGGTGGTGGCGGACCGAAGGGGCCGGTTTTAAAACAATAAAGCCAATTTGGTATGGTCTGCTTCAGTGTTTGGAGATCTTTGAAAGAGATATTGTGTGGCTGGGGGTGGCGGTGGCCGGGAAGGCGGTTATATTTATACTGTAAAGAGTGAGCCCTGACCTTTGCCGGCAACAGCTTCTCCTTGTCGAACTTGCTGGGGTCTGGGCCGCCTTTGCCGCCACAGTCAGACTGAGACTAATGCAAGCCAGCTGAACAGCGGAGGCCTTGACCGACCTCTCTTGCTTGGGTGGTTTCAATTTTTGCAAAGCCCAGCCACTGCCAGGACAGAACGCAGCTCTCGGCCCCAAGCCTGTTGGTGCTCAGGCTGGGACCCCGGGTGGGTGATGCTGTGGAATGAACTGTCCCCAAAAAGGATACGCTCAACTCCGAACCCCCGGTACTTGTGAATGTGACCCTATTTAGATAGGGTCTTTGCAAATGTAATCGAGCTAAGAGGGGGTCATACTGGATGAGGGTGGGCCCCAATGCGATGGCTGGTGCCCTCATCACAAGAGGGGAGTCTGGGTACAAACAGAGGGACAGAGCCAAGGGAGGACCAAGGCAGAGACTAGAGGGCCGCGGGCTGCCAGCAGCCACCAGAAGCTAGGAAAGAGGCATGGAACAGACTCTCCCCCAGAGCCTCCAGAAGGAACCAGCCTTGCCACTGTCTTCATTTCAGAATCTAGCCTCCAGAACCGTGAGACGACGAACTTATGTTCTCTTAAGCCACCCAGTTTATGGTACCTTTATGGCAGTCTTAGGAAACTAATGGAGTAGTTCCCCCTTGTCTTTGAGGGATACATTCTAAGACCCCCAGTAGATGCCTGAAACCGTGGATGTACATATGGGCTATGTTTTTTCCTATACACACAAACATACGTACACGCCTACGATAAAGTTTCATTTATAAATGAGGTGCATTAGGAGATTAACAACAACGACTAATAGTAAAATAGAATCATTATAACAGCCCGCTATGATAAGTCATGTGAACATGGTCTCTCTCTCAAAATATCTTACTCACTTCCTTCTTGTGATGATGTGAGATGATACGATGCCCGCGTGGTGAGATACAGTGAGGCACTGTGACATAGCGTTAGGCTACTATTGACCTTCTGACCAGACATCGGGGAGGCGGGTCCTCTGCAGGACCCGCGGCTGACCACGGGTAACTGACATCACGGAAAGTAAAACCAGGGACGAGGGGTCTCCTGTACAGGTGGTCTTTCGGACTTGCTGGCGTTCATCGGTTCTCCTTCCAACTTTGGCAGGGACAGGGACATGGGTATGAGGGCAGTCTGGCCTCTGGACTGCAAAATCCGGGGAAGCCTCCGGGCCCTGCTGTGGGGAAGCTGGGTCACCCCGGGCAGAGCAAGGCCTGTCTCTGAGCCTCCAGTTCCCCATCTGTGCAAGGAAGATATTGAACCAGCTTTGTGTATCCAGACTTCACTCATCTCCCTAGGTCTTGATCCTCTTCACATCTTCAAATCACCTGTATTATCATTTTACTTAATATTTCCTTGAAATCAACTTCAGACTGACTGATGTTTTTGTAAAACTGAGAGTTTTCTTTTTTTTTTTTTTAACATTAAACACAATTTTTTTTGAGAGAAAGAGAGAGAGACAGTACGGGGTGGGGGGGGGGGTGCAGAGGAAGAGGGAGACAAAGAACCCGAAGCAGGCTCCAGGCTCTGAGCTGTCAGCACAGAGCCTGGCGTGGGGCTCGAACTCACAAACTGTGAGATCGTGACCTGAGCCGAGGTCGGACCCTTAACAGACTGAGCCACCCAGGTGCCCCCAAAACTGAGCTTTTTTTCTCTAAGTCATAACATCTATAAAATCGCTCCCTGTTTTCATTTGAATAAATTTGGCAAGAAGGCCTCGTATCACTACTGTAAACAAAAAACCAATGTCACTTGTCATTGATAATGAAAACAGAAAAACAGAAAATACAGAGAATAAATGTTCTTAGTTCTAGCTAAATACGTGGCCTGCCAAAGGCTCTCTCTCACTTTAAAATGAAATAAATAGGGGCGCCTGGGTGGCTCAGTCGTTTAGGTGTCCGACTTGGGCTCAGGTCATGATCTCACGGTTCGTGAGTTCGAGCCCCGCCTCAGGCTCTGTGCTGACAGCTCAGAGCCCAGAGCCTGCTTCTGAGTCTGTGTCTCCCTCTCTCTCTGCCCCTCCCCTGCTCATGCTCTGTCTCTCTCTGTCTCTAAGAAATAAATAAATGTTAAAAAAAAATTAAATGAAGTAAATATTTGCGGGGATCAGAAGGTGTTGAGGACCTATTAATATGCACCAGATAGAGACTTTCTTACTTGCTTTAGCACTGAACCAGAAAGACACAAAGAGGACAGGCACAGTGACTCACCCAGACCTGGGGATGGTTGGCCTACATCACCCTGTACAAGAGTTGGCAAATGATGGTCTGGCCACCTGTTGGTGCAAATGAAGTTTTACCGGAACACACACATGCCATTCCTGTGTGTGTTGTCTATGGCAAAGTTGAGTAGTTGCGAGAGACTCTGCGGCCTGTAAAGCCTAAAATATTTCCTACTTGACCCTTTCGAGAAAGTTTTCTGACCCATGACCTAGATGATCTATCCCCTCCCTTCTAGAAGTACAGTTCTGAAATCCTGCATCATCTCTCGTAGGTTTTGACGTTTGCTTTTTCTTGGCCTCTGTTCCTTTGTCCTTGAGTGACCCCAAAAATACTCTATGGACTTGGGTCTCCATCTAACGTTATAAAGAACTCCTTAGAAAAAAATAACGGAATTCGTCAAACACAACAGCATATGTTTATTAAGCACACTCTATGTGCCAGGCACTCTTCTGTGTGGTTCATAAATACTGTTTATCTTCACAGCAAGCCTCTAAGCAGGGATTATTATTGTCCTTCTGGCTGAAGAAGCTGAGGCCCAGAAAGGTTAAGTAACTTGACCAAGGCCACATACCTTCCAAGGCGGCAGAGCTGAAATCTAGACCTTGGCAGTCGGGCACCAGAGGCCACACGCTCCCTTGACCACTGATTGCTTCTGCTTCTTGAGACCCCAGTCAGTAGGATTCCTAGTCAATGCCATTAAAAGTGAATGAAACACCTACTGTGTCAATTAAACTCACAGAACCTGTATAAATGATGAGAATCTCTCCTCAAAGAAAGTTCGGGTGTGAATCCCCTGCCTCTGTTCAATTTCTCCACAGCCACTCTGCATACCGACAATAAGACTTAACAATGAATGGCTCTTCTTGTCTCAAAAAGCCACCTCCATTCATTAGCTCAGTGACAGACAGGAGGGACTCAATTTGGGCTACTTACTGCTTTGGGTTGCCCACTATCTTCCCCTGTTTCCTCGGACCACAGGGATGGGCAGGTGACTCAGGCTGGGCCAATCACAATTCCTGACCACTGTGACTGGTGTAAGAACCAATCAGTGATCTTCTCTGGGATTTCTGAAGCTGGGGGGTGGGGCGGGGGGAGGGAAGCCTCTTCTCCTCTCTGGTTAAAAAAAAACTGAGAAGCGTTAAGTCCCAAGGTACAGAAAGCAGTGGTTCCAGTCTTGTGGAACCAGCTGGTAGAAGGACACAGATGAGTAGAGAGAACCAGGTACAAGAGGTTTGCATCTGTGGTTCTGGGTCCCTGAGGCCAGCTATACTCCTCCTGAAGGCAGTGGGCTTCCACGAGCCAATACATTTCCTTTCTAAATCCTAACCTAGTCCGAACTGGGTTTTAGAAACTTGCAGAAGAGCCTTGCACGAAAGACCACACACACACACACACACACACACACACACACACACACACACACAACGATTTGTCTAAAGTCACACAGCAGTAAGTGGAATACCAGGACCCCCCCACTCTCTCTCCAGAATCATAATTTGAACATGATTTCTACAAGATTCCATGCATTCTCCCTGGCTAGGGTGTGTCCTGTGGACCCGTGGCCACCCTAGATTATGCTGCTGTCCTGGCATAATTATTAATGGTGCTCCCTCGCATACCAACAAAAATGTACAGGTTCAGACAATAAATTACACGGTCACTCCAACCACAGCACTATTAAATAAAAAGAAGTGTCTTTTTTCTTCATTTTAACCCCGTCATTTACATTTCATTCCGGGAACCAAAGCAAGCCAAACCTCAGGGTTTTGCCAAATTACATTTTGATACATTTAACAATACGTGCCCTCAAGAAGGAAGAAATAGCCAAACGCGGCTCAATGCATATAAATATACATCATCTATTAGACCAGAGACGGCAAATTTTTTCTGTGAAGGGCCAAAGAGTAAGTATCTTAGGCTTTTCAGGCCTTTTCTTTGTTGCAACTACTCAGCTCTGCCATGGTGGTGAGAAAGCAGCTGCAGATATTGCAAACATGAATGGGTATGGTGGTGTTCCAATAAAACTTTATGAACACAAGCTGCTGGACAGTCAGCTATGGTTTGCTGGTCCCTGTTTGAGAAGGAAAAGGCTGGTAGCTCCTTAAATGCCCGTCCTTATAGGTGGTTAAATAAATTACAGTGCACTGATTCAGGGGAGGACTACAAAGCCACTTGAAAGCATGTTTGCAAAGAAAGTTGAATGAGGCGAGAAAAAAGCACAAAATGCTAAAAAAAAATCCACGAAACCTAAGTCTATGGATCCAACATAACCTTAATTCGCTCACAACTATACATACACTAAATCAAAATCTTGGTGTGGGGGCGCCTGGGTGGCTCAGTCGGTTGAGCGTCCGACTTCGGCTCAGGTCATGATCTCATGGTCTGTGAGTTCGAGCCCCGCGTCGGGCTCTGTGCTGACGGCTCGGAGCCTGGAGCCCGCTTCCGATTCTGTGTCTCCCTCTCTCTCTGCCCCTCCCCTGCTCATGCTCTGTCTCTCTCTGTCTCAAAAATAAATTTAAAACATTTTTAATGTTTATGTTTGAGAGAGAGAGAGAGAGAGAGAGCAAACAGGGGAGGGGCAGAGAGAGAGGGAGACACAGAATCTGAAGCAGGCTCCAGGCTCCGAGCTGTCAGCACAGAGCCTGATGTGGGGCTCAAACTCACAAACTGCGAGATCATGACCTGAGCCAAAGGTGGACGCTCAACCGAGCCACCCAGGTGCCCTGAATATATAATACCTTTAAATTCATGCAAGAAATTGTTATTTAAAAGAAAAATAACCTAGCCCTCTTGTCACCAAGCCATCATGATCAAGTGCTTTAAGAGATCTCTCGTCCAGAGTCCCAAACTGGATGTCACGACCCACTGGCGGGATGCAAAACCTGTGGATGTGTCCTGATCAGCAACGTTTTAAATGAAATAGAAGAGGACTGTGTTTTGCTTCCGTTGCTTTTTTTCGGTGAAATAGAAACCATCGGAGGGTAAAATAATCTAGTATGAGGACGTGTTGTTTTTGCAGAGTTTCTGTAACCAGTCACGTACTGGGCTGACGTGCAAAGCATCCGTGTTAGCGTGGCCTGTCAGCAACCAAGGTTGGGAGCCACCGCTTTCTAGTTCGGTTCTCCCACTTTACAGATGAGAAAGCCGAGGCCCAGAGAGAAGACCACGTGACCCCTGCTACTGTCCCGTGCTGGGCAAACACCAGAAGATGGGCACCCCTCCCTTTTAATAACCTGCCTCCACCCTCCAGGCCAGCTGTTGCCACGTGCGATGTCAAATGTCCACATGATTCATGACCCCAGGGCAGGTCACAAGGCGGGAGAGAGGTTAAAACCGCAGCAACAGCTGATTCTGAGAACCTGGGCCCCCTGAGATCACAAATCCCACCCCCTCCCCTAAGGCGGAGTCCTCCCGTGGGTCTTTGCAGCCGCGTCCCTATGTTGGTCCCAGGGGTCTGTAATGAGACCAGTCGGAGAAGCCTGGAGAATTTAAAGGTCAGGCGGCTGATTGGGGCTCAAACGTAGAAGCAGCTGGGATGACCCAGGCTATGGTTTTGGGGGTTGCATGATCCCTTTTAGTAGCCGGTTCTTAGAAACCACCATGTAGGGCTGGAGTAGCAGATATGCAAGGTCTGGGAAGACCCGGTGAGGCTTGCTGAAGAGGCCGGAGGGGGGCGGGGGGGCCTGGCTGCCACAAAAAGGAGACAAACACACACGCAGAGATACGGATCCCGGTACAAAGTAGCAGGGACAGCAGTGGCCCAATAACCAAAGTTCAAGTGTGGCAACCAATACTCCAGGGTAGCAACTACGGCCGGGGACGGAAAAAGTACAGAGACTGAGAGTTTCAGAAGGGGCGAAAAATAGTAGGTCCGCAAGAATCACAGCCAACACTAATCGAGTGCCTGGACTGTTTCAGACGCTCTCCTAAGCCCTGTGCGTGAACCACCCGGCATCCAGCTCCAACAGTAGCCCCTGAGGTCAGCTGCTTCTACAGACTTCACCTCCAGATGAGAAAAACAAGTCTCAGAGACGTTATTTGCCTAAGGGCGCACACCTAGTGAGTGGTGGTGTCAGAATTCGAACCTGGGTGCCTGGCTTTCTCTGTGGAGTACTAGGAAGCCAGAAGATAGAATAAAGTGGGTTTAGTTGAACTGACTTTGAAAGAGCTCCAGGGGCGCCTGAGTGGCTTAGTTAAGTTAAGCGTCCGACTTCAGCTCAGGCTGTGATCTCGCGGTTCGTGAGTTCGAGCCCCACGTTGTGCTCTGTGCTGACAGCTCAGAGCCTGGAGCCTGCTTCGGATTGTGTGTCTCCCTCTCTGTATGTTCCTCCCCTGCTCACGCTCCGTCTCTCTCTCTCGCTCTCAAAAATAAATAAAGATTAAAAAAATTAAAAAAAAAAAAAAAGAAAGAAAGTGTTCCAGAATGTCTTATTTGGTGAAAAATACAAAAGGCAAATTGTAAAACAAGATGTACAGCAAGATGTTAATTGTTAAAAAAAGGAGATGGGGGGGCGCCTGGGTGGCTCAGTCGGTTGAGCATCTGACTTCGGCTCAGGTCATGATCTCACAATTAGGGAGTTCAAGCCCTGTGTTGGGCTCTGTGCTGACAGCTCAGAGCCTGGAACCTGCTTTGGATTCTGTGTGCCCCACCCCTGCACCCCACCCCTGCTTGTGCTCTGTCTCTCTCTCTCTTTCAAAAATGAATAAACATAAAAAAATTAAAAAAAAAAGGAGATGGGCTACCTAGTTGTGGGAGGAACCCCCCCCCCCGGAAAGATACACACTAGTGTTACTTAAGCGATTTAAAATAAATCTATGAAAAATGAAAAAAAAGCAGTAAAAAAGGCAGGTGGAATGTTAAATAATGTGGAGACAGAGAGACAGAGACAGAGACAGAGACAGAGAGCCCTGTGCTGAAAAAAGCAGAGAAAATTCCATGAAAGTTCCCACGTTTTCCTTCACCAACCGAACTTTTGGGAGTAGAAAAAGTTGCATTTGCTCTAAGGGTGCAAATTATGTATCCCACAGCTGACTTGTGGCTTCTCTCTGAGTGACGATGGATTTACAGAGTCGGTCTGTCTGTCTCCCACGCTATCAATGGCTCCCTGCCTGAAGCTGTATTCCCCCCTCCCTTAGTTATCTTTTTATTTTATTATTATTTTTTTTGATTTTTAAATGTTTACTTTTGAGAGAGAGAGAGAGAACGAGCAGGGGAGGGGCAGAGAGAGGGAGACACAGAATCTGAAGCAGGCTCCAGGCTCCGAGCTGTCAGCACAGAGCCCGACGTGGGGCTCGAACTTATGGACCATGAGCTCATGATGAGAGCCGAAGTCAGACGCTCCACCCAGGTGCCCCCCGTAGTTATCTTTTTAAATTCCTGAGCAGAAGGTCCGACAGCCTGGGGCTGGGAGCAGGCTGCTTACCACTTCTGTCTCAGAAATTACCAAGGCGGGACTGGTAGTTTGGACAGGACTCTCTATTTCTGTGTGTCTGTAGGTTTTTGGTTCAGTGTTGTTTCCTTTTTCATTCTTCCCCTCCTCTCCCACCAAAATAATCAGAGAGATTGATTCTGCCAATTCTGCCACATTTTCAACAAATTTTGCAGACCCAGACCCTGGTGTGGGCTCACTGCCTATTTCCTTGAAATGTCAGAAGTAGGAATGAAAAACAAATGACACCAGAGCAGAAACATCAAAGCCCCCTCTGAGTTTCTGTTCCTTTGGGAGTCCAAGGATAAGCTGGGATTCTAGAATTTTCTGAACAGGCCGCTGGGACCTGGCAGACATTGTTAGAGGCAAGTTCTGTGAATACTGGCGTTGGCTCCCATGACCCCCCCATTGTGCACTCCGCCCAGAGTAGCCAACTGGTCTTTCCAAGATGCAAACCAGATCAACCTCCTGTTCTAAACCCCCCAATGGCTGCCCGCTGCTCTCAAGACAAAATCCAAATGCCTTCACTCCGCCACGGCTCTGTGCGGTCCTGCCTCCCCACCTTCTGGCCCCCCTCCCACCCCTCTTCCCTTCACATACCAGCCGCTGGCCTCCTGTCAGCAGGAACACGCCTGACACATGACCGCTTGCCTTAATTTACATGTATCAGCTCTAGGTCACCTCCTCAGAGACCCAGCCCTGCCCGCCCCCCAACTGGACCCTCCTTCCCCAGACCCTCTTCACCGCATCTCCCTGCTCATTCTCCTTGGAATGCTCATCACGGTACTTGCTGACTCCCTAGCTCACCATCGGGTGTGGACTGAATTGTGTCCCCCCTCACCCACAATTCCTACGGTGAGCCCCATCCCCCACTGGAACTGTATTCCAGGATGGGGCCTCTAGGGAGGTGTTTATCATCAAAGGCGGTCATATGCGTGGGGCTCTAATCCTATAGGACCGGTGTCCTAATAAGAACGGAAAGACCCCCAGGGATGTCTTCTCTCCTCATGCACACACAGAAAAGGTCGTGTGAGGACACAGTGAGAAGACGGCCGTCCTCACGCCAGGAAGAGAGTGCTCACCAGAAACCAAATCTGCACGCACCTCACTCAGCCTGGGACCTCTCAGCCTCCAAAGCGGTAGGAAAATGAGTATCTCTTGTTCGGGGCTCCTCGTCTACGGAACTTTGTTATTATGACTCCAACAGACTAATACACTGTCGTACCCTCTCGTTGGGACACAAATTCCCTTCAGGCAGGCCTCGACTGTCCGTTCAGGGCTGTATGGCGTGCACCTGGCATGCTCCCTGCAACAGGGCTGGTGCTCACGAATGTTTGCTGAGTGAACAACAAATGTGAACGACAAACACAAACGCTTCTCCCCATTCCTGTACCTGCTGCCTCACAGACCAGGGGTTCTCGGGGGCACTGCAGTGCCCCTAGGGGTGCTTGGAAATTTACGGGGACGCTTTTATTGGGGGACCTTAATGGCATTTAGTGGGCCGGAGCCAGGCGTTGCTCAGTGCACGGACCAGTCCTGCAAAAGGCAGATTTTTCCCAAGTCCCATCTGGCTCTGCATATGCCAGACGTTCATTCACACATTAAAGACCTGGCTTTAATGATCTGATCCTACGACACAGGGGTCCGCGAACTGTAGTCCGAGGGCCAAATCCAGCCCACCACCTGTTTCTAAGAAGAACGTATCAGAAAACAGCTTCGCCCCTTTGTTCCATATTATCTACGGCTGCTCCTTCAAGCTGCAATGGCAGAGTTACAAGCAATTGGAACAGAGACTTAAGGTCCACAAAATCTAGAAGATTTACTCTCTGGCCCTTTTTACAGAAGAGGCTGGCTAACCCCAATCCCAGTATGTCAGTCCATTTCACACATACATACAAAGGGTTTGTTTGTTTCTTTTTCCCCAGCATTTTCACGTAGGTTAAAATTTGCAAGAATGCTTCCGTAGTGCGTTCGGTTGGAATTATACCATAATATCTTCGATTATTTTTTAAAATTTACTTATTCTTGAGACAGAGAAAGATCACAAGCAGGGGAGGGGCAGGGAGAGAGAGGGAGAGAGAGAGAATCCCAAGCAGGCTTTGCACTGTCAGCACGGAGCCCGACGTGGGGCTTGAACCTCCAAACCGCGAGATCAGGACCTGAGCCGAAATCAAGAGTCAGAGGCTTAACCGACTGAGCCCCCCGGGGCTTCGATTATTTTTAACCGAATGTTTAACGATATTCAGTTACACGATGCAGAAAACAACAGAAGTGCTCTTCCCTCACAGACCCTACGGCCTTCAGGGGGAAACTGGGTGTGAAAGTGAGGCTCCTTCCCTGGGCTGGGAGAGACACAGATCCGGAGCTTCCCCTCTGGAACAGGCTGCATGCTGGACATTTACCTCTGGTTCTTTCCCCAAAGCCAAGCCACCAGCAGTTGCTGTCAATTTCACATGCAATGTACACCTAGAATCTGACCAGGTCTCCCCACCGCCACTGTCACCCCTAAGCCAAGCGCCTGTCCTCCTTTGCTTGGACCACTGCACTGGCCTCCTCGCTGGTCTCGTGCTTTCTTTTGCCTCCACAGCCTGTTCTCCACGTGGTGGCCAGAGGAAGCCTGTTAAAACTCAAGACTTATCATGCCACCCTCCTGCTCAAACCCCTTCACTCTCCTCCTCTGTGAAGCCTTCCTTGACCACTCTGTGGCAAAAAACACATCACAAACCCAGCACTGGCTTCTTTCGTTTTTCCCTTAATTCTCCCTCTCCCCCCAACATACCATAGAACTTGTTTTTCTATTTATTATCCGTCTCCTACCGCAGAACATCTGCTCCTCGAGGGCAGGACCTAGAGAAGGAGCTCAGAGTCCCCCGTCCTGACATCAGTTTTCTCCATGGTCACCATGTAGAACAGGGTTAGCAGAATGGTGGCCAATGGGCAGAAGTAGTTCTTTTTAATTTGTTGCTACCAATTTAAGTTGTTTTTTTTTTATTTATTTAAAAAAATTTTTTTTAACGTTTATTCATCCTTGAGACAGAGAGAGACAGAGCATGAATGGGGGAGGGTCAGAGAGAGGGAGACACAGAATCTGAAACAGACTCCAGGCTCTGAGCCGTCAGCCCAGAGACCGACGCGGGGCTCGAACTCACGGACCCTGAGATCATGATCTGAGCCGAAGTCGGCTGCTCAACTGACTGAGCCACCCAGGCGCCTCCAATTTAAGTTGTTTTAAATAAATGTTTATTTATTCTGAGAGAGAGAGAGAGAGAGAGAGAGAGAGCGCGCAGGGGAGGGGAACAGAGAGAGGGAGACAGAGAATCAAGGGCTCAAACCCACAAACCTCGAGGCCATGATTGGAGCCGAAACCAAGAGCTGGACGCTCAACCGACAAAGCCACCCAGGTGCCCCCCAATGGAAGTGTTTTAAATTGGGGAAGATCTTATGAAGTTCTAATTTCCGGGCTTTTGGGTCTGTTTGTTTGTTTACTTTGGAATAATTGACCCCCGTATGGCACCACTTGGCCTTAGTGGAGTAGGGCCTCCTCTTTATGGAGGGCTAGGGATGCTCAGTTCATCCCAGGCTTCCCCCAACCAGCCCCACACACTGCCCTGTGGGCCGGACTCCCGGGGCATGTTGGTTTGTGACCAGTGGCAGAATGAAGAGAGCGGGCCTGGAGCCAGATAGCTGCGGAGTCCTTCTGGGCCTTGCCTCTTAGCACGTTCCAGTGCAGTTTTACCTATGTTGTGCCATCTTCCGATTATGGTCTGTTTCCCCACCCTGGCGCGCAGAAAAGCTGCTCCGTTGACCTCTGCTGCAATAATGGCATCTGAAGGCACCGCCCTGGGTCCCCCACAAGCTCTCAGTTCCACATGCAGACCCTGAGGGCGGCTTCTGGGGCCCTCAGTTCTGCAGCTTTGCCTCGAAAACCCCTCTTGCGGTGGGGGCAGGAAGAGAAGGCAGTGGAACACTCCAAAACAGAAAAATAAAACAATGTTCCAAGTTTTCAACTTTTCCACTTTTGCGTGTCTCAAAAAAACCCGATGATCTCAGTCAGCATGGGGTTTTACAACAAAACACCCATAAACCGGGTGGTTTACACAGCAGACGCGTATCTCTCCCACTACCGGAGGCGGGGGAGTCCAGAATCAGGGTGCCGACTGACTAGGTTCCTCACGAGAGCCCTCCTCCCGGCCTACAGACGGCCGCCTTCTCGCCATGCCCTCACACGGCCTTTCCTCGGGGGGTGCGCTCGAGGGGAGAGAGAGACAGGTCTCTCTCTTCCTCTTACAGGACACCAGTCTCATCAGGGGGGCCCCGTCCTCATGGCCTCATCTCACCCTAACTGCAGGCCACGGGCGGCATCTCCAAATACTGTCGCACTGGGGTTAGAGCTTCAATAGATGGATTTTAGTGGGATGCAAGCGTTCGTTCTGGAACACCTGCTAACTGCCTTCCCCGGACCCCCTCATTAACCAGGAGAGTTGCCTTTTAATGATCTCTTACAGTTGTGCCACCTGACATGGTGGTCACCAGCCACATTTACGGTTGCTATAACTAAAAGCAAACAACAGAAACATGTCATTGCTTCAGCTGTTTTGGCCAATGCTCAACAGCCCCATGTGGCTCGTGGCCACCATATTGGGCAGCACAGACATCCAACACTTTCCCATCATCGCAGGAAGCCTATAGGCCAGCACTGCCTTCATGAATTGTTGTTTTTTTTTTTTTTTTAAGTTTATTTATTTTGAGAGAGAGAGACAGAGAGAGCAAGAGGGGGAGGGCAGAGAGAGATAGAGAGAGAGAATCCCAAGCAGGCTCCCAGCTGTCAGCACAGAGCCCCACGCGAAGATCGAACTCACGAACCGTGAGATCATGACCTGAACCGAAACCAAGAGTCGGACGCTTAACAGACTGAGCCACCCAGGTGCCCCTTCGTGAACTGTGGATGATGAAACTCCTTTCTGGCCCCCAAAACTAAGGCTCAATCACCCAAGCTGCTTTCAAGGGTCATCTCCAGCGACTTTTGGTGATGGGGGTGACTAAATAAATCTTGTTCTGTGGTCAGAGGAAAAGACTGCCCATTTAAACTCCGTACGTCTTAAATCCGGAGGGCGTCAGCACAAGCAGGAGGTGGCAGGCCCGCCAAACCCCGTGAAGGTGACGAGAAGGTGACTGCCAGGGTGGAGGGGCCGCATGGCGCAAGAACGCTGACATGTATCGGGAAACCTCACCCACTTTGTCGTGTGCAGGAAAGTTGCTGATTCACACCAGGAAACCCGACCTCAGGCCAGGAACCCATGGATGCCAAGCCTGGCCCCTGTCTCGACTGACAGAGTGAGACCAGACAGACTTGGAGACTGGCTGGGCCGGGACAGCCTCTTGCCAAGAAGAAATGCGGAAATTACCCCACTTCGCCAGGAGGAGGCCACTGGGCTCCAAGGCAGCTGTGGCCATGCCCATCACTTGAGTCCTCCGGGAAATGCCTCACTGATGAAACAGGCCAGAGGTGGGCATGGAAGGAGGTGAGATCTTCCTGGGTCCCCAAGTCACCACCTGGTTGGGGATTTTCTCTGAGCACCCGGGGTTCAGTTAAGAAACTATGGAAACAGATTGCAAGATGGAGTCATGAAGACCAGCCTTATACATGTTCGTCTGCTTCATAAAGTATTTTAAAGGGAGTGTTTAAATCGGTTTGCCCAAGGGGCGCCTGGGTGGCTGGGTGGGTTGAGTGTCCGCCTTCGGCTCAGGTCACGATCTCGTGGTCCGTGAGTTCGAGCCCCGCGATGCGCTCTGTGCTGACAGCTCAGAGCCTGGGGCCTGCTTTGGATTCTGCCTCCCTTTCTCTCTATCCCTCCCCCACTCACGCTCTGTTTTCTCTGTCTCTCCAAACAAATCAGTTTGCCCACAATGAAAACGAAGGAGATTTCACAGTCAAATCCAGCTACAGGGATTACCCTGAAAATGGAAAGATTTAGCCTCCCCAGCGTCCCATTCTCGTGTGGCAGCAACGGGCGAAAGCCGAGTGATACCTACACCCCTGCCAGACGGGCACGTAGGCCTGACCGCTCACCACTCCCTGCAACATTACAACTAACTCACTTCTCTCTTTCATTGAGAAGAATCACCTCCCAGAGCAGGCTCAATCCACAGAACCGCAGAATCATTTGCAAAGAGTAACGACCTGCGTGTCTATGATTTGCGATGTAAATGTTTCTCAGTTTGCCACTTGTTTTCTGTTTTGTTTGCTTTTGTTTTGACTTTACTTCTGGTGTTCTTTGCCACGCCCCCCCCTCACCCCCCCTCCCCCAACCAATCTGTAGTTAAACTTGCTGTCTTTTCCTTGATGGCTAGCTTCTAAGTCACAGTGAGAAAAGCCTTTTCTACTCCAGGGTTATACAAATTTTGCTTACTGTCATTCTAGTTCTTTTATGATTTGACTTCTGACATTTAAACTGCTGATCCAGTAAAGAAGATGTGGTCTGTATATACAATGGAGTATTACTCGGCAATCAAAAAGAAGGAAATCTTGCCATTTGCAACTACGTGGATGGAACTGGAGGGTATTATGCTAAGTGAAATTAGTCAGAGAAAGACAAAAGCCATATGACTTCACTCACATGAGGCCTTTAAGAGACAAAACAGATGAACATAAGGGAAGGGAAACAAAAATAATATAAAAACAGGGAGGGGGACAAAGCAGAAGAGACTCATAAATATGGAGAACAAACTGAGGGTTACTGGAGGGGTTGTGGGAGGGAGCATGGTCTAAATGGGTAAGGGCATTAAGGAATCTACCCCTGAAATCATTGTTTCACTACATGCTAACTAACTTGGATGTAAATTAAAGAAATAAGTTAAAAACAAAACAAAACAAAAAACTGTTGATACAGGACAGGAGGTGGTGGGGGGATGGGCTAGATGGGTGATGGGCATTAAGGAGGGCACTCGTGGGGGTGAGCACTGGGTGTCGTATGTAAGTGATGAATCACTAAATTCTACTCCTGAAACCGATATTACGCTATATGTTAACTAACCAGAATTTCAATAAAGTTTTGAAGGAAAAAAATAAACTGTTAACCCATTTGGATTTTTTTCATGATATGCAGTAAAAAGAATGGATTTCCCCCCTCCAGATGGCTAACGAATTGTTCCAAAACCATTCACTGAATGTCTTTCCCCACTGACATGCCATCTGCCCCATGTACAAAATTCCTAGATACGCTTTGTCTCTTTCTGGATGGCACGCTCTCCTCTACTGGTCAATCAGTTTACACATACACCCAAAACAAGCTGTTTTGGTTACTAAGGTTTTATCATATGCTTAAATATTAGTATGCCTGGCACCACAGCACTCTTCTCTTGTACGATGTCTCAAATCTAATCTCCTGGTTCACAGAAAAGTAACCACAAATTGGCTAAAGATTTGAAGAGAGGCTCAACCTCATAAGACACACAAATTAGTATTATGCCAAGAAACCGCTTTTCATGCATAGGATTGGAAAAAATGCCCAATAACTAGATGACCCTGGGTTGGCCAGATCGGCACTCTCACACACTACTGGTGGGAGTTTAGATTGGTAGAATCCCTACGGAAGGTAGCTTGGAAAATCCACCAATTTTTAAAAATGGGACTTTCCCCTCAACCCCGAATTCTTCTTCTGCACAACCTACCCTTCAGATGTCCTTGCAGAAACACGAAATGAGACACATTTAGGATTATTCATAGCCATACTGGTGGTAATTGTAGACACCCAATGAGGAACTAATTAAATGATTTACAGCACATCATTTGAAAGAATGATAGGCACCTGCGAAAAAAAAGAGGAAGCCCTTTCTATACACGGACTTACAAAGTTCTTCAATATCTGTTGCTAATGAAGAAAGCAAAGTGCAGAAGACAGTGTATGTATGTTACCTATAAAAATAAGAATAAATGCAAGTGTTACTGCCATAATGTGACATAAAGCCTTCCTGAGAGGCTGTGTGTTGTGCAAAACTGTTCACTGAAATAATGGGGCTTATGGGAAAAAGTAGGGTCAGGGCAGACTGCTCAAAAGCAACACAACTTTGTAACCAAAGCACTGACAAAAGCAAGAATAATAATAATCTCAATAAAAAAGAGTAATAGAGAAGTGCTACAATAAATAGAGGACTTAGCTTTAAAAAAGAGGTCAAAGTATCTTGACAGAAGGGGGTATAAAGACACTGGAAGTGTTGAACTATGGAAACCAGGGCAAAATGCACCAAATATTGGGGAAATTGCAAAAGAAATTCTTCAAAAACAGAGCATGCGGCCAAACCGAAGTCAGACGAAGAACAAAGGGCACCAGGGACAGAACTGTGTTCCTAGAAGCTTGTTGTCTTTACCAGTGTTACGTATTTTGCATTCATTTGCTGTTACCATATGTGCTGGGGAGAAGTGCAAACAAACCAATATGGCTGTACATGCACTTCTGGCCAAGACTGGGTCATGGGGACTAGATTTACCTTCCCACGTGAAATAGTTAAAAAACTAGATTCCCAAGACATCAGACATCAGACAATGAATGACAGCAACCTTTGAGAGAAAGGAAACGAAGAATGAGCCACATGATTGCCCCATTGTGGCCGGTTTCCAGGAAGGGGCCCAGGAAGGTGCCCAGTGGTCTCTCTAAGCTGAACAGATGAACTGCAAGTCCAGGGAAGCCTAATGGGTAGGATTCACAGAGCAGAGTTCCAGAAAACAGAGCTGCACTGAGAGAGTGCTCCAGAGATTTGTGGACATTTCCCCTAGGGTGTCCACCAAGGCTGGAGGAGAACCACTTGAAAAGATTAGAAGGAACAAT
Source organism: Panthera leo (assembly GCF_018350215.1). Lineage (NCBI taxonomy): Eukaryota > Metazoa > Chordata > Mammalia > Carnivora > Felidae > Panthera > Panthera leo. The sequence goes on from NC_056681.1 coordinate 14,090,533, forward strand.
ACCCAGAGCTCATAACAGAGTTTCAAATAGTTCTTATTCCTGCCAGCCAGAGTGGAAAACCTCATAATTCATGGGGCATTGGGTAGAATACACAGAAAGGCTTCCTCAGTAGTGGGAAAATGTTGTTAGGTCAAGAGTGCCCTAGACCAAATGCTGCTCTGCTCTACCTAAAAAAACTGAAAGCAAGACTAGAGAGGATCAAACTGTTTCCATGTAATTTAACTGCATCCCAGAATAGAGCTTAAGAATATTCATAGAAATATAAAAATGTCCAGCATCCAACAGGTAAAATTCTCAATGTCAGGCATACAATCAGAACTTATGCACGCAAAGCATCAGGAAATATGACCTGTAATGAGGAGAAAAATCAGTGAAAAATAACCGAGAAATGACAGAGATGACAAAACTAATAGATAAGCATATTAAAATAGTTACTATAACTGTGTTCTGTCTGTTCAAGGAGCTACTACAAAGACTGGGCATGTTAAACAGAGGCATGGAAGATTAAAAAAAATAGAGATCAAATATCTGAAGATAAAAAAAAAAAATGCCCTGAGTGTAATTAACAGTAGATCAGATACTATACAAGAAAAGGTTAGTGAACTTGAAGACATAGTGGGGAGGAACTACTTGAAGAAGTAATGGCCGAAACTTTTCCAAATGTGATAAAAACTATAAACTCACAGATTAAGAAGCTCAATGAATCCAAAGTCCTAGAATCATGAAAAAAACAGCACCAAGGCATCAAAAATGAAATTGCTTAAAACCAGTGATAAGGAGAAAATCTGAAAAGCAAACGAACCAATGCAACTTTAGAGTTCTCATTTGAAAACCGAGTTGACATCGTTTCCTTACTTATGAAACATGAATGAATGACTTCTTGTCATAGAAATATGAAGTAGAATGGACTGTGTTCATGTTTGCTCATACTTGCAAAAAACCCCAATTCTGGATGGGCTCACAAGAACCTAGTTTAAATGGTTAACCGTTGAGGCTTTGGAAACTGAATGGATGTGGGACAAGGGTAGAAGAGAGATTTCTATAGATGTTTAAACTAGGTAAATACATGAACTGCTCAAAAAATAATGTAAAGGAAGAGTAAGTTTAAATGTAACTTTTTTTTTATCACAAAAGAAAGGGAGGGGAATAGGAAATGATGGCTAATGTGCATGGGGCTCCATTCTGGGGTTATCATATAATGATTTACAAGAAGTGTGTATTTGACCATTCAGATGACCAAAATATAATTCTCAGATAATACTGATCTTCAGCCACAGTTCCTGAAAACACATTCAGATCCATTAATGTGAAATGGGTGTCTTGTTATTAATCGAGGCGACTTTTGGACCCACCCAAGGGTGAGAGCTGGCCGCCAGGAGGACCAACCACGTGATTAAAGAGTTGGAACTTTCAGTCCCACCCCGACCTCCAGGGAGCGACAGAGGGGGCTGGAAGTTGAATCAGCCAAGGGCCAATGACTTAGTCAATCATTACTATATACGAAGCCTCCATAAAAACCCAAGACAGCAGCTTTTTGACCTTGTCAGAGAGCTCCTATGCCTGGAGAACTAGAATCCTCTTATGTGCCATTGAGCCAGGCCCCAAGCTTCATGAGGACCAAAGCTCCTTTGTTCAGAAATTTGCCCTTTGTATCTTTTCATCTGGCTTTTGATTCATATCCTTTGATAAGCTGGTAAATGTAAGTAAGTGTTTCCCTGAGTTCTGTGAGCCTCTCTAGCAAATTAATCAAACCCAAGGAGGGGTCCTCGGAAGTTCCAGTCTGTAGCCAGTCGGTCAGAAGGACAGGCACCTGAAGGGAGGGTGGGGCAGTCTTGTAGGACCGAACCCTTGACCTGTGGAACCTGATGCTGTCTCCAGGTAGAGAGTGTCAGAATTGAGTTGAATTCTTGGATGCCATGCTGGTGTCCAAGAATTGCTTGGTGTTGTCGGGCGGGGGACTCCCCTGTTGGAATTGGGTCCAGGAACCTTAAAAAAGGTGTAACGAGGGGTGCCTGAGTGGCTCCGTTGGCTAAGCGTCCAACTTGGGCTCAGGTCATGGTCTCACAATTCGTGAGTTCGAGCCCTGCATCAGGTTCTGTGCTGACATCTCAGAGCCTGGAGCCTGCTTCAGATTCCTTGTCTCCCTCTCTCTCTCTGCCCCTCCCCTGCTCAGTCTCTCTCTCTCAAAAATAAACATTAAAAAAAAGTGTAATGAAAATGTGGAATTAAGAGAGTGGGGAGGGTTGCCCAACTTTGTGAATATAGTAAAAGGACTGCATTGTATACTTTAAGAGGGTGAACTTTATGGTATGTGAATTATACCTCAGCAAAAATAAAATACAGAAAAGAAGAACACATTCATGTTCATCATTTTTTTTTTTTTTAAATTGGAGAATCACACAATTTTACCAGAACGGGTTCTAAGGGCCATCACGCCCAGGACTTCCGGCCGAGAACAGTCTTTTGTGAGAAGGTCCCTATCCAGATCTACCCAGAAAGACTGGCTACTGAATTCCACTCCTGAAGAGCCACGAGGTGCATCAGGCTGCAAAGGGTCTGAGAAGTCCTGCAGCAAAGACATCTACTTAATTTTGTGCTGCACACTATTTACCAAATGTATTTGGTGCAGCTGACCATGAACTTTTCCAACCTCTCTCTCTTTTCAGTGAGCATCTGTGAGCACCAGAGCTGTGAGATACAGATCTGGAGAGTTCAATGGCTTGTCCAAAGTCACACAGCTTTCGGTGCCAGAAACCGCTAGGTTTCACAAGTCCAACACAAACCGGTCCCTGAAGTCTCTGGCTGAGATCACTGGCTTCCAGACCCTTCTGCTAGGCTTTTAATTCTCCCCCTCATCCCTGAATCACATGCTTCCATGTTCCTGAATGGCTCATGTTGGGTTCTGAGCTTCACTATTAACGTTCCCTGGTCTTTGGTGAATACAGAAGGAATACAGAAGGAACTGAAGAGATCTGACTATTTTCAAGTCCCCGTATAAGGCAGATTTTTACCAGAAGGGGAGTTTATGCTGATGTGGAAGAGTCAACAGTCTCAAATTAGTACTCCTCTTTTCTTCTACCAGGACTCCTTAATAAAACTGAGAATTCAGGAAACACAGGTGAACTTGGGAAGAACACAGACCGTCAGACCTGAAGTTAAGATAGCAATTCCGTTGTCTCTGGAACCCGCGCAGTTGAAATTCCCTGTATAACTTTTGAACTTAATTACCGCGGAATACACTTATCATGATGGACAAAAATAAAATAAAACGATAAAAAGAGAACTTCACTGCTCATGGTCTATGCTGCCTCACCAATAACAGTCAATTAACACGTACTTTGTGTGTCCTATATATTACGTACTGTATTCTCACAATAAAGTAAGCTAAGAAAAGAAAATGTTATTAAGAAAATCACACGCAACAGGTAATACATTCACAGGACTCTGCTGGATTTATTGAAAAAAAAATTTGCACGTAAGCGGACCCACCTGCGCAATTCAAATCCCTACTGTTCAAGGGGTCAACGGTAACAACAGCTAACATTGGTAGAGCACTTAGTTTGTGCCAGGGGCTGCTCTAAATACTTCACACACACACACACACACACACACACACACACACAGCTCAGCTCATGTAATTATCACAGTACGCCATGCATCAGTATGATCAGTACCCAATTTTAGAGGGGAAGAACGCTGGCTCAGGGCCACATGGTGGAACACTGCGAAGTTCACTTCGCCTGACTTCAGGGTTACCGATGTTAACACCTATGTTACAAAACAAATAGCAGGAATGAGAAAAAGAGCACCCAGCCTTTACGGACCTCATCTGACGTGCCCAGGAATCATTCCATTTCGTCCCCCCGAGAGCCCCTTGAGGTCCTCTCCCTTGCTAGGATGCCAGTTCCCAGGTGAGGAAACCGAGGCACAGGAAGTCAAGTGCCTCACTCAAATCGTGGGGTGTGTGGTCTGGGGCTCTCAGTCCCTCCACGGCACCAGCAGCAAGTTCTTATAATACACGCTCAAGATGTTTTCTTTTTAATCTTTGGAGCCGTTTCTGTGAGTAGCAGTGTTTCAGCAGGAGAAGCAAAAAGAAACACAACAACAAAAATCAAAGCCATGAGAAACACATTTCAGTTATAAAAACTCTTGGGTAAACTTGAAAAAAAGAAAATAAACAACAAGCGAAGGCTGACGAGTGCTGTGAACTTTTCTCTCTTATGTTTATTATACATTTGGTGGAGGGGCAGTGTTATCCAAACAGATACAGATCTCAGACCAGAGCCTTGAGGGGTGATGACCCCGCTGAGGTTTCTGGAAGTTTATGAGAGTAGGTAGAGGACCCAGAGGGAGGCATCCGGCTTATCTAATGCTTGCTCTGTGACCCTACACAAGCCATTCTGTGGCAGTGCCTCAGTTTACTCATCTGTAAAGTGATGGGGTGGTTGGTCCCTGCTTGGGTTCTTTCTGCTTTGACGAAATTATGATTTTAATTCCCAGAGAGGAAAAAGACTCATCCCAGATTCTCCACACGGACCAATTTCACTCTGAGTGTTTTCAGACCCTTTCTTCATTCCCTTCCTCATCTGAAAAGCTAAGCTGAACTGACGTCTTCCATTCTGAAACGCACACGGAGTAGTTTCAGAGTTTATTTCTCCTCTGGAACCACTTGAAAAAAAAATAGTTAATAGGAAGCACATGGGCATGGTGTGTGAGCGTTCTGTGTGTTTGTGTTTGAAAAAAATACTTACGGAGGAATATGTCAGGCTTGCAGAATGCCTGGGCTGTCTCAAGAGCAGTTTATGGCCATTAGCATGAGACTGAAGGCAGTTAATTGGGACAAAGTCCAGCTGCTGTCACAGCCCTTCTGGCATCTGGGCCGCAAGGACGGTAAGAAAATAACCTGGATTATTCCCATGGTTGGGTGGGAACAGAGCAGATGTTTTTCGACTTGTGAAGGGCTGGTGGGGATTGAGGTGGCGAGGCAGGGTTTAGGCAAGTGCTCATCCATGGAGAATTGTCTTCTAGAGGGTTCTACAAGAGTGGGGAGGGCAGGATGGTATGGGGGTTGCATGCCTGGGCTCTGCAGTGAAACGGCCTGGCTTCAGATCCCACCGCCATAGCCATGTGACCTTGGGCAAGTTACTTTACCAATGTGGGCCTCAGCTTCTCCATCTGTAAGATGGGGATAATGATAGACCGTAGGTCACAGGGCTATTGGGAGGATTAAGGGGAATGGCGTATGGTATACACATAGCTTAGGATACTATTTGGAATCCTGAGCGAGTCCAGGAAATGGCACTTGGAGGAAACAGCACAGGCTCTGGAATTCTAGAAATCCGAGTCTGAATGCCAGCTCTGAATACTTATTGGCTGTGTGATATTGAGTAAATCACTTCCCCTCTCTGGGCCTCGCTTTCACCATGTGTAAAGCAGGCATGATAGTGCCCTCCTCATGGGGCTGCCATAAGGACCAGAGAAGAAATGACATATTCTATATGTCCTGGCTTGGGGCGGGGGTGGGTCCCCTCTTTGCATTCCAATCTCATCCCCTTTACTCACTGCCCCAGACTCATGCTTCTCCTTTGGGAGAACCTCCAGCTGCTCATGTGGCTTGCACCTTTCCATTACTCGGGTCTCCCTATCCATCTGGGTTATGTCAACCGCTACACCCCTCATCACTGCCCGTCACACTGCCCTGTCTCTGTCCTTCACAAGCTCTGTCAAAGTCTGTTAATAATCCATTTATTTGTTAATCGATTCTTTGCTTTCTCTCTGAGGGATTGTCACTGTTGCTGGCCATGTCTCCAGTGCCTAAAAGGGTGCCAGGCATAGAACTCGTACTCAATAATACACATTGAAAGAATGATGGATGGAGAGCCACTCCTAACGTCACTGAATCCACTTTTCTGCGGGGGTGGGGAAGGATGTCAGAATGGGGGAGGGTGGACTGTGTTTGCTGTTCAACCTTCATGGCCTTAGAAGTCCTGAGGCAGTAGGTCTCATCTCTACTCGCAGAGCTAGTAAACACTGGCTTGAGAGTGACCCAAATGCAAGTTCAAGTTCAGTGTCTTCAGAAGCCTTTATTATCAGGACTGCTGCCATAATTTCACTTCCCACTTGAAGATGGGTCCCAGGAGCTTGCACCCTTCCGTGAGACTCAGAAGGCTACCGTGGGGGGCCAGAGGCGAAAGCAGAAGCAGAGAAGAGCGAGGTTTGGGGGTGAGCCTGGGGGATGGGATTCTGCCAGACCCCTAAGAGATTCGACACATTCTGTTTACTGCACTTGCAGTAAAATCTAAACTCCTTGCCTTGATGTTGGGCAAACCGATCATTCCCTCCATGCCTCAATTGCCTCACCTAGAAAATGGGAATAATACCAGCACCAACACTTTGCCATGAAGGTTGTATAAGATGATCCAAACAACATCGTGTGGCATGTGGCAAGTGTTTGGTGTTGGCTGATGGTGTCGCCAACAAGCTCTGATACAGACCTTTACATGGGAGCTTTTCCAAGGGGTGGGCATTGATGCTCATCAGCCCCTTTCTCCACACACCCCCCTGCCTAAGATCATTTGCTGTCCCTTCACCAGGTTTTTCTCTGAAAGGCTGCCGTTGATATCCATTTTTATTGTTTCTTTAATAAGACATTTACAAGACAAAGTGACAACACTTGCGAATAGTTTTTTTTTTTTTTTTAAAGAAAAGTATAATCACTCATTAGCCCACGGACTTCCCATTACTCCTTTACTTTACTCTTGCATATTATTTTTCAAATCCCTGACGGTCACTTTTACCAGATTTCATGAAGGAAAAAAATACCAGGATGCGGATCCCCCAAATGACTGCCACCAGCCCTCTACTCCATGCTTCAGCCCCAATATGCTCCCAAGGGACTCTAAGAAGAGAAGGGGCCCTAGGAAGGTCAAAGAGTGGGCACAGAAGAATCCAGGAATCCAGTTACTTAGGGTATGTGGGGTGAAGTTACACACTGGAGTCTTCTGCCCTTTCTAAGGCCACCGTAGGGTGATGCAGAGCCCCGGAACCTTCTGCCTGGAACACCAGCTTCTTTACTAGGCTGCCCCAAACTCCTGCCACCTGGCATGTCTGAGTCAACAATGGACTTGCCTGTCCCGTCACACTTACCAAAGCCAACTCCTACCCACAGCCCTCAGGACCTTACATCATTTGGCTCTGTTCTCTCTCCAACACTCTCTCCTCCCACACCCCTTGAATCCTGCTCCAGCCTTGCTGGTCTCTGTTCTGTGCCTCAAACACATCAAGACATTGCCCCGCATACCGCTTTCGCACTGGCTGTTCCCGCGACCTGGAATGCTCTTCCTCCAGGCCTGTACATGGCCGAGTCCTCCTACCTCTTTGTGTGTCTGTCCCATGTCATCTCTTCAGAGTCTGCCCTGATGACTCCGTCTACAGTTGTATATCTCACCATTCCTGACCCTTAAATTGCTCATCACTCTCTACCCAAACTCCATGTCTATTTGCTTCACGGCACTCAACTTCTTCCAAATTAGCTGGTTTATTTGTTGCCTTGTTTACTGTCCATCTCTCCCTCCTGCCGTGCAATTGCCATAAGGGCAGATCTCATATCTGTTCTCTTCTGTCCACCGCTCTAACTCCTGGAGATAGATTCTGGCACATAGTAGGCGCTCAATAAATCTGGCAAGCAAACGAATGAATGACTGGACACCTAAGACAGGCAGTGCCTTGGAGGTGGACAGGAAGGGGCCGCAGCGCCACACTGACCGTGCATCTGGTAGGTGTACGGGCTCTGTCCAGTGGGTGGGGTGCTGAAGCTGGAGCCGTAGCTGAGGAATCCACTCTGGCTGGGGGAATGGTTCAAGCTGTCTTCTGTCTTGATACCTTGGAAGGAGGAAAAAGAGGCACCGGGGACACATGATTAGGATGCTTCCTTGTCACCTGCAGAAGAGCGTCTGAACCAAGAGAGCACACAATTTTATCAGTTTCCAAATCAGGAGCTGCAAACCGGTGGCTTGTGAGGCACAGTTAGCCCATAAACGTATTTTGCTTGGCCTGCATATTTTTAAGGAAAATATGAAATTAGTCGGTTTTGTTGAAAAACCAGGAGATTTCACTAAATAATCTGGACTTATGGCTTCATTTGAACAGCAAGATGGTCTAGCAACACCATGCCTGCATTCCCATGTGATGGCACAGCCTATCCCCATAGGTTCCCTGGGGTCACTATAGATACTGCACTGTCCCTGAAACATAAATGTCTGCTTTCAGTGCTGTCTTTTCATTGCAGTTGTACTCTTTTTTTTTTTTTTTCACATGCTAGGACCCTATCAAAAGTAGGAAAGGGAAAGGCAGGTCAAGAGGGACCCATATTGGGGCGCCTGGGTGGCTCAGTTGGTTATGCATCTGACTTCGGCTCAGGTCATGATCTCGCAGTTGGTGGGTTCGAGCCCCGCATTGGGCTCTGTGCAACAGCTCAGAGCCTGGAGCCTGCTTTGGATTCTGTGTCTCCCTCTCTCTCTGCCCCTCCCCTGATCATGCTCTGTCTCTCTGTCTCAAAAATAAATAAAAACATTAAAAAATTAAAAAAAAAAAAAGAGGGACCCATATTTTATATATGCCTCATGCTCCCTGCCTGGCTCTCAGGGTAGTGAGTTTTCAACCCCTACTCTACAGAGTAGGGCCATGTGTGGTTAATGTCCATCAAGATTTGGGGGTGAGTGTTAAATGAACCATCCTTCCTCTGTAAAGATCCGCCACTTAATCCTAAGACACACTCTCCACTCTTCTTGTGGGAGGAACCTGCTTCTCCAAAGGCCACAGTTACAAATGTGTCGTTTGCTTCAGCCACAGTCTGACATGCTTCCCCAAAGCACAGGCACCGATTCCATGAGCAGCTGGCTGGAGAAGGGACTGTACTGAGGCAAGCGGCTTGATCCGCCATCAGTAGCCCACAGATTGTATTTTTATTGAAAATGTAATAAACTCTGCTTATCTCTGTCTACCTACCAGATGTAAAATAGTATCTCCACGCTGTTTATGTTTACATCTCTTTACTTTTTTAAGCTTATTTATTTATTTTTGAGACAGAGCGAGTGAGAGAGTGAGCATAAGCAGGGGACGGGGCAGACGGGGAGAGAGAGAATCCCAAGAGAGGGAATCTGTGCCGTCTGTGCATGGCCCAACGCGGGGCTCGATCTCACGAACGGTGAGATCATGACCTCAGCTGAAACCAAGAGTTGGACCCTTAACTGACAGAGCCACCCTGGCGTCCCTTTTTATATCTCTTTAAAGGATATTTCTAGTTCTGGCTCCAGTTTTGTAAAGGCAGTTCCTTCTTTTTCACCCATTCAGTTTCACGAATGAAGACAATGCTTCCAAAACATGGAGAAGCAAAGGAAAAGAGAAGCGTCCCTGCTTTCTACCCCCAGGAAGCCCTCCCCAGCACGGAGGATGGTCCACTGTTCTGAGCAACACACAAGATATCAAAGGATTCTGTAAGACAGACATGGGGAGTCTATTATATGCTCAGAGTATTGAGTTCTTTCTCCTGGTTCCTGAATTCCCAATGTCACCCACCATCAGATGCCAACACGTTCACTTCCTGTTGGGGAAGACTTCTGCTTCTTTAAGAGACTGAGATATTCTAGGGTAGACTGAAAAACATGACCAGGTTCTCTTGTCAAGAGGCAGAGTCCATTTTCGTACTTCTAGAATCTCCACTGGCCTTGTAACTTGTTTTGACTGATAGAAGTGGCTGAGTGATGGGAGTTCTGGAGACTAGCTGTCAAGTGCCTTTGAAGCTCCTACCTCTGCCCTCCTCTTTTTTTTTTTAAAGTCCATTTATTTTGAGAGAGAGAGAGAGCACGAGTGGAGGAGAGGCAGAGAGAGAGAGAGAGAGAGAGAGAGAGAGAGAGAGAGAGAGAGGAGAGAGAATCCCAAGCAGGTTCCGTGCAGTCAGCATGAGCCCAATGTGGGGCTTGATCTCACAAACCCTGAGATCATGACCTGAGCCTAAATCAAGAGAGGGATGCTCAACAGATTGAGCCACTCATGCGCCCCAACTCTGCCCTCCTGGAAACCTGACACCAGCATGCTGTGAGCAAGCACAGGATTAAAGGGCAGGTGGAGGGAGCCATGCCAGCCAACCTGCCAGCCAAATGCAGCTTCATGAGAGACCCCAGGGAGACCAGGAGAGACTCTACCCAACCAATCCACAGAAGCACCAGAAATAGTTTACCAGTGTTGTTTTAAGTGATTAAGTTTGGGGTATAAGAGATAAATGACGGACCCCTGGGTGGCTCAGTTGGTGAAGTGTCTGACTCGATTTTGGCTCAGGTCATGATCTCGTGGTTGTGAGATTGAGCCCTGCGTCAGGCTCCGTGCTGGGTGTGGAGCCTGCTAAGATTCTCTCTCAATCTCTGTCTCCCTCTCTCTCTCCCTCCCCCTCCCCTCTGCCCCTCCCCCCTCAAAAAAATAAAAAAATAGTTTAAAAAAACAGATGCATGAGTTGTGGCACAATCAAATAATGGAATATGGAATATTACACAGAGTGAAAATGAATGAACTACGGCCACAGGCACAAACAGGGATAAATTTCATAAGACCTAAGGGTGGGTAGAAAAAGCAGGTGTCAAAAGAATAGAGACTAAAAGAAACAGCGTCTATAAAGTTGTAAAACACGCAAAACAATACTCTACATAGGCCCATGGGCCAAATGGGGCTTGATGCCTGTTTTTTGCAAATGAAGTTTTATCGGAACACAGACACATCCATTCGTTTGTGGAGGAAGGCTTCTTCTGCATTAGAATGGAAGAGCTTCGTGACTGTGAAAGACTGTAGGGCCTGCAAAGCTAAAAATATTTACTATCAGGCTCTTCACAGAAAAAGTCTGCTGACCCCTAGTCTACATAAAGAAATGCAGAGGGATGATAAACATCAACTCCAGGCATGTGGGTGTCTCTGAGAAGAAAGGGAGATGACCTTTTATGCTTTTTATTTCTCACGTTGGATTCCAGATCGTGGTATTTGTAGTGTTCGTCTTCAGGCTTTTACCGATGTCTTAAATGTTGCGTAACAAATCGAGGAAAAACATATTCAATACCGCTCACCTTCTTCCCTCTAGCTTGCTCAAATGTGTCACTGCCTTGAAGCTATTTGCACAAAAGTAAATAATGCTGTTTGCCAAGGAGCACTGAAAAAGCTTCCTAACAAGACTCAACAAGGTTTGTCCAGACAATGAGCAAACACTGCTTGCTCAGGCGCAGGCACAGGTGAAGGAAAATGGCTTTTCATCCTACCTGTCATTGTTCAGGGACATGAACATTCCAGGTGTGTGTGGCAGCCTGGCAAGACCCTGCTGTCTTGATTGAGTATGTCCCTTGGGCCAGCCCTGTGAGCTGATCCCTTCGCAGAGATCAGGGGTTGGCCAATCACGGTCTGTGGACCAAGTCTGGCCTACTTCCTGTCTGTGTAAATAAAGCTTTATTGGAACACAGACACAGACACACAGTTTCCATATCGTCCGGCTGCCTTCACACTATGGTGGCGGAGCTGAATGGCTGCGACAGGGACTCTAGGGTCCGCAGAGCCAGAAGGACCATCTGGACCTTTGCAGACAACGGTGGCCGACCTCTGACACAGACAGCCTCGTCTATCTTCCCGGTAATGGCGAGGAGACGAGTAGCACCCCTGCTGCACGAAGGAGGAAACTGAAGGGGCTTGTCCAGTGTGTCAGGACCAATATGTGGCGGTGGGGGGGGGGGGTGCGGTGAGCCCAGGACATATGCTTGTACCACCTGCCACGTTGTGTCTGGACACAGGAGGGCCAGTTTTCTCTTTTATGCCGAAAAATAATACGGCTTCGGTGTCCCTGGCTGTCAGCCAGGTGGGGTAGCTTAGGCGGGATTATATCACAAGCCTTCTAGCACAGGAGGGACAGAGGGCTGGAAACAATGTCCACACCTGTGGGCCGAGGACTGTCACAGGTAATCCCCTAGGATTTATGGGATGCAGGCTCAGGCACTAGAGCTCAATGATGAAGAGACGGGACTCCAGGGCCAGGCTACTTTGGGTCTAATGCCACTGACCAGCTAGGGGACCCTGAGCTGGTTCTTTACCCCCAAGGACAGAGAACATTGAGGACTGAGGCGACGGCAGCTCAGCGACGGTGACTATTCCCAACGCCTGGCCTGTTGCCCCAACAGGACCCACCACTCTTACTCCTAGAATCACCCCCTGTCTATTCAGTCGATGCACTGCCCTGCCCCGGGCCACCACCGTCACCCCGCACTCCTCCTCAGTCTCTGACCAGGCTGCCTGCTGCCTTCTTCCTTCCCTCCAATCCAAGCTCCCCACGGCAGCTGACGCGATCTTGGAAAAAAAACCCAGACTGTAGCGTTTAGCCCTCTGCTTATAAACCTGCCAATGAGCTCCCGTTTCGCTCTGAATAAAACCCCAAATCCTTCCCAGGCCTCGCGGGCTCTGCCCGCCTCACCCACCTCATCCCTCACTGTGCTGTGGCTATTGGGCTCCTGGGACTCTCCAAATTCCTCCCATCTCGGGGCTTTCTGACTTCCGACGGGCGGCCCCCCTGCCTGGAGGCTGCCTCAGTTCTTAGGATGCTGAACCAGCTCTTTGTCTAAAAGGCCTCCCCGAAGCTGGAGCCTAGATGAAGCCTTCCTCCCGTTCTCCCTCACAACTGACTTCTCTTCCTCGTATCACAGAGCATAGTTCGAAACACGCGAAGATTTGTAAATCTTAAAATGTTTTTCTCCCTTTAGGCCAGGAGGTGCAAACTCAAACGTCTTTGGGGGACAGGCAGATAATTCAAGAGAGCCATGTGGGCTGGGTGGGGAGCATGACAAATTTAGGCTAATGGGCACAGCCTCAGAGTCACCTATTCCTGACACAAAAAAGAATGTGGGCTCAGTGCTGCGGGATCATCTCTCTCTCTCTTTTGAAAGACGTTAGAAATATATAATTTTTTTTTTTTTAATTTTAGAGAACAAGTGTGAGGGGGGCACAGGGGTAGAGGTGGAGAGAATCTTTAAATTAAAAAAAATGTTTTAATGTTTATTCTTGAAAGAGAGAGAGAGAGAGAGAGAGAGAGAGAGAGAGAGAAAGCATGAGCAGGGAGGGACAGAAATAGAGGGAGACAGAGATCGGAGCAGGCTTCAGGCTCTAAGCTGTCAGCGCACAGCCCGATGTGGATCTCGAACTCCCAAGCCGTGAGATCATGACCTGAGCCGAAGTCAGATGCTTAACCGACTGAGCCACCCAGGCACCCCAGAAATGTAAATTTTTACATTAGCATTTCGCATTTTAAAATTGGCAATTGATTTATTTTTTGTAAATGTTTATTTTTTTTAATGTTTATTTACTTTTGAGGGAGAGAGAGCATGCACGCATGTGCGTGGGAGAATGTGCATGTGCGTGGGGGACGGGTAGAGAGAGAGAGAGAGGGAGAGAGAACCCCAAGCAAGGTACATTTGGCGCAGATCCAGACATGGGGCTCAATCTCACGAGCATGAGATCATGACCTGAGCTGAAATCAAGTTAGACACTTCACCAACTGAGCCACCTAGGTGCTCCTAAAATTAGCAATTAATTTTTTAAACGTTAAGCATGTTTTATAGGTTAAAAGAGATACCCACATTACCCACTGGCCTTTACTTTTCAGCCTCTGTTGCAGACTGTAAGCTCCACAGAGGGCCCATTCTGCTTTGTTGGCCTCTGTGTGCCTAGCACACGACCCAATGCTGAGTGAATGAATTAATGAATGAATGAATGAATGAACACAAGAACAGAGCAGAGGTAGAGAGGGAGAAAAGGAAGGGAAAAAAAGGAAAGACTCAGTCTCTGCGCTTGAGCCACACCATCGAGTTGGGAAGATGAGATGATACATTCATTTAACAGACGGTGAAACTGAGGCCTGGGAAGGTCAGAGGCAGCTGGGCCCAGAAGCCAGGTCTCCTGACTACCTTTCCACTAGGCGTCTGTGGTTTCTACCTGTCCCTTCCTCCTCCGGGGACTACCTTGCCCTACATTCAGTTCCGTTCTCTTGGATGAGCTTGACCTGACTCGTGGTTCCATGGGTGGATATGTGGCCAAATGTGGCCATCCAGAGCATTCTATCTTCTCTGCCCCAGTGTCTCTGCCCCAGTGACTGGGAGTCCAGTCAGAGGAATCCCTGGGATGGTACAGGAAGTCCTGGACGAGAGAAGCTCTCTTTTGGGGGGAGGTACAGCTTGGAACTGTGAGGGCTGTCTTTGACACCACAGTGGGAAAGCCTCAGAATGAAGGTTAACCTTCCAAAGGAAAGCAGGGAGACTGATTCTTCATATCATCACTTGAGTACCTGGATTTAGCCCTGCCTGAAGCTCATACCCTAAGATTGTTCAGCTATGGTTTACAGTCAACACCCTTATTTCCTTAAGCTAATTAGCACTGGATTTTTGTCATTTGCTACCAAAAGAGATTTGGGTTGATACATCAGTTAAGATGGGAAGGACTAGCATGACTATAAGCCATAGGCAGTGTGATAGTTAATTTTATGTGTCACCCTCACTGGGCCACAAGCTGCCCAGACAGTTGGTTAAACATTATCTTGGGTATGTCTGTGTGCGAGTGTCTCTGAAGGAGACTAACATTTGAATCTGTAGACTGAATAAGCAGACTGCCCTCCCTAATGTGGGTGGGCCTCACCTAATCAAGTGAAGACCTGAATAGAACAAAAAGGCTAACTAAGTAAGAGGTGACTCCTTCTATCTGAGTGTTTGACCTGGCACATCAGTCTTTTCCTGTCTTCAGACTGGAGCTGAAAAGTCAGCCCTTCTTGGGTCTTGGGCCCGCCTACTTTTAGGCCAGAATTTACACCATCACCCCTCCTTTTCTCTGGCCTTTGGACTCAAATTGGAATGCCACCATGGGCTCTCTTGGGTCTCCAGCTTGCCAACCTCAGATCTTGTAACTTCCCAGCCTCCATAACTGGGGGAGCCAGTTCCTATCATCTCTCTCTCTCTCTCTCTCTCTCTGTCTCAATATATAGATATAGATATAGATATAGATATAGATATAGATATAGATATCTCCATCCCATTGGTTCTGCCTCTCTGGAGAACCCTGACCCGTACAGATGGGGGCAGGTGAGCGGTGGATGCTGGGCCAGGTTCACGGACTCTTCGGTTTGTAGCAATAAGGTTCTGACAGTCACGGTCTGTAGGTCTGTTGTTTTTGCCTTCCCGGCATCCGCTTACTTTCCTTCGCGAGAACCATCTCTCCCTCAGATACAATCCACACACTTCAGCCTTCTTATCTCTCTCATGTTCACCTTCTTGACTAGCTTGAAGCATTGTCACGTGACCCAACTTGGGCCAACGAGGGCTCCTAGGGATTCTGGTGGGGCCGCTGGGAAAGATGGGCTCTCCTTCCACTGGCTGTGCTGAGCTAAAAGGATGCCAACCCGGAGGGACGGGCACCATTTTGCTGCCACATGGGAAAAACCCGTGTGGGATTAAAGCCAACGCAGAGGGAAACGTCCGAATCTGGAGCGAGCTGTGGTACGCCTGACCTCCCCTGAGCACCCGGGTCCGGCCGTACTTGATGTTAGCTGTATCTCTAGATTTCCCCGTATGAGAGTCATTACATTTCCATTTTTCCTGACCTGGCTTGGGTTAAGTTTCTTACTCTTGCAAGCAAAAGAGGCCTTGATAGAATCTGTCGAACTAGAACCATATTTAAATGTGTCTGTCCTTTCCCTCTATTCCCATTCCAAAATGAGGCTGGCTGCATTTATCATTTTGCATTTAACGGAGGCAGCAGGACAGAAGAAAGGCCACAATGTTGGGGACCCCAGGGGGAGAGCGAGGGCTTGGTCTGGTACTCACTGTAAGAAGGGATTCCATAGGCTTGTGCCGGAGGTGGGTAAGTGGTATAAGGGGCAGCTGGCTGGACCCCTGCACTGTACTGTGTCTGGCCGTAGGCTGCCATGGCCGTGGGAGGCTGGCCGTGCAGGACACGTGGACAAGATCTGCATGGAAAAAGAGAAGATTACATCTCCGAAGCCAGGCTACCACCCCATCCCCCTTATCGCGGCGTCACCGCTACCATTTTCCTTTGGGTATTTAACTCCTTCCAGGGCAGAGACGACAACTTAGCTGTTCATCAAATCCCATTTCCTTTTCCTCTTCCTGGGCCCCGGGAAGGTTTTATTTCTTGCCTGCCTTGCAGTCAGGGTCGACCACGCGACTGGATTCTGCCCCGTAGAATGTATGAGCCATGCCCAGGTCTGGCCAATAAAACCATCCCCTGCGACCCTCCTGCCCTCTCTCCTCTGTTGGCAGCAAGTGTCAGGGTTGAGACGTCAGAGCTACGGTACGGATATCTCCTGGATCCTGAGTCAGCGTGTAGAGGAGAGATGCCCCGGAGAGTTTCACCGAATCCGCACGGAACTTTGAGGAAGAAACGAGCCTTTGTTGTGTGAAGTCACTGGGTCCACACCACTGACTACTGCAGCACAGGCCTATCTGTCCTCTCCTCTCCGTCCTAACTCAGACACCACCTCAGTTGACTGCAGCTGGGACACGGCTGTCAATCGAGATGCCCTGCTCTTAGCCAAGGGGTGGGCTCGTGACGGAATTCATCCAATCAGATCCTGTCCCGGGAATTTAAGTCTTGGGCTGAATAGTTCATTCCAGCAGCTACACTCTGAGGAGCCTGACTTTTCGTTCCTTCCTACTGCTTGGATCCCAGAGGCTGTCCTTTTCTTGATCTTTCTCAAGTCCTGATTATTCCACTCTCACTTACACAGGGAGCTGCTCCAGACTTTCCGGATAGGTCCTTCTGGGCTAACATCAGCTGGAGGCCATATTCCGTTACACGCAACCCAAGAACACAAATGGATTCTGCACTCCATGGTGACTAACAGGTTCCATGAAGGCCTGGGATTTAAAGGGCCACTTACTAGGACATCTGTAATATAATGAATGAGTGCTTCCCAATCCCTGTGCTCTTACCACAGGCTTGAAATGTGTCACACAGGCCCGATACGTGCATTATATCTCATCAGATGCTCACAACAACTCTCTGGGGTGGGGGGGGGGGGTTCTTGTAACTCCCACTTTCAAGAAGAGGAAGCCAAAGCCCCGAGACCTGAGGTCACAGCAAGGAAGCGGGGGATCTAGAATTTCAACTCGGGAATCTGACTCCAGGTTCACAATTACAACCACAAAACTGCATCTCTTCTCACTTAGAGACTGAGATGGGCCCAGCCCTGCAGGCAGCGATAAGTCACATCAAGGGGGGGGGTTATTCTAGCAGAAGGGGACAAGATGGTCATGCACAGTCCATGGATCCCTGATAATGGATAATTTCTTTGGCTCGTGCAGTTATTTATTTCTTTAATCTGCATTCATTGCCAACAGTTTCAAACCAGGAGGTTTCTCTTTTCCCGTCCCCCCTCCTCCCCCTGCCCCCAACACCTACAAAGCCTAGGTCTGCACTCCTGTGTGGCTTTACCAACCAATTTGAGTAGTGGCCACGTCTTGAACCACCACACTCTGTCTGTAACAGCCCCCACCGGGTCCACCTCCTTTAGTGACAAAAACAGCTAAAAATTCTTGTGCCCGTTACGTGCCAGGCACCTTCCTAATTCCTTTATGTAGACTGGCTCCTTTAAACCTCATACAACTACAACGACCCTGGAGGTAGTTACTATCCTTATCCCCATTTTACAGATAAGAAAACAGAGGCAGAGAGAGAACGAACATACTAGGATTGCACAGCTGATGCAGACTTTGAACCCGGCTCCAGAGGCTGCACCCTTAACCACTTCACTGGGCCAGTGTCTTTCTTTAGCTCACACACGGGGACACTAGGGCCTTCTGCACCCGACATCCTGTACCCACCTGCTCTAACCAGCCTGCTTGCCAGTAGATGTTAATGAGATCCCCAACTCTGGACTGGATTCCATTTTGGTTACATCACTTTATTTATTAAAAAAATTTTTTTTTGAAATGTTACTAGAGAGAAAGAGAGAGAGAGAGAGCAAGCGAGAGGGGAAGGGGCAGAGAGACAGAGACAGAATCTGAAGCAGGCTCCAGGCTCTGAGCTGTGAGCTGTCAGCACAGGGCCCAACGCGGGGCTCGAACTCATGAACTGTGAGCTCATGACCTGAACCGAACTCGGGATTCTTAACTGACTGAGCCACTCAGGTACCCCCGGTTACATCACGTTAGTTAAAATCTCTTCCTTTCCCGAATTCCTTCTATGTAAGAAGCCTCACAGCAGGTGTGAGATGGGTGCAAAGGTTTACAGAATTACAAAAAGATGTTCTCCTGCCCTCCTTTCCTTTTGACTTCTACGCTGATAAAGGGTTGGGGAACTTGTTCCAAAGCGCGTGAGGAACTCACTGGACTTGGAGACGCCAGAACCAGTCCTGGAGGGCGTCTCAGCTGCCAACATCTCTCTGTCGCGCCTGAGCATGAGTCCCGAGACTCGGGACTCAGGGCTGAGCATAGAACCTTATCTGAGCCTACTCCCAAGTCACACCTGTCCTTCGATCGAGAAGGTGGAAATTCCAGGCGACCAACTCCGGCTTCCCATCAGAACCCCTTTCTCCCTTGCGGATTCATCTGGGGCTACGGTGAAAACCTAGAGAAAGAGGAGTGGAACTCTCCAATTCCACGGCCTTAAAGAAGAGTTTAGGTGGATCGAACAGACCTCTGTTGCTACTAACAATCCCCAAACCGTCTGCAAGGAAAGGAGGGCTGAGAAAGTGTGTTCCTTCCAAACTGCTTCTCCAGTGTTGTCAAGGGAGGTGCGTGTCCGCATGTGGGGGAGCTGACCCTCTAGGCCGAGAGCACCTTGACCACCGAGGGCTCTCCGGAAGCCGTGGCCATCAGGGAGCTCGCTCTGCCCTTCGCACACCTCTGGTGCAACGCTGATGCTGCCCGTCCACCTGAGGGGGTCTCTGCTTTACTGGCCCGTCTCCTCCACTCGCCGGGCAGAGGACAGAAGGCAAGAGGGGGGCAGGGAGTGCAGGAAAGGGAGGGAAGGCGGGGACAGAGTAGAGGAGGGAGAGTGAAAAGGAGGGAGAAGAAAGGAAGGAGGAAGGGGAGGGAAAAGGAAGGAAGGACGGACAAAAAGAACAAAGAAGAAGGGAGGAAGAAAGAGCCAACACTCGACACTTGGCTCCAGGCTTCATTCTAAGGCCTTTTAACACGTTTTAACTCATTTCAAGGGGGCGGGCGTCGTGACGGTCTCCCCCTTTTCCAGATGGGGAGACCGAGGCCTGGGAGGTGGCGTCATGTGCTCCGGGTGGCTCAGCTGTTAAGTGCTGGTGCTGGGATTCCTCTCTGGGGATTCAGGCCCCAGAGCCTCAGCCCCGCAAGGAGGGGAAAGGTAGGGAGGCAGAGGAGGCGGGCAAGGGTGCTCACCTTGCGAAGAGCGGAGACACGCTCGGAGGGGCCGATGCGGTGACGCCTGGAGGGAAAAGAAAAATTGGAAGGGCTTTAGCTGTCGGAGTGATGATCCACTAACGCTGTGACTTTAGCTGCTCCCCTGAGTGGGAAGAACCTTGGAGAATTGCTGCTAGGGACTTTCTCAACCACAAAAGCTCATTCGAGGCACAACGTTTTAGCGTTTCTTCCTCAAAACCCCTCTCTGGGCGAGTTTCATCTCCGGATCCTAACTGAAGGACCACACGGAAAGAGTCTATAACATCTTGAAACATCGGGGTAGAACCCTCCCCCTCACCCAGTGCACGGATGGGGACACCGAGGCCAAAGGGACAGAAAGAACACGCTTGAGCTAGGCCCCATAACTAGACAGCAGCACAAACTGGAACCTGGACCAGGTTTCCTGACTCCCAGGCTGCTGCCATTTCCACTCCTGGATGGAGAACTATCCCGTTCCCTGCCTCAACGGCACAGCCCCGAGAACCCAAGACTGGCAGATACCAGTTGGCTTTGATTGGCCAACATCCACTTCCCTTCTCCTGATGACATCATCTTGACGTTCTTCCTCTCCCCCCCACCACCCAGTTTCAGCCCATGGGGTTCAGGTGGGGCTGGCCCCAGCACTTAGGGGAAGCCACACGCTGACGCATCTCCTAGGCTCCAGGTAGAGTGTGCAGCAGGGAGAGAGAAGGGGCCTGAGCTCCTGATTCAACCGTGCCCCTCGGCACACAGCATCCAGCCATCAGTGGAAGACAATAAGGCAAGAGGTGACGAAAAGGTGACGGAATGCAGCTGAAGAGAGGTATTTTCAAGAAGCCAATTTTACACGTGGACAGTCCACTTGGGGACCACGTTATGTCATCTCTAACAGGAAAACTCAACGTCCTCACCGTGACGCCCAGGCCAATACTAGATTACGTGCCCACTGATCGCACCAACCTCCCCACTCACACTCCCCGGTGCGTAGGGCAGTGCCTACGTGCTGGGGCACGTGGCTGGCGCGTCCCTGTGCCTCCTGAGAAATGCTCTCGGGTCCCCAGAACTCTGAGCCTCTCTCAGGCCCGGACTGGGGGCTCAGAACTTGCAATTCCAAGTCTACCACTTGGTATCAACGAGACCTGGGGGAAGCCTGCTCAGAGTCTCCGGACCTCAGTGTTCCCAGCTGTGAAATGGGGGGAAACTGATCTCACAAGGATGCGTGAAGACGAAGACACATTTACCCCGTGCTTGTTACCCGCCAAGCTCTAAGCGTGTTACTCGGACGCGTTATTGTTAATCCTCGGAATCGCCCCACGAGGAGTGTTCTATTCATACCCCCATGTCGCAGGCGAAGAGCTGGAGGCACAGACAGTTTAACTAACTCACCCAAGGCCACAGGGGTCATCAGGGGTGGATGTATGCTCTGAGCTCAGGCCGTCTGGCTCCGGGGTTTTTCTTCGCTACCAGGGCGCTGCAGCCCGCGACGGCTTCGTCACCGCACCAGCTACTACCACGCACCTAGGAGGTCACTACGGGCCAGGTCCTGTGCTACTGCTCACCTGCGTGCCCTCTCTTAGACCTCACAACGGTGCTACAAGGTGGGCGAAGTCACCGTCCCCACGGTACAGATGAAGAAACCGGGGAAGGCTAAGGGCCCTACTCAAGCCGCACGGCCCATGGGCACCGGAGCCGGGACTTGAACCCAAGCGCCTTGGGAGCCCCAAGCCTGTTTCCTGAACCGCTTCCCCGGCAGAGTTAAGTTCTGCCGGAGTCCCAAAGCCCCGGATCGAGGGTGGGCGAGTCCCAAAGTCCGTTCGGAGAGTCTGGCTCGAGCTAAACGGTAAAACCGAATGGACAGTACCAGCCTGGATGGCCCGCGGGAAGAAGGGGTTGGATGAGACTTCTGCTCCAGTTACAGATGTGAGAACGTGCTGTGTGAGGCGTGTGCACACGTGCGTGTGTGAGGAAGAGGAGTGCAAAAATATATTTCTCACTGTGTGTCCGGAACAGCTGTGGTCTAATGCCAAGGAAAGCCCCTGGCACCCAGTAGGTGCTCACTCAATGCTCATTTATTTCCCTGGTTGGGGTTCGCTGCCCCAGACAGGAAGGACCTCCAGCATCCCGTCCCCGCCCTCCCCCAGGACTAGAGGATGAACAGTCTCATTCCGAGGCAGACACAGTTCTCATTAGCGGTAAAAGCCCATGTTTTGAGTGCGTTTAGTAATACATAAGTTACTGAATTAAACATTTCGAATATGATTTCTTAAATAAGTATGTAAATATTCATAAAAATCGCATCTTATGGAAACAAACATTCCTATGGGCTCGGATTAACCTGGCGTTCTGTAAATTTGCAGCATCTTTCTGCCCCAACCTCCGTGCCGTGATTTGCATATTTGCTTCGCTCCAGCTTCCTCTGCTCTGAATTGTTGAGTAACCTGCCTTCCCCACGCGGGCAGGTCTCCCTCCCCTGCTTTGCAAACCTACAAGACTCTCCCCTTTCCCGCCCCGGCGACCCCCCGGGAAGACTGCGCAAGCGAGACACGGGCATTCAGTACAAGAGATCTTCCTGCTGCAGACTGCGTGACTTTTGAGAAACACAGGCTTTTAGCTTTTTGGGCGGGTATCACATTTAACTTTTCATCCAGGACCCTTGGGGGAATGAAAACCTGGGAAATGAGTACATTCCGTGGGGAATGATCTCCCTCCCTGCCCTGCTCCCTTCTGCCTTTTTTCCCAGGTAGGGACGGTATACACCTCGTCGGGAATCCTGATGGGACGTGACGAGGTGGGGCTCTTACGCTCCTTCCCTTCTTCAGGGGGCCTGGGTGGGACCGGGTCAAGGACGGAGAAGTTCAGTGCCTTGGACGCAGAGGTGGGTCAGGGCCTGGCCGGGAGCAGAGAGCTTCTCTGTCCCTCTGGCATTCTTGCTGTGGTCCAAGGCTGATGTCCTCAGAGGTCACAAGGACCAGGAGGCCTGTGTGCACATATGTATGAACATATCACCTGCATACTGGTAAGTGGGCCTGGCAGGCTGGTTCCGTACGGGATGCCAGCCCCCAGGTGGAAGACGGAGTGAACATCATCATTCAAGTCACAGGGGACAACTGGGTCCTCCGGGTAGCCCGGGACGTCTTTCGGTGATCTCCTGGCTGCTTGCGTTACCACTTTCTGAATGCCATTGTATTTGACAGCTTTCCCCGATGGCAGTCAGAGAGCAACAGATGCACTGAGGGTGGAGATATGGGAGGCCGGGCCACCGAGCTTTCCATGCAGCCCAGAAACAACCCTGCCCACAGCCCTGCAGCGTCACTGCCTGAAGGCAACGATGCTCTGCACAGCAGCACGACCGCGGTGCCACAGCTTGCCGGAGGGGTAGCGAGGGGGTGGACTGTGGTCACGAGTCCCTGCGTGAGGCCGGAGTCTCACAGAGTCTGGCGGAGGGGCCAGCAGGAGTACAAGCAAACTGGCAATCTGGGAGGAGGTCACACTGCTCATGGTGAGCCCCACACAAACACACGGGGCCATCAAGGGGCGCCTGGGTGGCCCAGTCGGTGAAGCGTCCGACTTCAGCTCAGGTCGCGATCTCGCGGTTCGTGGGTTCGAGCCCCGCGTCGGGCTCTGGGCTGACGGCTCGGAGCCTGGAGCCTGCTTTGGATTCTGTGTACGGCCACCCCCTCTGCCCCACCCCTCCTTGTGCTCTCTTTCGAAAATGAATAAACATTCAAAAACAATAAAAAAAAAACATGGGGCCATCAGCACAAGGGGCAGGTGACCCTCAGGCCCCACACCCAGTGAGTCCCCAGCGTCTTCAGGGTGGTGAAAACACCACATTCAGAAGCAGCAGCAGCTTACTCTCCTACTGGGGGGATCTGGAGCCTGGTAGATGGAGATGGCCTTCCACTGACCACAGCCTCCTGTTCTCAACCTCGTTAGTGCCACCGAACTTGCCATGACGCATGGGGCTGAGGCCAACGGAGGACTCACTGAGGGAGCCTTACATCCACGTTGCCAGAGGTGAAAGCAGCTGTAATGACCTGACCCGGTGTAGCCCATCTCCCAGCCTCACCATGGGTCCCAGAAGAGGTGGCTGGTACATACAACGGGACAGCTGGCTCTCAAGTGGGGAGCAACAGACAGCCTCCTCTGTTCCCTTCTGAATTTAAAACTCTAAGCTTCTTCCTCTTCCTCCCCAGCTTCCTATGGCTGGAGGGAGAAGGATTAACTAAACAGAGGGCCAAAACCTCTGGAATGAGCTCACTCACTCACTCACTCAACTCATTCATCCATTCACTTATTCCACGGCCCACCATGCACCAGGCGTGTGCTAGGAGCTGGGTTCTAACCGTGAGCTGAAGCAGTCAGGAACGTCCTGTGTAGTGGGGAAGATGGATGGCAAATAAGGAATTGCCCAAGTAAGTACTTAATTGCAATTATAACAAGTTGCGAAGGAAGAAAGTGGTTGGCATAGGGCAGTGCCCCCACGGGACTCGCCTGGGGCTCTTGTGGAAACGCAGACTCCAGGCCGGCAGGGCAAGAAAGCTGCCGGGTGGTGCTGACATGCAGCCCGGGAAACCACACTTCTGACTGGTGAGGGTTTGGGACTACTGGCTAAGCAAGAACTGCAAATTATTAAAAAGTATCCCAGTTCCGGGTTGGTAACCATAAATCTCCACTGGAGAAGTCACGAACTCAAATGCCTACGGGGCCGGGAGATAATGGAAAGGATCAAGACGTAAGATCCAATCAAGGCAACCAAAGCTAGGTCTGTGCGTGTGAATGCACACTTCTGTGTGGCTATGATTGTGTGAAGGAACTCGTGCGGAGACACTCACACTCTGTTCATTCATTTTCGTGCATTCATGCACCTACCGTGGGCCAGATCTCCAACCCAAATGTCTGTAACATGTCCACTTCATGTTCTTCCCCCCAAAAAGCACACGGGCTCAAAGGGGTCAGACCCAAACACGAATCCTGACGCTGCAGCAGGATAACTGTGTGACCTTGTGCCTGTCACTGCCTCTCTCTAAGCCTCGGTTTTCACATCCACAAGATGGGGCAATACCTCATAACCAGGTGCCTGCCAGGACTGCAAGAGGCAGGCACCTGCCAAGTGGGAACCGCTCCACGCCAGGAGCTATTCTTAGCTTTCCGTTCTCTGGGGCCCTTGCTTAAGCCACTTAAATCCGGGAGCCCAATTTGAATGTTGACACTTTTTTTTTAAACTCTCACTGGGAGGATTAAAAAGCTAATGATTCTGCAAGCGGCAGCCACTATAATGTTGCCTAATTGGACCCCAGGGGCCACTTCTAAGTGATCCCCATAAGATGAGACAATTCCTAGAGCAAGATGTCTTGAGGCAGGTCTTTGCTACAAAAGGTACAAGTCTCCAAACTGAATCAGCTCATCTCCCTTGGGTGGGGGGTTTAAGGTGCTCTCAGGCCAGGGACAACCACAGCGGGACAGAGCACTGTATCAGCGGTCCGGAAGCGCTCACCCCAAATCTGACTCTCACTGAGTGGCTACGTGACAGCAAACAAGTCATTTGTCCCTCATAGGGGTGTTCCTGAGGACTGAAAGAAACAAGGCCCGTAAATCCCAGAGCGCGAGGGTTTTAGGGGAGATGTGAACACACGCTCTTCTATGTAAATCATCACCAACTTATTTTAACGCGTATGCGAATCACAGCAAGACCGGCAAAGGCATAACTTTCCATTTCTGGAGCTGGTGTTACGTCATCTTCTTAAAATGAATTTACGGAAAGGGAGCAGTTTTAAAGAAAAATCAGTAAGCAAGCGACAAGAGAGGTGTTACCAACATACAGCAGACAATGGCTGGAGAATGTGTGAAGTCCAGGAGACACGGCCAGGGGTGAGAGCTCTTTATCCAGGGAAGGCATTTGATAATTAATAATAGTCGGTGCCCTTTTTCATAAGGAGAGGGTTGGCAATTTCCTTCCCCATACACCGGCGTCCCCAGAGTGTGATTTCTGTTCCATGCAAGTAGAGGTCATTCGGGGTGCTAAGGCCCCCAGGGAGCCAGCTGGGAAAGGCGGAAGGGTGGGAGAGGCACAGCGGATCCGCCTCTCGCCAGGTGAGGACTCTGGCAAAGGTCTGGGCAGCTCAACCTGGCTGGGGGGAGGAGATGAATCGAAATCTGCCAGGTCCAGGCAGGAACTCATGAGATGGGAACTTGAAATCAGACCCTATTGTGCCCAGGACAGAAGAGATGCAGGAGGTCTGAGAGCGGATAGCCCAGCTTGTCCCCTGGGCGCGGTCTCACCTCTCAGAGGAAACAACGAGAATACAGCCTTGGCTTCTGCAAAATGTATCTGCATTTTAAATGAAAAAGTTTTCTCTATTCAGCTTTGCTTTCTTAGTTCCGCAACATTTTTTCCTCTCCTTCCAGAAGACAGGATACAATTCAAATCCAATTTTCCCTTGAATAGCAGTGAATGATGGCTAATATTTCTCAAGTGGTTCCTATAAGCCAGGCGCTGTGCTAAGGACTGCATGAGTCTTCCCTCTATCAGTGTCCATAACAACTGAAAGAAGAACTTATTATCTGTATTTTACAGATACAGAAATAAGGAGATTTTACTAAGGATTCAAAGCTAATCATCGGCCTAAAGTTATTTGTGATTCCTCAAGACCATCCTGTGTTCATCCACCCATCCATCCATCCATCTATCCATCCATCCACATATCCATCCATCCATCCATCCATCCACCATCCACATATCCACCCATCCATCCATCCATCTAGCCATCTATCCATCCACACATCCACACATCTATCCATGCACTGATCCATCCATCCACCCATCCATCCATCCACCCATCCACCCATCCACACATCCATCCATCCACCCATCCATCCACCTATCCATCCATCCATTCACCTATCCATCCTCTACCTACCCACACATCCATCCTCTACCCAACCACCCATCTTCCATCCACTCATCCATCATCCACCCATCCATCCATCCACCCATCCACACATCCATCCATCCACCCATCCATCCACACATCCATCCATCCACCTATCCATCCATCCATTCACCTATCCATCCTCTACCTACCCACACATCCATCCTCTACCCAACCACCCATCTTCCATCCACTCATCCATCATCCATCCATCCATCCTCCACCTTTCCACCCATTAATCTATCCACCCATCCATCCATCCATCTAGCCATCTATCCATCCACACATCCACACATCTCTCCATCCACTGATCCATCCATCCACTCATCCATCCATCCACCCATCCATCCATCCATCCACACATCTATCCATCCACACATCCATCCATCCATCCACCCATCCATCCACCCATCCATCCATCCATCCACCTATCCATGCACCTATCCATCCATCCATCCACCTATCCATCCATCCATCCATCCATCCATCCATCCATCCATCCATCCACACATCCACATATCCACCCATCCATCCATCCATCTAGCCATCTATCCATCCACACATCCACACATCTATCCATCCACTGATCCATCCATCCACCCATCCATCCATCCACACATCCATCCATCCACACATCTATCCATCCACACATCCATCCATCCAGCCAGCCAGCCATCCACCCATCCAAACATCCATCCATCCATCCATCCATCCATCCATCCATCCATCCATCCACACATCCATCCATCCATCTACACATCCATCCATCCACCCATCCATCCATCTACACATCCATCCATCCACCTATCCATCCATCCATTCACCCATCCATCCTCTATCTACCCACACATCCATCCTCTACCCAACCACCCATCTTCCATCCACTCATCCATCATCCATCCATCCATCCATCCATCCATCCATCCACCTATCCACCCATCCATCCATCCATCCATCCACACATCCATCCATCCATCCACACATCCATCCATCCACCCATCCATCCATCTACACATCCATCCATCCACCTATCCATCCATCCATTCACCCATCCATCCTCTATCTACCCACACATCCATCCTCTACCCAACCACCCATCTTCCATCCACTCATCCATCATCCATCCATCCATCCTCTACCTTTCCACCCATTAATCTATCCACCTATCTATCCATAAATAATTTTTAAGGATCTACCATGAGTCATAGACTAAGCTCTTTGCTAATCAGGAACAATAACTTAAATATGTACATAGGAATAAAAAACTGTCCTTATCCTGGAGGAATTTGCCATCTAAAACAACTGTTCTCAACCCTGGGTGCACAACAAACTTGTCTGGAGAGCTTTAGAAAAATCCCATTGCTTGCGTCACACTACTGACGAATTAAATCAGATTTTCTGGGGGTGGGATCTGGACATGAGCCTTAGACATTTTTTTTTTAAACCTTCCAGGAGATTCCAGCGTGCAACCAGGTTCAAAGCCAGTGCAGAAATCTGGTTCTCAAAGTGTGGTCCCTGGGCCAGCAGCGTCAGTATTATCTGGAACTTGTTAGAAACACAAATTCTTGGGCCCCAGGCCCAACCAGCAAAGCCAGCAGTGGGGCCCTTCAATCTGTGTGCCAACAAAACTTGCAAGGTGACTTTGATGAAAAAGAATTTGAGAACCACGGAGCTAGCACCTCGCTACTCCGAGTGGCTGGTTGACCGGAAGCATCAGCATCACCTGGGAGCTTGTCAGAAATGCAGACCCTTAGGCCCGATCAGAATCTGCAAGTTAACAAAGTTCCCAGGTGAGTGTATGCACATTAAAGAGAGAGAGAGACACAGAGCTAACCTCCACCGAGTGTTTTCTAAGCATCGAGCACTCTGCAAAAGGCTTTAACATAATCGCGCTAAAGCTTTTCTAACCCCTGGCCTGCATACAGGTCACCTCTGTCACATTCCTGCTTTATTTCCTCATAGAAATTACCACCATCTGAAGTCCCATATTTGTGTAAAAATACCTGCCTCTCCCATTAGAACATGAACTCTGGGAAGGGGTCTGTCTCCTTCACCATTATATTCCCATCACCTGCACCAGGCGCTGGCTCACGGCAGGCATTCTGGAACAATTTAACGAACAAACACGTGCAGCGAACATATCTTCATCATCCAGGTGAGGAGACAGGCTCAGGGAGAACAGGAATTGGGTGACATTCACCCAGGGAGCAAGTGGCGGACCTCGAAGACACATATGGCCCGGCTGAGCCCAAACCCTGTAGGATGTGACGTGCAGGGACCGTGGGGAGATGCAGAAAGGGTCCCTGGAACACAGTGACCTGCAAAGTCCCTGAAGGCAGGCTGCGGGTGGGTCCGGTTCTCTCCCGGGTCGCCAGGGCCTCACGCACAGCAGGTGCATCAAACAAGCTGATGACCACCAGCATCTCCTCTAGAGCAAGAGGGCACGTGTTCAAATAACAGCCTGCATGACGACAGCCCGGCAGCATTGATTGCAAGAGCAAAAAATTACAAATAACCTCATGTTCACGGACCGGGCATGGCTTAATGAACTGGGTCATTCTTTAGCGTATTAGTCAGTGAAGCTAAAAAGAGGTAAATCATGTCTTAACGCGCCTTGAGTGAACAGAGCAAGTTAGAGCAAATCTGTATTACACGCTAGCTTTTGTGTCCCAGAAGTTTTTCCAGCGACACTGTTAATTCCTACAGTAAAGGTACCTTTGTAAATATATATACATAAACATACACACCTAAGTCACATAAATACAATCGGTACAAATGCGAGGGCTTACAAAAAGGTCTCAGCCTGCGCACAAAACGCGGTAACAGTGGTTGGTTCCGGGGAAGGGAGGGGACACTGAGCACGGGGAGATGTGGTCTGATGTTTCGAGTCTTTATAAGGATCGTGTGTTTATGTGGTAGCTGGGGAGTCGGAACTGACGTGTCACGGGAAAACAGAGGAAAAGGAAGGGCTTTAGGCAAGGGGTACGGGGCGTGGGGCCTACAGAGGGGAGCGCCCATTCAGCCGTCCCACCGTCCCACCGTCGTGGGGAGTGCTTCACCTTCTGTCCTCACTCGCTGGGCCAGGATTTCTGAAGCACCTGCTAAGTGTCGGTGTCCCACATGCTCTCAGCAGGGGGAGAAACCCAGACGAGGGTGGGCAAGGCTGCCTTCCGAGAACTGACATTCTAGCTGGGAGCCTGACAAACAACGAGAGGACACGCGTGCGCCTTCGGCAGAGGGTGGGACGCTGGAGACAGGCAGCAGGGCCCAAAACGGGGGTGGGTGGGTGTTCTGTCGGCTCTCCCCTCAAATGCGGCCCAGAATCTGAGCCCTTCTGCCTGCCCCGATCCAAGGCGCTGGCACCTCTCACCTGCATTATTGTAACACCTTCTTGCCTGGTCTCTGGGCTCCCATTCGGTCCTGACCCCCCGTTGTTCTCACGTCAGCGTTCTCCTGACCCCCAGTCGGGGGGGGGGGGGCTCCTATCAATATGCGGGTCACACAGCCCCGCCCCTGCTCTAAACCCTCTCATTGCTTCCGGCTCACTCAGGGTAGAAGCCACAATCCTGTCAGTGGCTCTCGATGTCAGGGGAGGTCTGAGCTGGCCATCTTTCTGACCTCGTCTCTCCCACGGCGCCTTGCTCCCTGGGCTCCAGCTGCGCTAGCCTCCTTATTGCCCCTCCGGTGCTCTGGGAACACTGCTGCCCCAGAGCCTTTGCACTTGCTGTTTCCTCTTCCTTCCACGTGGACACGAATGCCTTCCCTCATCTCCTGAAGGTCTTTACTCAGGTGTCACCTTCCCAGGGAGGTCCTTACATCCCTGCATTCCTTATCCTCCTTTCCTGCTTCTCCTCCCCCCCCCCCCGCCCCGCCCCCACCCCACAGCGCGTATCACGGTCCGACATGCTGTGTACTTTGCTTATTTACTGTTTTATCAGCCTCTTGCCTGCCAGACCCCTGGCATAGGCTCCGGGAGGGGAGAGGCTTTTGTGGGCTGACTTTCTAGTCCTTAAAACAATGCCGGCCTGAACAAACACCTGCCAAATGAGGGACTGAACGGTTACATGCGATAGGAAAGACCTCTGTGATGAGAAACGATGGCTGAGAAGATGGTCCTAGAGACAGGGGGAGACCAGGCCGAGGGAACAGCATGTGCAAAGACCCCGAGGGCAGAATCACGCTCCTGAGTTACAGCAAAAGAAACAAGGTCAGGGCTCTGTCCAAGGACTCGGTTCCCCGAGCAAAGGGGACGGGGAGGAGGTGACTTTGAGAGGCTGGCAGGGACAGACAAGGTGATCCTGGTGGCCAAGGGTAAGGAAATTAGACCTTATTCTATACTTTCTAAGAAACGCTAAGTCCTCTCCGTGTGTTAACTATTTCATCTTCGTATCACCTCGGGGAGGTCAGTGGAATAATTACTCCCCTTTAACAGATGAGGCAAATAATCTCCAAGAGGCTGATGAGACCAGGGACCCACAGATGGTTAGAGGCAGAGCCATGGAGGCAGTGGGAGCCACTGGGGGATTTCTCGGCTCCACATTCGTTCCAGAGTCCCCCTGAATGTAGGCCCCGTGGCTCATGCCCCCCGGGGTCCTCCCTGGATCTGGGTCCCTGCAGTCACTCAGTAATGCCTCTGTCACCGAAAGAAGGGCCCAGGGGGCCGAATCTGGTACTTGAGGCCACAACTAGGGTGGAATGTTCCCTGCGGAGCTGGGGAGCTCACCGCCCATCGCAAGAGAAGGAAAAGGGTGTGTGTGTGTGTGTGTGTGTGTGTGTGTGAGTAAGCTGCCCCTGCCGGCCCCTGCCTGCTCTGAATTTCGGAGCAACCTCCCCCCACCCCAACACCCAGCCCCAAAGCCTTCGCCTCAGCAGCCAGCCTGCTCCATCCAGGGCAGGGCAGAGGGTGCGGACAGCCTCCGTCACAAAAGAAGGAGAGAGATGGGGTGTCTGCGGGTGCTCCCGCTGTGCAGGGACGATTACCGGAGGCACGAGGACTCTTCAGGGTTTGGCAGAAAGTGATTCTGAAGTTTCCAAGCGGAGACCCCGGAGCCAGAGTGCCTGAGTCTGATTCCTGGCCCTACCACTAGCTGTGCGTCTCTGGGTTGCTTACTGTATATTTAACCCCCTGTGCCTCAACTTCCACATCTGTAAGATGGGCTCGTAGCCTAATAGGGGTGTCATAATTCAGTGAGAAACAGTATAGTGCACTGATAAGAAGAACAGCCTTCGGAGTCAGACGACCTAGGCTCAAATTTTGGCTGTCGCTGAACTGCGCCAGCTCAATCACGCCATTCGACTCCTCTGTGCCTCAGTTTCCTCATCTGTAACACAAGGTTAATCACGCTACCCCCTTCCTGGGGTTGTGGGGATTCAGTGAGTGAGTACAGTCACATCTAGCACACAGCAAGTGCCAGGTATTTGCTCTGCTGGTGACAGGGGAGGAGGAGGAGGAGGGTTAATCTGCCGTTACACTGCTTTCCACAGGGCCTGGCGCAAAGTATGTGCCTCGCAAAAATTAAGGACAGAAGGGAGTGGCAGGGATCCATCTGAGGGACAGCTGCCCCTCAGCTCCCACTAGTGGCAGCCAGGTGGGAATGTGGCCCAGCACGTCTAAAGTGCTCAGCATCTCAAAGGCAACTAGAAACCCAGGTTTTCAAAAAATATTTTCAGTGTTTATTCATTTTTGAGAGACAGAGACAGAGTGTGAGTGGGGGAGGGGCAGAGAGAGAGGGAGACACAGAATCGGAAGCGGGCTCCAGGCTACGAGCCGTCAGCCCAGAGCCTGACGCGGGGCTCAAACCCACAAACCGTGAGATCATGACCTGAGCCGAAGTCGGACGCTTAACCGACTGAGCCCCCCAGGCGCCCCTAGGAATCCAGATTTTTATGTGAACTCTCCTGATTCGTACAAGTTCACTTTTATTTAAAGGACGTTGTACGCCAAACAAAGACATACCTGAAGACCAGACTTGGTCGCGAGCTGCCAGTTTGCAGCCGTGGTTTTACACGCACCGTGGTTATTTGATTCAGAGGAGAATGACCATGGGATAGCAAGTTCAGCCACGGTACCACGTGCCCATGGTGTGCCAGGCAGCAGTAAGCAGGCTAGGAAGTGGGTCGTGATTATGCCCCCATTTGACAGGTAAGAAAACGGAGGCTCAGAGAGGTTAAACAATTTGCCAGAGGCCACCGGTCTGGGGAGCAGTGGGGCTGGGATTCAGCCTTGGATCTTCCTCCCCCGGCAGCCTCCTCCTCCTAGCTTGCCTGGCTCTGAAATGAGGTCCTGGGTCGAACAGTGCCTCTACTCAGAAGAGAATGATTGTCTTCGAACGGGGCTTAATAAATTGTCTCAAACTCTCAAAGAGCACAGTTTACACGGACACTCCAAAGGGCCACGAAGAATGAGGGCATGTTCTCCAGCATGTGGTTTGGTGGGGGAGCCCAGACCCTCTTGGTGGTACTTTCGGTTGACTTATCCCAGCTTTGTTACCAGCATGCGAGGGAAATGTCATTGCTCCGGTGATGGTAATCATTATTCGTGGAAGCCTGGCGTTGCTTAAAAGCAAATTCCTTGCGGTGTTGTATCTGACTAGACACAAGGCTCTGGTCTCCCACGACAGGATGCAGGATCGATGCCCCCTGAGCTGGCATCATACACAGACAGCGAAGGAGAGTCAGCCCGGGGTCCCGGGACACCGGCGGCAAATCCGAAAGCGGGCCCGACTAAAGGGTTAAGCCCAATGGTTAAACATAATAGCGTAATGCCTTTTGCTAACTCCCAGCTCTCCCAGGAAGGCTGACAGATCCCAAACAGAGCAAACAATAGCTGGAATTGTTCTAGCGAAAACTAGTTCGGCTGCACCATTTGCCAATAATTTTTTAAACAGCTTAACTCTCCTCTGCTTCCTTGACTCCAACCCAACCTGAAAGCCAAAGGCAGACGAGTTCTGGTCCCAGCGTCAAACCTTCGTAAACAAGACGCCTGCCCGGATGCGGGATGGCTGGGGGCGGGGGGGGGGGGGGGGGGGGGGGGGGAGTGGAGGGGTGGGGACAGCGCTGAGGGACAGACTCCTGAGCTGGAGCCCGGACCCCGCAGGACCCACCCAGGGCCGGGGCCTGTAACACACCCGAAACTGACTATTAGCCACAGTGGAAGTGTCAGCGTTTCTCGGGACAGGAAGTTCAGAACGCGAACCAGCACGCTCACACCTCTACCGACTAGATGGGAGCTGTCAGCAGGGCATGCCAAAGTTTCTTTTGGTCCAGAGGCAACAATCCCGATGGCGGGAGGAGAAACTGCCATCGTGACGGTGTTTTCGAAAGGATGCGTGTCTAAGGCTGCCAGTCCCTTACTAACTTCCGCGGTGGGGCAGGGGGGACCAACACAGGTCCCGCCGAAACTCACGCCAGGAGGCCTACCTTCTATGTCACTCAGAGTCCAGACATCGGTGTCGGTGCGGCTAAGCTTCAGTTTACCCGGACAATCGCCGTTTACAGTGAGGCTGGGTGAGATCACCAGTTCTAGCATTTCCTTGTACCTGAAAGAAAACAAAGGGAAATGTAATTTATTCATTAATTATGCATGCTTACTAATGATTCCTATTTCTTTCCCTAAGAGTATAAATATTAAAGCTGATTACCTAAACCCAGCCGTCTTATAAATTCTACATAATAAAAATTCACTAAACTTTTCATCAAAGGGAAATAAGGAATTAAAATGAAGTGCTTGCTCCCCTCCGGAGAATACATCCACTTGATTAAAACTTTCCCCTCCTTCATACTGTATTTTGCCATTAGAAAAATCACATCCTGGTCTCTTTTAAATGTCATCTGAGTGAGCTGGAACGAGCTAGGGAGCCTTCCCAGCAGAGGAAGGGAGACACGGGCGGAGAGAGAACGTTTGGGTTTGGATTCCCAAAAGCGGAGGCTTGGGGAGAGGAGGAGACTGCAGCTTCGAGACAAAAACGGACACAGTGCTACGTGGACTGGTGGAGAGAGGCGCGGAAGGCATCCCTGACACTCACGGAGTCCCTCCTGGCAGGCCAAACTCCACAGCCCATCATGCTGGTCCCCACCAAGACAGGAAACACCAGCTCCCAAATTACTCACGACTTCGATAAAATGTTACGGGGGGCAGGGAAAGCGCGGGACAAATCTCCTGGGTCTTTCGCATTTTTTAATCGAAAACCGGTCAGTGCTTGCACCGTATCTGGGCTCATGCCTCCTCGGTCCCTACCCACTGTGGTTAGGAAGTGAGGTTTCTTGTTCGTGTGTGCACAATCCCGTACCTGGCTGTTTTCACAGGGCTCAACGTATCTGGCACTGATTCAAGGTGTCCTCAGAGAGAGGCTGAGTTTGTCGATAGCACATCAGTATCGTGAGGTCATTGTCGGGGAGAATCTGCTATCATCGCTTTAATGGAACACAACATACGGACTGGTGGCAAAGTGGCTACAAACTCAGATTCCATCGTGGAAAGGTCACGGGTTCCGATTTCAGTTTCGCTCTTCACTGCCTTTAGAAAGTTACCAAACTGCTCTAAGTCAAAAGCTTTCTCGTCTGGACAAGGGGATTCTCAAAGTACCTCCCCGAAGAGGTCACGGTGAGTATGAAAAGCGATGGTCCCCGTAAGGAAAGGCCTTAGTAGGTAGTAATCTAAATGTCCATTCAGTCCCAGAGGAAGAGTGATGATGCAGGTAGTGTGTGGTCCGACAGCAGAATGTGATACAGCGGTGAAAAAGACGTAACGCACTACTCCACACAGCGCGACGGACAGACCGACAAAGTACTGAGCAAAGAGGCAGAAGGGTACCCAAAATATGATATTTCTAGGAAGTGCAAAATATACAAATCAATACTAGCAGCGTCTGGGGGGCTCAGTCGGTTGAGCGTCCGACTTTGGCTCAGGTCATGATCTCACGGTCTGTGAGTTCGAGCCCCGCGTCAGGCTCAGTGCTGACAGCTCAGAGCCTGGAGCCTGCTTCCAATTCTGTGTCTCCCCCTCTCTCTCTCTACTTCTCCCCCGATCATGTTCTCTCTCTCTCTCTCTCTCAAAAATAAATAAACATTAAAAAGAATACAAACCAATACTATATACCGTTTAGGGATATACACACATGCAATACACAGATAACAGTACGTATGGGATGAAAAACATTTCCGAGAATGAGTAACTCAGGGGATGGCAGGGGGATGCCATTTGGGACGTGGTACCCCGAGGGCCTCCAGTGAGTTCGTAACATTTTGGTTCAGGGCTCGACACAAATTATGGCCCTTCCAAATCCAGCCCATCTTTTCCTGTGGCCCAGGGGCTCAGAATGGCTTTCACATTTTTAAACGGTTTGAAAACCAATCAAAAGCAGGATCACATTTCGTGACCTGTGAAGCTCACAGTGTCCGTAAGTAAAGTCTTCTTGGAACCCAGCCCTGCTCGTTGGTTGACTGTACTGTCCAAGGCTATGCTCACGCCGCACCTTCTGAGGACGGCAGGAGTGATAGGGACCTGCAAAGCTGAAAATATTTAAGAACCTTGCAGGAAAAGCTGGCCAACCCGGTTTTAGTTTGTAAGCAGGGGTTTGGACCTACCACTGCTATGTGGCTATTACACATCCTCGCGTGCCCGAAACGCTTAATAACTATAAAAAAAGAACAAAGCAGCCACTTATCCCAGGACGTGCACATAGGAAGTACTTTACATACACTTTTTAATCTGGCGAGAGGATTCCACACAAACAAGCTTCTAGAGTTTGTACCTTTATGTTCGCTGATAAACATCTGCCTGACGGGGAAAGGAGCAGTACTGTGACTTCTGGCCTCAGTCACAGGGCTTGTTTATTTTATTGAGTGCTCCTGTCGTCCTCAGGAGCTCAGAGCAGGAATGTGCTTGGGAGTTCTAACGCTGGGGCAGAGTACTGCCAGGAAAGCTTTTGGCACGTTCACCTTGGACTTTTGCCTCACGTGGTCAAGCCAACATGGAAATCACCTTTATTTCCCCCACAGCACCTGACACAGGATCGTGTTCATTCTGTCATCCTAGTAACATCTGAAGGACGGGAGGGGAAAAAAAAGATGGAAGGGACTTGGAAGGAGAGAGACCGGGGCGGGGGGGGGGGGGGGTGGGGGGAATCTATAATTGAGTGATTAGTTTCTCCAAACAGATTTTTATTGCATTATTTTATTCTATATGTTTATTTGTTTATTTAGAGACAGGGACAGCGTGAGTGGGGAGGGGCAGAGAGAGAGGGAGAAGGGAGAGAATCCAGGCAGGCTCTGCACTGTCAGCACAGAGCCTGACGTGGGGTTCCAATTCACGCAACTGTGAGATCGTGACCTGAGCCGAAACCGAGAGTAGGACGCTCAACCGACTGAGCCACCTGGGCGGCCCCTTCAAACAAGATTTTTAAAAATTTCCCGTTTAGTCTCATTTTTCCACCCCACCCGAGACAATGACTCTAATGAATGAAATATGTAAATATGTCTCCTTATAAATGATGCTCTATGGGGCACCTGGGTGGCTCAGTCGGTTAAGTGTCCAACTTCATCTCCAGTCGTGATCTCGCAGTTCATGGGTTCGAGCCCCGGGTCGGGCTCTGTGCTGACAGCTCGGAGCCTGGAGCCTGCTTCGGATTCCGTGTCTCCCTCTCTCTCTGCCCCTCCCCCACTCACACTCTGTCTCTCTCTGTCTCTCAAAAATGAATAAACATTAAAACATTTCTTATCAATGACACCGTATTGTTTTACGCGTGAATTGGGTTTTAATTTACATGGATAGTGCTGTACAGGAGATCTCTTCTTGTTTATTGGGCTTTTTCTCTCCAGTCTGCACTGTGATTTTATAATGGGTACCCACTGCTGAATAGTTATCAAGCATAATTATAGTTAGAATTCCATACTGTGTATTCACTCTACTGTATTTACGAATTGCCCTAGTGATAAACATCCAGGAGCGTTCGTCTCTCGGCTACCTAGAAATAATGCTGCAACGAACATCTTCGTTAAAAAAGTATATATATATACCTAGGGACGCCTGGCTGGCTCAGTCAGAGGAGCACGTGGCCCTTGATCTTGGGGTTGTGAATTTGAGCCCCACGTTGGGTGTAGAGATTACTCAAATAAATAAAAATTTAAAAATATGTATCTAAAACATGTATCTCTATATGTGTTTACACACACACATTCTTAAAACATATACATATGTGTGTATATATATATATATTCAAGGATGATATCTGTCATTGGGTGTATTGGTCCTCATAATTTCTGTGCTAATCTAGATTCCCACCAGAAGTGCATCAGTGTTCTAGTTTCATAAATTCTTGCTAACACGGAGCATTGTCCAACTTCCTACTTTTTGTCAAACTAATGGGTGGGAAGCGATAGCACAGTTGTTTGAATTCGTATTTCTACGATTACTAGTGCATTTGAGCACAGAGTTACGTAACTGTGGGACACGTGAGTTTCTGGGAACTGTCTATTCGTATGTTTTATCCTTGCTCACTTTTCTATTGGGTTTTCTTTTCTTTCCTTTCTTTTTTTTTTTTTTTTAAAGTTTATTTATTTATTTTGAGAGAGAGAGAGAGAGACAGAGCCTGAGCAGGAGAGAGGACAGAGACAGAGAATCCCAAGCAGGCTCCACACTGCCAGTGCAGAGCCTGATGCAGGGCTTGACCCCACAAACTGTAAGATCATGACCTGAGCTGAGATCAAGAGTCGGATGCTAAACCAACTGAGCCACCCAGGTGCCCCTACTGGGTTTTCTTTTTATCTTTTCTTGATGATTTGCTGGAGTGCCTTGTAGAGTCTATGTATTCGTTTATTGCTAGTGTTAGATGCTGTAAATTTCTTTTCTTACCTTTTCATTTGTCTGTTTTCTTTATTTACAGTGTCTTGCAGAACAAAAAATTTATATACTTGCCCAATAATTTATTTTTAGGTGTGAAAATTGTTTCCGTAACTCTAGGATATTAAAATGTGTCTACATTTTAATTTGTCTGCATTTCTATTTTCACTTAGAATTTTAAAAGATGCTCCAATCTTTAATTCATCTGGAATTCTCCTTTTAATATGGTTTAGTCATCCAATCTTAAGTCATCTTAAGTCATCCAATAATCCTTTATGGGATCAAAGTGATTCACCTCTAGTATCATTGGCTGGCAGAAGAAAAGCAACTTTTCTTTTGGCGAAGGTCTTACCTTCCAGGGTTTCCACAATTTTTCACATACAATGTTTAGCACTTAATAAAAATTATCAGCCATGCAAGGAGACAAGACAAAATGATCAGGAACCAAGACAAAAAACAAACCCACAATAAGATTCAGATATTGGAGCTGTCAAACTTGGGACTCCCTGCCCACCTTGATAATATGATCAAGAAACAAGGTTTAAATGGAGAATGCTACTTTAGATCGAGAGTATTTTTAAAAATCCAAACGAGAATTTGAAAACCAAAAAATACAGTCATTGAAATTCAGAGCTCAATACAGCAGTTGAACAACAGATTTGATGTAGCAAAAGAAAAGATTAATGAACTGGAAGATAAGTCAGTACATAAATCTCAGAAAGAGGGCCGGAAAGGAAAATAGATTTTAAAAAAGCATAAAAGAAACATGGGACGTGGAGAAAAGGTCTAACATACATGTAATAGGGGCCACAGAACGATAGAAGAGAGAGAACAAATCAGAAACAGTATTTAACAAGACACTGACAGAAAACCTTTCAAGACTGATAAAGACATCAAGCCAATGCCATCAAGAAGTTCTGCAAATCCAAAGTAAAATAAACACAGAGGAAAACACTCCAGGGCGTATGACAGTCAAACTGTACACATGAGAATATATTCTCTTAAAAGCAGACAGAGAGTGAATAAAAGGCAAATGATCTTTAAAGAAGGAATTGTAAGACTTCTCTGCAAGTAGGATGGGAACCAAAAAAACAATGGAGGTTCATCTGCTGATGCAGAATTCTAGGCCAGCAGGAAAGCCTTCAAAACTAAAGACAAAAACTAACCAAACCCAAAATAAGATTATTTGCCACTAGTGGATGTGCAATGAATGGTCTGGAAGCATGAAAATTCAGCAAAGGGTGAAGAACAACACAAAAGGATAAGTACGTAAGTTAGAGGGGGATAAATGAAGTTTATATGTTCTAAGGACATTGCGTTTTTTCTACACTGATTTATAGTAAACTTTAAGATTTACAAAGGATGCATGTTACAATCTTTAGGGTAACTACTCAGAATAATAATAAAAAATGTATACTAACAAGCTAATAGAAGAAAAATGGACTAATAAAAATACTTAACCCAAAAGAAAGGAAGAAAGTAGAGAAAAAGAAACAAAGAAGAGAAGGGATAGAAAAAAAAAAAGAGATCTAAACTCCAATTTATCAGTAATTAAATACTTAATGTCCATTTCACTTACAGAATAAATACTCCCACTAAAAAAATATTACAAGACTGGATTATAGAAGTGACTACCGGCTTTGGGGCACCGGGGTGGCTCAGCTGGTTAAACACCCGACTCTTGATTTGAGCTCTGGTTATGATTTCATGGTTCATGGGATCAAGCCCTCTGTCAGGCTCTGGGCTGAGAACACAGAGCCTGCTTGGGATTCTCTCTCTGCCTCTCTCTCTGCCCCTCCCCTGCTTGTGTGCACATGCATGCAGGGGCTCTCTCTCCTTCTCTCTCTCAAAATAAATAACTAAACATTAAAAAAATGAACTACAGGCTTATTACAAGATACCCGTTTTAAATATAAAAACACACAAAGACTCAGAGCAAAGAACTGTAAAAATTCACACAAGGCAAACACCAGATAAAAGAAAGCTGACATAGTTTCAAATAGATTTGCAAATAAAAACCATTACTACAGATTTAGAGGAACATACTGTAATGATAAAAGAATGAAGATATAACAATCAGGAAGTTTGCCTTTCCCAAAACTCATCTGCATGGTATTGACTCCAAAAGGGAATAAAGAGTCTAGGTCTTTGTTGGGTAATTTAAGATCTAAACTTCAAACCTACCTACAGCAATTCAAACACGTCCTCCTTTGGAGGAAAATAAATAAATATCACTAACAAAGCCAAAGTAATAGGAATACCAGTGCTCACAAAGAAAACAGAACCCTGATTTAGGAACCTGACAATTATTCTTTCGTGCTGCCAGCGAGAGCTTAATGGGTACTGCGATTTTACAGAAGCAAACAATTAACCACAAGTATAGCAGTTATGAGCAGTGCAGTGAAAAACACCCTTTCGAAAATTCTAATCCCAGCTCCCATTTCCCAAGCTCCTATCCCCTGGCAGGCAGTCTTCCCCATCACTTTCCCATTTACCTCCTGGAATTCTATCAATCATCCTGGGAGACAGAACTGTCCGCCCCCTACTTCCCAACAGGACAACTAAACATAGATTTAGGTCTGAGCACAACATAAAGCACCAAGGAAACATGATCATTCCTGTTGGGTGAACTTACCCTGCTCTGCCATTAGAAGCTTTTAAAATTTCAGCACATGGTGAGTTTTGGATTTGGGTTTTATGGGTCATATTGTTTTATTATTGAATTACATGCGAACGGGGGCGCCTGGGTGGCTCAGTCGGTTGAGCGTCTGTCTTCGGCTCAGGTCACAATCTCGCAGTTCGTGGGTTCGAGCCCCGCATCGGGCTCTGTGCCGACAGCTCGGAGCCTTGGAGCCTGCTTCGGATTCTGTGTCTCCCTCTCTCCCTGCCCCTCCCCCGCGCATGCTCGGTCTCTCTCAAAAATAAATTTGAAAAAAAGAAAAAAAGAATTACGTGGGGACAGCAGAGGCGGGAGGCTGATCTCTTTTTGGTGTTTTGAGGTCTCCGAAGCTCTTAGCCTGGCCCTGATTATAGTGCTCATTTTACAAATAACAGAAATAAAAATTAACACTTGAAAAGCATTTAGTCCGGGCCAAGAGCTCTTTGCCTATATCGCCTCATTTAATCCTATGAGGTGGGCAGAGATGAAGAGACTGAGGTTCAGAGAGTGACCTGCTAGAACCAGGATTCACAACCAGGGGGGCTGGCCCTGGGGTCTGTGCATTTTCTTTTAATTAATTAATTACTGGAGTACAGTTTACGTACAATGCCGTATTGGTTTCAGGTACACAACATAGTGATTTGACAATTCTACATGTTACTCAGCGCTCCCGAGGACAAGTGTGGTCACCATCTGTCACCATAAGATATTACAATATTATGGACTATATTTCCTATTCTTTACTTTTCATCCCCGCGACTTATTTCTGTTACAACTGCAAGTGTGCATCTCTTAATCCCCTTTACCTATTTTGCCCAGCCCCCCACCCACCTCCCCTCTGGCAGCCACATTTGTTCCCTGTATTTAAGATCTGTTTGTTTTGTTTTTTAGATTTTACGTATACGTGAAATCAGACGTTATTGGTCTTTCCCTGTCCAAGTTATTTCCCTTAACGTAATACCCTCTAGGTCCGTCCACGGCAAGAATGGCAACATTTCATTCTTTTTTATGGTTGGGTGATACTCTATTGTGTATCTATTTCACATCTTCTTTATCCGTTCATCTGGTGTGAGGTGATATCTAACTGACTCTGAAGCACTGGGTGGTATGAATACTTCAACAATATTAATTCTTCCAGTCCATGAGTATGGTATATCTTTCCATTGTGTCATCTTTAATTACTTTCATCAACGTCTTATAGTCTTCAGAGTATAGGTCTTTCACCTCCTTTGCTAAATTTATTCCTAGGTATTTTATTCCTTTGGTGCAACTGTAAATGGGACTGTTTTTAAATTTTTTCTTTCTGCTACTTTGTTGTTCGTGTATAGAAACACAGCAGGTTTCTGCATATCAATTTTGTATCCTGCAACTTTACTGAATTCGTTGATGAGTTCTAATGGTTTTTTGGTGGACTCTCCTGGTTTTCTTCATGTACACTCTCATGTCAACTGCAAAAGTAAAGTTTTACTTCTTTCTTCCAATTTGGACGCTTTTTAGTTCTTTTTCTTGTCTGACGGCTATGGCTAGGATTTCTAGTACGAAGCTGAATCAAAGTGGTGGTCGTGGACATCCTCGTCTTGTTCCTGATCTTAGAGGAAAAGCTTTCGGTTTTTCACCACTGAACAAGATGTTAGCTGTGGGTTTTTCAATAAAGGCTGTGGTCTTTATTATGTCGAGGTATGTTCCCTCTAATCCTACTCTGTTGAGAGTTTTGATCACGAGCAGATGTTGAATTTTGCCAAATGCTTTTCTTCTGCATCTCCTGAGATGATTATATAGTTTTTATCCTTCCGTTTGTTGGTGTGACGTATCACATTGATTGATTTGTGAATACCGAACCCTTGCATCCCTAGATTAAATCCTGCTTGATTGTGATGAATGATACTTTTAACATATTCCTGAGTTTGAGTTGCTAATATTTTGTTGAGGATTTCTGCATCCATGTTCAACGAGGGACAGTAGAACTGGAAGTAAAACTGGGTCAAAAACTGAACCCAAGGCCCAACCAACTCCAATATCTACAAAGTCACCTGGTCAGAGCTCTGGTTCTGTCATCGGCTATGTGGGTTCGAATTCCAGCTATGTGTCGTACCAGCTGTATGACCTTGGGCAAGTCATTTAACTTCTCTGAGCCTCATCCACAAGTATGGAGAAAATAACAGCACCTTCCCTGGCAGGTTACGTGCAGATTAAGTTAGAGAAGGCATCCACCCAGACAAAAGACACAGTTAGTTTCATTCCAGGTAGATACTAGGAACTGTCATGA
The DNA here is from genome assembly GCF_018350215.1 of Panthera leo. Taxonomy (NCBI): domain Eukaryota; kingdom Metazoa; phylum Chordata; class Mammalia; order Carnivora; family Felidae; genus Panthera; species Panthera leo. The sequence goes on from NC_056681.1 coordinate 14,133,662, forward strand.
GGGTCATCTCGAAACCACTGATTCCTACTGTAGTTTGATGGGCAGAGTTGAATTCTCTTGCAGTTTGTGGGGAGGCTTCCCTCACATTCTCCCCCTTCTCCCCTGCTCATGATGACCTGAAACAGGAGACCAGCTTATTCTCCTTGCAGGGGAGGGAAGAGAGAAATCAGACAGCCTTCACACAGCCCTGGGGAGGAGAAAGACTTAGCTTCTCTTTCGTGAAGGCAGGAGAAGGAAGCAAAGGCATGCGATTCATTTAAAAAAAAATCCCCCCCTTTTGCACTGTTGCAAAACCCCGATACCCCTGCTGCTTCGGAGCCAGGCCAAGAGGAGCAGGAAGAAAGAGGCATTCGAAAGCCCCCGCCCTCTGGCCTTCTCTGTGGCCTGCTGCCGCCAGCGGCTTGCACCATTTGTTACCCCTGTCACCACCCCTGTCCCTGGGGACTGAGAAGCACTGGGGGAGCACGGGGCTGCTGGAAGGGCCCAAGAGATGACAGCTGGAGGGTGGGGGGTAGGGGCGACTTCAAAGGCTGTGAGGGATCAAAAGCAGATGGGGGGCCCCGGGCGGGTGGGTGGCTCACCTTTCCACACCCCCCGAGTGCCCCGACTACCTTGGCTGAGAACAGTGGACCTGCCTGCTGGCTGGAGAGGACAGATGGCCAGTCGGCCAAGGGGACTTCAGAGAGGGCCGATCCCCAGCATCTTTCAAGGGCTTAGAAATCCCAACCTGCCGACAGCAATCACAGGCTTCTGGGTAGACAACAGCTGTGGCCCAAACCTGGATGTTTCTGGAGGTCTCCACCACCGTTTGATTTCATTCCGAATCCATCTGCTGATCGCCCACGCGGCTCTGCCCCAGTCTCCCCCATCTGGGGGGCCGGGCGGGGGGGCTGCGCGGCTCATACCAGAAGCCCAGGACTGTCCCCGCTCCTCACTCTCCTTGAGCCCTCACATCCAATCCATCAGTAGGTATCGTTAGGTTCCACCTTGGAAACATCCATGGAATGCACGGACTGCTCTCCACCTCCACAGGCATCGCCGGCCCCAAGCCACCACCGTCTCTGCCCTGGACAGCCACCACACCCTCCGTGCCCGTCTCCCTGAGACCACCCTGGCCTCCCTCCAGTTTGCCCTCTGGGCAGCGGCCTCAGGGGCTTCCGACAACACAAATCCGAACCTGCCTCCCTCACCACACCCTCGCTTCTAACTTCTGGTTGTTTTCAGAATGTGGCCGATTTCTGAACACAGCCTTGATCCGGCTTCCCGGTGAGGGAGGTCTCCTTCCAGCACACTGGCCTTTCTCTCCCTCCACGCTCCCTCCTGTCACAAGGCCTTAGCACATGCTGTTCCCTCTGCCCGGAACACCATTCCCTCTCGCTCGCCCTTCAGGGGTCTCAGCTACCATGATCCCCGGAGGCTCCCTCGGGAGGACCCAGGCCCTATGGCAGCCTCCACAGGCCCGTGTCCCTCCCTACACATCAGTCATCCAATTTTTGGGTGGGTGCTGGGCTGTTACTTAACTTCCATCCGTCTTCCTTACCAGACTGTGTACTTACTCCCAGACAGCCAGGATTTTGTGTATTTTATCCACCATTACATTCCCCAAATCCCCTGCAGGTCCTGGCCTTTGACAGCTGTTTAATAAACATTTCTTGTATCGTGAACGACCTGCTGTATGATAACTGTGTTCATCCAACCAGCATTAACTGAGTGGGTACTATTTACTATTTGTGCCCAACACTGCCGGTCACTGCCACCGTCACTCCCCTGGACGCTGCCCTCATTTACGTTACCCGCCGGGCCCCTCTAGGTACTGAGTTCGAGACTCTGGGTTTACTCTTCTTTTCAGCATTAGGCCTACATACAGTAGGACGTGGTCAGAAGCACACGGGATGCTGGATGCTACCGCCCCCTAGTCCCTCCCAGAAGGGAGAAGTGGCCCCAAAGCTCCTGTCCCAACGACACGAGGTGTTTGTGAACTCCACTTCTCAGGCTGTTAAGCTCCGCCCGTCTGTCATGCCCTTGGCGGTCCTGCTTGCCCCAGTTTCACTGAGCTACAATGAACATACTATATAAGTTAAAGGTATACAACGAGATGATCTGATAACAGGCACGCACTGCAACGCGATTCTGGCGGTCCTGCTTTGAGATTCAAAAGCAGGAGGAGAAAGTGGAACTGTCCAGAGCCGTAGCTCTGGAAGCTCATGGAAGCTCGTGGAAGAGGAGCTGGGGCAGGGCGGGAGCAGCGGGGTCCTGGCATTTTGACCCGGTGGGTCGTGTGGCAATAGCACGTCTTCTTTCTTTGGGGGAACTGCCTGCCTCTTCCGGACTCTCCATGGGGCTTGGGTGGGGATGACCCTACTAATAGGCCTTGAGCCCGGCAATTAGCATCTCCTACCCCTCAGTCTACAGCGACTGGCTCAGGGATGTTGGTCACATGAGCCAGTGGGGCCAATGAGAGGCCCAGGAGGGGCTTCTGGAGAAGAGATGCTCCTTCCCACTGGACATGAGCCTTGGGAGGTGTCTACCTACAGCCAGTGGCAGTGCGGGTCCACAAACGACCTTTGAGTAGCACAGCCTGAGAAGACTGACCCCCGTTCTGGGACACGCGCATCACATCCTCAGCGTTCAGTGTGGAAGGTAGAATAGGAACAAACTGTAGGTTTAGTCGGTGAAATTTGGGAGCTGCTGTCTCTGTGGCCAACTTCAACATCCATGGGGGAAGACCCCATGTGCTACCCTGGTGAGGGGACAACCCCCTCCTCCTGTCCACGTCTCCATCCCCCAGCCTGTCTCCCTTATACTGGGGAAGGTGTCACTTAAGAAAAGTTGCGGGGGCAAGGGTGAGGAGACCTAGGGAACCTTCTCCCCAAACAAGGCACTGTCAGTCTCCTTTGCAAAGGCTAGAGAGAAGGCAGATGAAGGAGGGCACAGTGGATGCTACATTCACTCACTGATTCTTTCTTTCACGGAGTCAGGCTGTCAATCATTCAGACCCAACAACTGACTAGACTGCACATCAAAAAAGAAAGGTGACTACTCATTCGGTAATTGAGCTCACATTGTTGTTGATGGTGGGTTTTCAACGTTTTTTTTTTTTTATTTTTTTATTTTTGGGACAGAGAGAGACAGAGCATGAACAGGGGAGGGGCAGAGAGAGAGGGAGACACAGAATCGGAAACAGGCTCCAGGCTCCGAGCCATCAGCCCAGAGCCTGACGCGGGGCTCGAACTCACGGACTGCGAGATCGTGACCTGGCTGAAGTCGGACGCTTAACCGACTGCGCCACCCAGGCGCCCCGGTGGTGGGTTTTTTTGGAAGGCCAGTAACTGTTCTAGGCACTGGGGATCCAGTGTTGAGTCATACAAGTTCCCTGCTCTCACGGAGTCGACATTCTAGAGCGGGATCTGCATCCCGTCTCAGGTGGAACTCATCAATGGGTGGCCCCAGATGGCTGGCATATGGATAGCATAGTTGCAGAGATGTGTCTCCTCTTGCTGAGAAAGTAACTGTATTACCTTCTCTTTCATAAGATAAAAATTTAACTACCCAGGTAATATCTCAAAACATTTGTCAATACATTTTTATTTATTTATTTAAAAAAATTTTTTTAACGTTTATTTATTTTTGAGACAGAGAGAGACAGAGCATGAACGGGGGAGGGTCAGAGAGAGAGGGAGACACAGAATCTGAAACAGGCTCCAGGCTCTGAGCTGTCAGCACAGAGCCCGACGCGGGGCTCGAACTCACGGACCGCGAGATCATGACCTGAGCCGAAGTCGGCCGCTTAACCGACTGAACCACCCAGGTGCCCCTGTCAATACTTTTTAAAATTTCAAGTAAAATTAAAATTGCCTTTGGCCATGATCCCCCACCAAGACTATCCTCTTGTTCTAGTCATAAACACACACAAACACCCACACCCGCGTATATCCTTAAAAACGCACAGTATTGTTTTGTCAATGCCACAGATCTGTGCATCCTGTTCCAGGACTCACTTTAATAATAAAATAGCTTGATGTCCATTCATGTCACAACGCAGAGATCTAACCTATTCTTTTTAACTGCAGCATACGATTCCCAGACAGGCCTACACCACGGTTATTCTGGCCAGAGTCCCCAGGTGTCCTGAGTTTTGTTATTGTGACTAAATGCCACGCTGCCTGGGACAGGCCTTCCTGGGGACATGTGCATGTAGTTCTCTGGGAGTGATACCCCGAAGTAAAACTGCTGGGTCTACCTTTAAAACTGTAAAGGACATCTGCAAACTGCCCCTCGGAGGGGCTGATCTAGCTCATGTTCCCAATGGCCACATCTCAGTTTCACACCTTGCAGGGTTTCTACTCCCTGATCTAAAAGCTTTTTGCCCAAAACTCTCTTGGGAAGACATCAGCCATTTCACAAACGTGTCCGACCAGCACCATCGTCCAGCCAAGCAGGTGAAGTTCTAGGGACCCGTGTGTCAGAAAGGAAAACCAGCCTGGGTCTGGAATCTCAGTCCCAGGAAATGCTCTCTCACTCATGCTCGATCAAGTCTCAATCTTTTGAACGCGGTGCAGAATAAAAATGGGTGATGGGATAGTTTTACTGTGCTTCCCTCATTCCTGACAGTGTGTGAAAACAAGGGGCCATTGTTTTGGGAATCCAGCTTTTCTATCCATGGGATTTGGTTTTTTGGTTGTTTTTCTTTTCTTTCTTTTTCTTTTTTTTTAGCTTTTTATTTTGAGATCATTATAGATTTACAAGAAGTTGCCAAAAATAGTACAGAGAGGTCCTGGGTACCCTTCACTCAATCTTCCCCAGGTGATTACATCTTATATAACTATTAGTACAATATCAAATATAGGAAATTGACATTGGTGCTGTGTGTGTGTGTGTGTGTGTGTGTGTGTGTGCACCTCGGTGTCACTTTCTCACACATGTAGATGCACGTAACCACCACAGCAACGAAGACAGTGGACTATTCCATCACCACAAAGTTCTCAACTTGTGCCTTCGCAGGCATGCCTGCCCCCATCTCCTGGACCCCCAGGCACCCCTACCCCCTGGCAACCACTAATCCGTTTTCCATCTCTGAAATGTCCTTTTGAGAATGTTATAAATGGAAGCATACGTTGTAGGACTTCTTGAGATTGGCTTTTTTGTTTGCTTGTGTGTTAACATGACTCAAGTTCAGATGACTGCGTTTTATAACGCGTTTTCCAATATTTACTAGGCCCACAAGGGACAACCTTCAAAAAAGCACCCAATGTGCGGTGACAGGCGGAGACAGGACCACACACGTTCTGCAGATTTGGGGTTGGGTTCAGCAAAGCCCTCAAGCAAAATGCAAAACTTTATAGAATATTTCTCATGCGGAGCCATAAAAAAAAAAAAAAAAAAAAAAAGCCCCAACCCACAACCAACAAAACAAGGCACAGAGTAAAATACCATAGACTCTCACTGTAAGAGAAGGCCTGCCCTTGCCAGTGATGGCTGGAGAATGTCAAGTACCTGGAGGCCACAGGGAGCCCTGGGGCCCCCCACCGAGAGCCAGGCAGCAGGCGAGGGGCAGAATTCCCTCAGCTGCGAAGACATTTTGCTTTGAGGGTACGGTCCTTGCCCCCTCATTAGATACCACATGGCTGTTCCTCTCCCTCTGTTCACCCAGTCACAGGACATCACAACGTAGGACCCATTTTACAGCTTGCACAGACTCCTTCTGCTCAGACTCCTTCTGACAGAGGAGGGCGTTTTAATTTGAGTGAAGGGGATGGGGCGCCCGGGGGGCTCAAGTCGGTTGAGCGTCCGACTTCGGCTCAGGTCACGATCTCACGGTCCGTGAGTTCAAGCCCCGCGTCGGGCTCTGTGCCGACAGCTCAGAGCCTGGAGCCTGTTTCAGATTCTGTGTCTCCCTCTCTCTGACTCTCCCCCATTCATGCTCTGTCTCTCTCTGTCTCAAAAATAAATAAACATTAACAGAAATGTAAAAACACTGGAGAAAGGATAAGAGACACTGAAATCCTTGTTTGTGCCCCCATGAAGCTGACATATAGTAACAGTTCACATGCTTTCTAAAAGCCAGTCACTGTTTTGAGTGCTTTTTGTGTTTGAGCTCCCTTAACTTCCCCAATAACCCTGGTGAGATTGGCTGAACGAAGATCCCATTTCATAGACGAGAAGAGCAAAAACAAGACGTTTAAGTCACTTGCCTGAAATCAACTGTAAGAGGCAGCGACAGACTTAAAACCAGGAAGTCTGACTCTGAATGTTCTGTTCTCCTGCCATCTGCCACGGAGAGCAGCAGATGTCTTAACATTAATCTTTCCTAATGACTGGTCTCTAATTACATCGTCACCCTGAAAGGGAATGGGCTGTGCACTGATTTATAAGGTTTTTTTTTAACGTTTTTCTTCTTGTTTTGAGGTTGGCTCAATTTTATCAATTTCATAGAGCGAGGTTTCTTTTCTCCTTTTTTGGTGAGATGGTTTCATGGTGAGGGTGAGAAGGCTTTTTTTTTTTTTTTTAAATGAAAAATCCCAAACATATGTAAAAGCAGACAGAATAGTAAAATAAATCACTGAGCACCTATCAGATTCAACAATTTTTGAGATTCTACCACACCTGTCTCTTCCAAGGTTTTGGATTTGTTTATTTTTCCCTTCGGTGACATCGGTAAAGCAAATTTTTTTTTTTTATTAAAAAAAATATATTTTTTTAACTTTTATTTATTTTTCAGACAGAGAGAGACACAGCATGAACGGGGGAGGGGCAGAGAGAGAGGGAAACACAGAATCGGAAGCAGGCTCCAGGCTCTGAGCCATCAGCCCAGAGCCTGACGCGGGGCTCGAACCTGCAGACTGCGAGATCGTGACCTGAGCCGAAGTCGGACGCTGAACCGACTGAGCCACCCAGGCGCCCCGGTAAAGCAAATTTGAACTTGAAGCCTCTTCTCTCTGCCATACTTCATTAAAGCGTTTGGACACTCTCTATGATCACATCTAACAAAATGCACAATAATTCTTTGTACCCTCTTGAATGCAGTTCGTACCCAATCTCCCCAGTGGTCTCCAAATGCCCTTTTAAGGCCGGTTTACAAGATCTGGGATCTAGGGTAGCGGGATAGGTGAAGTAGGTCAAGGAGAGTCCAAGATACAAACTTCGGTTATAACATAAATGAGTCACGGAGATGAAAAGGATAGCACTTCTACCGACATGGTGAAAACACTAGGTTAGTTGTCTTGTAGAGTATCTCACGTTCTGGAGTTTTCTGTTTGCTTCCTCATGGTGTTGTTCACTTCTTTCTCTTTTGACCACAGGTTCTCTTTAACAGAGGATTAGGTTCACGTTAACGAGGGAGGAGTAATGCTTCAGAGTGGTGCTGAATTCTCTCTGCTGCATCACACCGGAAGGGCATGAGGTCGAGGGTCTCCTTCTAACACTAATAGAGGCCAGCGGGCCTGCCTCTGTCATCACGAAGTTCCCCACAAACCTCTGATCGAATGGTTTCATCCAATAATGCTCGTGGCCGGAATCGATGATTTCATTAGAGATTTAGAGATGTTTAAAAATGTATTTTTTTAAAGAGAAGAAAGAAGAACATTACGATAATGTTACTAGATTTGTTTAGTGTCTTTGTTCTTGCAAGTGGCCGTCACAAGCCTTTCTTCACTGCAGTCCCCCAACCAGCCCATGAGGCGGGTGAAGCCAGCGGGAACCTAGAACAGCAGTGGCAAAGCAGGCTATTGTCCAGGTGCTTGGGTTCGAATCCCGGCTCTGCTGGTGGTCTGGGATCCTGCTTGGTTACCCGGCCTCAATTTTCTCACCTGTCAAATGGGGGTACAAATGGTCCCTACTGCTTAGGGTTTTTTGAGGATGAATGACTTTCTACTTGTGAAGCTCTCAGAACAGAAGAGGAAACCGAGTGAACTCTTATCTCCACCCTTACCCGCGAGGACGGCGTCAACAAATTAAATAAATGGCCTCAGTCCCACAGCTAGTGACAGTCACAAGGCATAAATCTCGTTCTGCCACATTACACGGTCTCCATGGGCTGTTTTCCCACATTTTGAAAATAATTGCCAATAATTAAGAAAACACCTTTCGGCCATAATGGCTCAAAGAGCTACCTACAAGGCTAACCCGAGGCCCCACACCTTGTGGGCCCGTGACACCCCTCCCAGTGCACCTTCTGGAAGTTCTGCCCTGACTCCGTCCTGCAGGGACGCTCCCCCTTTTGCTAATACTCAGACCTAGCGGGCTGGTTCCCACTTCTTGGCTTTGCACGTGCTGTTCCTTCTGCCACAAATGCTCTTCCCCACATCTCTTTCTGACTCGTTTCCTCGCTTCATTTCGGTGTTTTCTCTCTCAAGTGTTGCCTCCTCAGAGATGCTCTCCCTGATCATACTATCAAATTCATTGCTTCATCTTTCCAACCTCTCCACCCCCCCCCCTTCTATCCTCTGACCCTGCTGTATTTGTCTTTATAATTCTGATCACGCTCTTTAAACACGCTGTGTATGTATTTGTTCACCTTCCCAGGGAGGGGGACTTTGTCTTCTTCACTGATGCATCCTTGGCATTTTAGTACAGTCATCGCTGTGGGCACTAAGCAGTCAGCAATAAGGAGCAGTGAAATGAATGCTCATTAGGTGCCCTCCAGCCTCACAGTGTCCTACGCAAGGACCGTGTGTGCGTCATTTAGCAACAGCATTTCTTATAAGGAATTCTTTTTACAAAAGAAAAAGGAATATATGTTCACGGTAAAAGAGCTGAATAGACATAGGATATAGAAAGACAGAGGGGCGCCTGGGTGGCTCAGTAGGAGGAGCGTCTGATTCCTGATTTCCACTGAGGTCACGATCCCAGGGTTGTAGCACAGAGCCTGCTTAAAATTCTCTTTCTCGGGGCGCCTGGGTGGCTCAGTCGGTTAAGCGGCTGACTTCGGCTCAGGTCATGATCTCGCGGTCCGTGAGTTCGAGCCCCGCGTCGGGCTCTGTGCTGACAGCTCAGAGCCTGGAGCCTGTTTCAGATTCTGTGTCTCCCTCTCTCTGACCCTCCCCTGTTCATGCTCTGTCTCTCCCTGTCTCAAAAATAAATAAAACGTTAAAAAAAAATTAAAAAAGAAAATTCTCTTTCTCTCTCCCACTGCCCCTCTCCCCTGCTCATGCTCTCTCTTTCAAAAAAAAAAAGAGTCTCCTCCACTGGTCTGTGCTAACCTTCGTTCACAGTTTGGGGTACGCAGTGGCAGAGTTTATCAGGTGGTCTCCAGTATTCCTTCTCTCCCCCCTTCTTATACAGTGAAAGAATTCCTGGTTCTTAGAAGGGCATGCAGCCACCGAGAATTTCCCAGCCTCCTTTGCAGTTAGGTTGTGACCATGTGACTAAGTTACGGTCAGCGGGATGGAATCAGAAGTGATGTATTCCACACGCGGGTCGTGTCCTTAAAGGAATCCGGGGGACCTTGCCCTTTCCCCCTTTCCTACTGGCGGGAACGCAATGTGACAGAGAGCCATCTTGGGCCGTGAGGAAAAGGGCAGCACTCTCAGGGTGACGTAACAAGGTGGAAGGAATATGGGCCACTGCTGACCTTGCAGAGCAGAGCTGCTGTGTCAGCCCAGGCTTTTGTATGAGAGAAAAATGAACTTCTACACTATTTATGCCATTATGACTTCAGCTATCCGTCACAAGGAGCTAAATCTATGTCTGTATCAGTCAATCAATCAATCAATCATCTCCTATCTGATTTTCTTCAATGCATTTATGTGTGTGTGTGTGTGTGCGCGCGTGTGTGTAGCAACTTCATATTATGAATTCTAAACATACACAAAAATACCCATACTCCTCCAACGAATCTCTTCTGCCCATCACACAGCTCCAACAACTCCAACTCATGGCCAATCCTGTCCAATTTCTACCCCACCTACCTGTCCCCTCACAGAACTTGGAAGCAGATCCCAGCCATAATACACCTTCATTTGTAAATATTTCAGTACGCACGTGTCAAAAAAAAAAAAAAAAAAAGACTTTGAAAACGTAGCCACAATACGATTACCATGCCTACAAAATTCCTTAATATTACCAAAAGCAGATATTAATTTATTTCAAAACGTTGTTGTGTATTTGTTTTCCCATTTAAAAATACACCATGGAGGGGCATCTTGGTGGCTCAGTCGGTTGAGCGTCCGACTCTTGGTTTTGGCTCGGGTCATGGGATCGAGCCCCATGTCAGGCTCTGCCCTGAGCATGGGACCTGCTTAAGATTTTCTCTTTCTCTCTCTCTCTTTCTCTCTCCCTCTGCCCCTCTTCCCTGCTCGCACTGTCTCTTTCTCTCTCTCTCCAAAATAAAAGAATAATCATAAGAAAATAAAAAGATACACCATGGACAACTTTGCAATCAGTACACATAAAGCCACCTAATTCTTTTTAACATCGGTACAGCATTCCATGGAAATAATGTACCAAAGTTTATTTAACCATTTCCCAAGTGATGGACATTCAGGTTATTTACACATTTCGTTTTTGTTGTTTTGTTTTGTTTTGTGATTTTAACCAATGATGCAACGAACATCTGTCTCAGGATTTCTCAGCTTTGGCATTCTTGAGATTTGGGGGCTGGATGCTTCTTTTCTGTGCGGGGCTGCCCTGTGGATTGGGGGCTGGTTCACAGCATCCCTGGCCCCTCTCCTCACTAGGTAACAGTAGCACACCTCTCCCCAGCTGTAACAAGTTAAAATGTCCTCAGACATTGTCAAATGTCCCCTGGGGTCAGAACCGCCGTGGTCAAGGACCTCTCCTCTAAGGACTTACATACACACTTACACAAGTAGAAGGTTGATTTCTACAGTGGGGGCCAGTAAAGAATGGAAACCAAACAGTTTTCAAAATGGTGGCCCTCGAGAAAGATATCAGCTGACACCCACTCTGGAGTTTAGTAAGTACTTTAGCGGAGTTTCGGTCAAGCTCACCGTGACAATCTGAGAACTGGCTCTTCACAGAGAACCGTAGTGCCTGAAAATTTATCATGTCAGCCTGAGACCCCTTGAGTTGATCTGTTTTTTAACATCGTGCCTTAAATCGGCAAATCTGATGGAAGAACATGAGACACATTTTATAAAACTAGCCTAGAGATGGGAACAATATCCTAACTTTTATGGACCAACATCCAATCAGCTGTAGGGTTAAGTTTCAGGGAACAGGTAGGAGTCTCCTCATCTCCTTCTCTCTTGCGCTTAATAATAAATTGGATTATAATGGAGCTTGTACAAAAAAGGGGGAGGGACTTCCAAGTTCTAATTGAAGCCTGAACTCAACAGGCTTAAGCACACACCCTCCGCTGAGATCTACCTATGGCCAGATTTAATATCCAGCCAGAACCTTCTGGGAAAAATATTAAACCTTATAAGGGCGTGTCGTGGGGCTAACACAGACCAAGGGGATTACTAAAACAGGTTCGAGGCTCCGAGTTAGGCTGGCCCAGCTGACAGAAGTGCTAAAGAATCCTCAGGATCTGTAATTTCTGGTGTTTGTAAAAACACAGTCATAGCACAAATAAAGTAAAAAAAAAAAAAAAAAAAACCCACACAACCCAGTAAAAAAACAAAACAAAACAAAAAAGTAAAAGAAAAAATAGTAGAAACAAATACAAAGAGAAGAAAGAATGAGAGAAACCTTCAGAGAGAACTAAAAATTACTTTACAGAGATTCACAAGACTTATTCATTCAATAAGCACTATGGAGCACCTACTATGTGCCACGTACTCAAGTAATTTCTGGGAACCCAGTGAGGGGCAAGTCAGATGGCACCCCCCACTCCCAGAGCCAACAACCCAGTAGATTTCACCGTGGATCACGGAATTCACTCATGCTGGGAAAATCCAGGTAGCAGTTCCTGTTAGCTGAAGACAGACAAGACAGAGGTATGTCTGAGCAAATCTTCACATTATCAAAGAGCTCACTATGCACCAAGCACTCTGTGAGGTGCTCTACATATATGGGTTCATCTAATCCTCAAAATAACCCATGAGGTAAGTCATATTGTGCCCCACCACACCCATTTCACAGAACAGAAAACTGAGGACCTGGGATTAAACAACCTGCGCAGGTGGCTGGCGGTGACACATCTTTCAGAGCAGAGGTTCTTGTTGGGGGGAGGGGGGAGGGCAGTTTTGTCCCCCGGGGGGTCACTTGGCAATATCCAGAGACATTTTTGGTTGTTGCAATTGGGCAAAGTGCCACTGACGTCTAGGGAGCGGAGGTCAGGGATGTTGCCAACCATCCTATGGTGCCAAGAACTGTCCCACAGCAAAGAGTCATCTGCTTCGAAACGTCCAAACTACCAAGGTTGAGAAACCCTGTTTTAGATGTTCTGGGAGAGGAGGGAGGGGGGAACCTTTCCAAAGCAGCGCATTTAAAAACGGAGGCAGTACAGCATGGGGGCGAAAAACGGCCAGAAAGCCTGGCTGTGAGTCTGGCTCACCCGAGCCACGGGGGCCGAGAGAGGTGCCCAGAGGGTGGGGGGAGATACAGCACTCTGGCACATTCTCCCCGATGCACTAGACGGCCGGCGACAGAGGCCTCGGAGGGCCAACAATGTCAAGGGCTGCCCTGAGCACCTCTGCACGTCTCCTGGCCTCTCCCTTTGGTCACAGACGTCACAAGCCACAGCTCCAAGCAATAGGACTTGACTATCCAAAGCAGGAAGGAGTGGAACAGGGGCCACCCCTCGCCCCCTCCCCCTTTATTCTGTCTCAGAGGAGCCTCCCCACCAGCTTCTTCCAGCGGACATTCCCTTCGGTCTCACTGGTGAGATGTGGATCACGGGGGCCTAGCCATCCTTCGGGCCTGAGCACGTGGCCAACCAAACAAGACGGGGGCTCTGTTGGCCTGGAAGAGGGGCAAAGGCTGCCGGCTGGGCCGCCAGCGGGGGCTGTCCCGGAGGCATTCACCGGAGACTCGACTGGCCAAGCCGAGCTTCTAGAAGCCAAGCGCCAGCTGTCGTCACCAGTGCAGCCTCCCCTTGCACCAGACACCGTGCTGGGTGCTTTGGTGACCCGGCTCTGGCCACTCTCTCCCGCCGCACCCCTCCCTGCCCTACCCCCCAGTGACACCCGCGTTCTACCTGCTGTCCGTCAAAAGCAGTAAGCTCCTTGCTACCTTGGGCTCTACCCACCGTGGGGTCTGCTGTCCCCTTTGATGCCCACCCCCTCTGACCACCTTTAGGATTCTGCATAAAGGTGACAACGTCCCTGCCTCCAGGAAGCCTTCTCTGACCACCACCACTGCCGCCACTCTCCCTTCCTGGATTAGTCTTCACTCTTTACTCACGGCATCCGTGACCGCTGCAATTCATAATCAGCTGATTTTGGGGGCGCCTGGGTGGCTCAGTCGGTTCAGCGTCCGACTTCGGCTCAGGCCACGATCTTGCGGTTCGTGGGTTCGAGCCCCGCGTCGGGCTCTGTGCTGACAGCTCGGAGCCCGGAGTCGGCTTCCGATTCTGTGTCTCCCTCTCTCTCTGCCCCTCCCCTGCTCGCACTCCGTCTCTCTCTCTCTCAAAAATGAATAAACATTAAAAAAAACATTTTTAAAAATCAGCTGATTTTTTAGTTGTGCAATGCTTAGCTTTGCAGTTAGGCTCCCTAGGCAGTAGCCAGGAGCCACTGAAACGTGGCTAGTCTAAACTGAGATGTGGCCAAATAACACGGCACCTCTCAAAGACTTCGTACCAAAAGAAACGTACGGTAATGCGTTAATAATCTTAGAAATATTGATTATGTATTGAAATCACAAGTCTTAATCTATTGGATAAAGTATATCACCAACATTAATTTCCCTTGTTTCTTTTTACATTTCTTAAATGTGGCTACCAAAATTTTAAAATTAGGCGTGTGGCCTGCATTACATTTGTACTGGACAGTGTTACTTGAGAGCTTAATATACGTCTGGAGGATAGAGATCGTAACTAGGTTTTTCCTGCTCTATCCCTGGTGCTTAGAACAGAGCCTGGCATAGAACGTATGCTGAGTAAACATTTGTTGAGCGAATGAATAAATAAAACCTAGACCTAAGACCTCGCCCTGTTCGTTCGCATCCTGGTTATCAAGAAGGGTTTGTTTGCATACTGCGATTTAAAATTCTCCGAACGATCACCAGGAGTTATATCCATAGAAATCAGTTCTCCCGTCTGCCTCATCCTGGCCAATATCAGCCCCGGCGTTCTCTTCAGACGCAATCCTGTGAACACGGCCAGTGCCCCTGCTCTCTTAGCTGACTCCACGTCCCAAGAGAGGGGACAAGGTTGGAGAGTCGTCCACAGCAGCCAGGCAGCCAGAAGGCTCTTAGAAAAGTCAACAGACAGCAGCTTGAGAAGTCTGTCAACCCTGACTGGACAAACATGTTCTAGAAGGGCCACTCATACTCGCAGGGAACAGCACGGAGGACAGGAGCCAAGGCGGGCAAGGCTGTGCCAAACCAGGGAAGTCAAGAGGCCAAGGCCAAATGTTTGGGAGGCTGAACAAGCCTGGGCCTGAACTAACCAGGTGAGGTCACCTGTCTCCATCCTTCGCCAAAGAAAACAGTTTTCCGAGACGAGATGTGAAGCAGGTACCCCAGGTCAGACTCAGGAGCCATGCAGCATGGGGTGGCCGTGTCAGAGCTATCACTGCAGCCACCCCCCGCCCCCCCACCGAAGCTCTGGAGTGCCTCGTGTGACCTCGATGACCCCGCTTGGCCTGAAGCCCTATCCTGTCTCCAGAGGTGGGGGGAGGGGATTAAGGATTTGACAGGCCAGGAGAGAAACCACACTTTGGTGTCTTGGCCACTTTGAAAGAGATTGAGTTGCTCCAGAGCGAGCTGGCTGGGACCCTGAACCCCAGCCTTGGCATTTATACCCCCGTTTGACCTTTATCGGTAGGACCAAGAGCTCACCCTCAGAAAGGGGTCACCACCGCAGGTCAGGCTCAGTGCCAGTCCCCGACCTGGAGTGCCCAAGAGCTGACACTGGCACCACACTTCAGCAACCCGCAGAGCAGACGGCAGAGGCAGGACTCGAACCCCAGCGTTCGGAACTGCTTGCTACATCAGGTGGGGGAACCTTGTCGCAGCACCCATAACTACCATTTGTCGAACATCTAGCGGTCCAGTGGGTCACTGCTCTAAGCGTAGTGAGAGTTCACCGAATGCCCTGCTCGCGGAGCCCTCAGGAAAACAGCTGGCTATTATTATTACCCCTTGAATTCAAACTCAGGCAGTTTGGGTCCCACATAACTGCTACAGATGCTGGGAAACAGACTCTGGAGTCCCAGTCCTGCAACTCGATGACAGTGGGTGACGATGGGCAAGTACTCTATCCTCTCTGGGCCTCAGTTTCCTCATCTGTAAGACGGGGATAACAGCACCTACCAAGAGGGTTGCCATGAGGGTATAGAATTAGTAATACTCGAAAGCATTTTTAGCAGAGAGGGGGTGTTAAAAAAAAGTCCAATGTCTGCTCTGCCTGAAATACCTGGGCCACAGGAAAGGTGCCAGGTAGGGGCCAGGGCTCCCCAGGGAGGGGTTGGAGGCAGCCTTCCAGTCCTCCAGCCCCTGTATTCCCTGGCATTGCTGTGTGGGCGCACACCCCTCCAACAGCGACCTGCAGGCTTTCTGTGCGCCAGAAGCAACCGTGGGTCTCATCCTTAGTCCCCGGTGACTGATTCCGTCCCCTCCTGCCCCCCCATGCAAGCCTCCACTGCCCACCCCCCCACCCCCCGAATGTGTTCTCCAAGCTCCTGGAGTGAGATTTTTAAACATAAATCTGACCTTGCCATGCCCTCACTAAAACCTCTTTAATGGCTCCCCATTGCCCTCAGGCTAAATTCCAAACTTTCACAGGGGTTAAAAACAGTGGCTTTCAAAAATCTTTGACTGAGACTCACAGTAAGAAACACATTTTACAATGCAGTGCAGCGTGCACCTTTATAAAACTTGAAATAAAAGTCTCAAGAAACCACACTGACCTCATGTGTGACACAGGCGGGTATTTTCTATTCTATTCTTTTTTCTTTTTTTTCCTCCCCAGTGCTGGCTGTGGCTCACCGAACTGATTTCATGACCCACTAATGTGTTAAGACCCGAAGTCTGAACAACACTGGTTTAAGAACTCTCTGACCCAGGCCCTGGCAGCCCTTAAGCCTCATCTCTCCCCACCCATTCTTGGCAGTCCAAGTTCTGGTCATGCTGAACCCCCTGCACCATAGTCCTTTTCACCACCGGGCCTTTGCACATGCTGTTCCCTGTGCCTTCAGCACTCTTCCCACTTGTCCATCTGGCATAGCTAAAGGATACCTCCCCATCCACTGACCATTGCCTCACCATCGCCTGCGATCCACCTTCGAACCCTCTCTGCGCATTGGAACCACCTTGGGAGTTTTATTTTCTTTTTTAAACCCATGCCCAGTCCCCACTTCAGATCAACGGAATCAGGTAGTTTTTTTTGGGGGGGGAGGCCTGGGCATCAGCATTTAAAAAAATTCTCCAGCCAGTACGAGACCTAGAACCCTTAGGTCTGGCATGGTCTCCTGTTTTCTTTTCTCCAAATTTATTTTATTTTTCTTTTTATATTTAAGACAATCTAAAGTAGCTTCTGCATATTTGTTTGCTTGTCTGGGGTTAAATAAGCTCAAGGAAAGGAGTCTTAGATTTTTTTTATGCCCCTCTCCCTTCTCCCAGGGCTGAGAAGATGCCCCAGCTTGTTGGTCATGTTAAGCCAGATCTCCAAGAAACATAACGGAGATGAGAAGTCAGCCTTCCGAGGGCACCTCCGCAGCACCTCCTTAGGATGCTGGTTTTCTTTCCAGTTGCTGCCAAAATGCTCACTCGTTTCAACTTCCAAAATACACTTTGAATCCAGCAGGCTGGATGGCAGAATGGTGAGCAGGGAAGGTCCTAGCCCAGGGGTTGCCAAATGTTTTCTGTAAAAGGGCCATAAAATATTTCTGTAAATATTTTAGGCTTTGTGGTTCACGCTGTCTCTCTTGCAAATGCTCAGCTCTGTGGCTGTAGTTTGAAGGCAGCTACACGTAAATGAATGGGCACAGCCACGTGTCAATAAAACTTTATTTACAAAAACGGGTAGAGGGCCGGATTTGATCCAGGAGATGCAGTTTGTCCAGTGTACTGTCCCTTAACCTCTTTGTGCCTCAGTTCCCTCATTCATCAATGGGAATCATAAAGGTATGTAGTTCACGTGGTGGCAGGAAGCATTAAATAAATTAACTCACATAAAGCACTCTACACAGTACCTGGCACTTGGCAAACATATAAATCAATCTCAGCTACTTTTATTATTACTGCCTGGAAGCAGACAGTCCTGGGATCAAACCCCAGCTGTTTCTCCGACGAGGTGTCTCCATTTCATCATCTGTAAAATGGGATCACGATAATAGAACCCACCTCCAGGGTTGTTGAGGGATGAAACGAGCACATACATGCCAAACGCTCTGTTGGAATGTACAGTCAGTGCTCAGTTGCCAAAGTCAGTATTATTTTCCCAGCATGATACTGATGGAAAAACAAATCAAAACAAAACTTGGATGTATCGCAGCCTCCACCCTGAGCTGAGGCTGCCTCTCCTCTCCTGCATCTGCCAGGTGGGGCCAGAGGGGCCCTATTCAAAGTTGTTTTCTTGCAACCCCTTCCACGCAGCCCCTTCTTGAGATTCGAGAAGGCAAAGCAAAACGCCTGGCCAGAAGTTTCCAACATTCCCCCGCACCATCCCTCTGCACACAGAGCTCCTGCTGATGTTGAGGGGACTTCAACAGAGACTTCACAGAGGAGAGATGTCCCCGATGGCAGCTGGGGTCCAGGTTCAGGAAATGGACAGCGGAGGAGGGAGAGGGTAAGAGAGAACCTTTATTCTCGGACACTTCGATGTGCCAGAGTGGGAGCAGTTGAAGGGACATGCGAATGTGCATGCACGTGTGTGTGTGTGTGTGTGTGTGTGCATACGTGTGCACATATGTGTCGGGATACAAGCAGCAGAGAGCTACCAAGAGGAAGGAGAGAACACTGAGGCAGCGGGGGGAAGGAGTAAGTTCTGCAGAGGGACAGCACTCACTACGATCGGCTAAAATGGGCCATTGTGTCCCCAGGGGACACTGGGCAATGAATGCCTGGAGATAGTTTCAGCTGTCAAAACTGGGGCAGGGTGGCGTCCATAATGCACAGGATAGCTCCACACGACAAAGAATTAGCCCAAAACTTGATAGTGCTGAGGTTCAGAAACTCCGAGCTCAAGGGAAAGGTTTCCTCGCACACAGTGAAAGATGCAAATGTAATTAGAAAGGTCTTCGTGACTCGATCAGATCTGTTTTTCACCTATGCACGTATCCATTCGACACTTATTTCCTGAACACCTACTAGGTGCTGGACGGTGAGGGGATCAATGAGGGTCCCTCACGGGAATGTTGTCTCGTATTTCTCCAGTGCTGCTGCCATCGGTGACAAATCAACCACCCACCATCAGTGGAAAATCACACACGGTCACGCTTTTCCCACAATTACAGAAAACACAGACTCGGATACATCAGAAATCATGAAGTTTTACTGCAGCCTGGCATATTCTGTCTCCCCGCCCAGCCGTCTCCATTGTGACCGCCATGGTTTCGAGGAGTCTTTGCTCCACAAGATAACATTTTCAGGCTCTAGCGATTAGGACCTGGTATTTTAGGGCCATATTCAGTCTCCACCACCTTTGGAACTAATTTTGATAGCAAAGTTCCAACAAGTTTGCACTAGCAGCTTTCCAGCTGATAGACGACTAGAAGCGGTGGAGAAGTGCAGTCCTCTGCAGGGCAAAGGGCCCACAACACGTCTTCAGAGCATTCCGGCGTCCCAACCACACAGCATGCCTTGTCTATGATCATCGCGGTGGCACTTACGTGGGCCCTGTCCATTCCAGGCCAGGCTGTGACTGCCTTATCTCAGTCAAGTCATTCCTGAGGCAGAGATGCTTTTGTGCTCACGGGAACCTGGTTTTTCTTCCTTCTGGACACCAGACTGCTTCCCAGACCATCTCAAAGTTAGGTGTGGCCGATCATTGAGTCCTGGGCAACAGACTACAAGCGGGAGGAATATTCACAACGTGCAGGCCCGGACTGCAAAGACTCTAACGCTGGATCATTCTCTCTCTTTGCTCATTTGCCTGCCGATCTGACTCACCTCTGAGGCATGGAGGGCAGAGGGCTACACAATGGAAGGAGCCCGAGTCCTTGGTGGGCCGCATCAGGACAATGGTCTACCAGGAACGCTGCTACCAGTCCTCGAGTGAGAAATCAGCTGTGATTGAATGAAGCCCCAAGATGACAGGGTTTGCTTGTTACAGCAGCTAGCACTGCTGACCGATACTGACAATCCACCCACACCGCGGAATCTTGTAACAAAGCAACAAGTATACCAGTGGTCCTGGAGCCTATTCTATGAATGTCATTGAAAGGGAGAAAAAAAGAGGCAAAGCATGTGTAATACATTATTTAAAAAAAAAAAAAAAATCAGTCATTCTTCTTCCCTACCCCAAACCCTCCCACCCTCCAAAAAAAAAAAAAACAAAAAAAAAACACAACACAACCAAACAACCCTAAACTAACCCCCAAACCAATTCAAACCAAACTTAAATCCATCTGGTTAGAAACACGGGAATATGGAGAAAAACGTGGAAGACTAAAGGTCACAGGTTGGCCCCAAGTTCCACCACCTGATTTGTAAATAAAGTTTTATTGAGACACGGCCATGTCCCTCGGTTTACATGCTGTCTATGGCTGTTTTCATACCACAGAGTTGAGTAGCTGCCATGGAGACTGAAGAGCCTGTGAAGCTATGAATATTTACCGCCTGTCTCTTTATCGAAAAGTGTGCTGATCCCTGTACTGGTGGCCAACACGGGAAAAATGCGGATTCTGCTATATCCACGAATGAGCCACCATCAGTAGGGAGGCGGATAAGATCTAGATGTGTTGGCAAAGAAAGATGTCCACAGTATAAAAGTGGAAAACGGTACGTGGTGGGGCAGAGTCTGATCCCATTTTGTGAAAAGAAAAGTATATGAACTCGCAGGATGATTTCCATATATACTAAAACACATTCGCAAGCCCACGCATCCAACAATTAATGGCGGTCATGTTGGAAGAGGGAACCCGGGAATGTCCGCATTTTCCCTTCTATAGCTCAGTGTCATCTCAATGTTTCAGGATGAGCCCGTTGATTACTTTTGTCATTAAAAATAAAACCGATAAGGAAAAAAAGAGTGGCAAGAAATCTGAAACCAAAAGAGCGTAAAAGCTGCTGGTGACGTGGAATTCTTATACCTGTCCATTTTCTCCAAATGCCAGGCTGGGGTCTGGCTGGCAGATAGTAGGTGCTCATTAAATGTACGATGACCGCACGAACAAGTGTTGAAGAAAATGAATAATGCGACAAAGGATGACAAGAGAAACTAAAAGGCAAAGCCCACCTCTCCCTGGCTCACCCAGCTAGCACCAGAATGCCAACTCCGGCTGAGAAAATGCCCAGAGGACACGCTGACATTCCAGCTTGACCTTTAGAATAACCGAAGGTACTGTTCATGCTCCTTCCTCACCCCCAGATCAAGGCAAACAAACAAACGGAAGAACGCAGAATAAGTTCTTGGCGAAAGATGTTCGGCCCACAGACCACAGTCCAGCCTCCCCCTGCCACGGCGCAGGCCTCGTACTGACAACCTAGTGTCATCAGGGCCTGTCGCCCCGTGCGATGGCTGAGGTGCACTCACAGCTCTGCTCAGGGCTGGGAACGAGACCACGAGGACAACGAGGTGGCGTCGGGGGGACAGCACCGAGAAACAGCAGAGTTTCTTCAGCGGCTCACCAACGCGGGGGAAGGGCATCTGTTCACATACAGCTCTTGTGTTAACACAGGTCACTCCTCAGCGTGGTATTTCTGGAGAGAGGCGGCATAAAATCATATGAATGCCTTCCCTCAAAGGGAGCCAACTGCCCAGAGCCTGTTTGCTACACAAATCTTTTGTCTCTAAACCACAAGTCAAAATAAGTTGGGATGCAGAGAGAAACACAGCTGTGTGGGGTGCTCCTTTACCGTAAGCTCCTAAATTTACGTATTTTATTTTCCTTCGTTGTTCTCCTCCCTCCCTCCCTCCTTCCCCCTTGCTCTTTTTCTCTCCTTCCACAGGATTTACTGAACTTTTACTGTGTGCCAAGCATTGTTT
This sequence comes from Panthera leo, assembly GCF_018350215.1. NCBI lineage: Eukaryota > Metazoa > Chordata > Mammalia > Carnivora > Felidae > Panthera > Panthera leo. The sequence continues at coordinate 14,154,876 of NC_056681.1, forward strand.
GCGGGATGGGGCGGTAAGCAACAAAAAGTCCCAGCCCTCCTGGAGTTGACATTCTAGTGGGGGAGACAAACAATGAACGGCGGGAGGCACACACATATTCTAGAGAGAATGGCCAGAAATGGCCTCCTGGGGGAGGCGACATTTGAGCAGACACTTGAGGTGGATTAATAAGAGATGTGAAGAGGAGAAAGGGAAGAGCAACCAAGCAAAGCAGTACAGCATGTGCAAAGGCCCTGAGGTGGAAGCGAACCGGGTGTGTCTAAGGAACGGAAAGAAGAAAAGAGAAGCTGGAGTGTGGTGAGGGAGGGCCAAAGGGATAGGAGATCACATTTCGAGATTTTTTACACACACTGTCTATGACGGTATCATATTCCTTAGGGTCAGGTATCATAACTGGATTGACACAGTGCGGTGGCTACTGATATGGCTGCTGGGCCCCACCTACCAGCTGGGTTAGCTTAAGAGGGGGGAGGTTACTGAGCCCCAGGACCTCAGTTTCCCCATGTGTAACCCAGGGTTAACAGTACACCTGCCTCAGGGGGTCGTCAGGAAGATGAAATGAATTAGCATCCATAAAGCATCAAACACAGGCACACGTTACGCTAAGTACTGGACAAACACTAAGCTACGAATGTTTAATTATAATTTAAATTGTATAACGAAAAACATTATGTTTAATTAAGCTATGCCTCAGTTATCTCTTTTGATTTTTCCAAGTTTGAATATCATAAATAATGCCGTCAGAGCATTAAAAAAAAAACACACACACAAAAAAACAGAGTTCCAGGGGTGCCTGGATGGTTCAGTCGGTTAAGTGTCTGACTTCAGCTCAGGTCATGATCTCGTGGTTCATGGGCTTGAGCCCCGCGTCGGGCTCCGTGCCTGGAGCCTGGAGCCTGCTTCAGATTCTGTGTCTCCTTCTCGCTCTCTCTCTGCCCCTCCCCCACTCACGCTCGGTTTGCCTCTCTAATAACAAATAAACATTAAAAGAAAAAAAAAACAGAGTTTCAGGACTTCGAACATTGGGTTTCTCAGTGGGATGATCCTTGAAAATGGAATCATAGGAGTTGTGCAAAACTGAAATAGCACGCATCGGAAATATTGACGAAGTCCCATTTTCTGCGCAGTGACACCCAGAGTGACGTGTGGGAAGTGTGGGAAGTTCTGCATCTTAGAATAAGTAGGAACGCAACCTCTTCCGTAGAAGTCTTAGGATGCCCTGTTTCCACCCCGGCGGGGCTGGCCTGGCACGAGCTTCCTGCAGATTAAGTGTGGGCACCATCCGCCCCAGGGGGGTTCCGTGGTGGCTGGACAGGCAGGGCTCGGCCCCACGCCGTGGGCTGGCCGCCCTCCAGAACAAGAGCTCTGGGTGGGGGCTGCCTCTGGTGGGAACTGGGCTTCACTTCTCCTTGCAAACAACTTCTTGTCCCACCCTCGTGTCTTGACGGCTGTTTCCATCACCGAGTGCTCGCACAGTCCAGGCACTGTGCTCAGCACTCCGCACCGGTAGGGGAGAAAAGCGCGCAGTCCCAAGTCTGGAATCAGACTGCTGGCTGCCCACCCCGACTCCAGCACTCGCCTCACGCGAGCCACTCAGCCTCTCTGTCACGCTCTCCTCGGGTGTCTGTCATGCTCTCACGTACGTCAAGGGTGGTCACGAGGATTCAGTAAGTCACTCCATGTAAATCTCTTAAGCGCCGCGCCTGGCTCTCGGTGAGCCGTCGGAAAATGGCAAATATTACTACGATCTCGTTTGAACATCCCGGCGACTCCATGAGGCGGCTGCTATTCTCAGCTTCCACGGGGCGGATGCAGAACCGAGGCAAACAGAAGCGGAGACCCCTGCCCGAAGCCACATGGCGAGTAAGAGGTTGCAACCAAAGCCATCTGCTTCACTCTGACCTTCGACACGGTGCGCAGACGAGTGAACGCAAGTCTTAAAATGGGCAGCAACTTAATACTTGAAAGCATCGACTGTTTAAGCCAATCACAGGCAATCCACTCATTCAGTAAATATTTGCTGACAACCTACTATGTGCCTGAGAGGGTGTGGGGATGGAGCCACCCCCACCACCTAACTCCATGCACCGCCTGAAGATCAAGCCAAAAAAGCGGAGGGGAACAAAACCAAGATGAGAGCCAGAAAGCAACCGGAATCCTGACTGCGTCACCTGAGCCCTGATCCAGCTATACCTGAACTCAGCCCTAGCCCTGGCCTCTCAGTTCCTTGAGCCCATAAGTTCCCTTTACTTGCTAACCCAGTTTGAATTGGGTTTTCTGTCACATGTTACTGAACATCCAAACTGTGATGTTTGCCCTGGCTTATGCCCACACTTAGGGCAGTTCCTTTAATTTTTACAAATGTTTATTTATTTTTGAGGGGGGGTGTGAGAGGAGAGAGAGAGAGAGGGAGACACAGAATCCGAAGCAGGCTCCAGGCTCTGAGCGGTCAGCACAGAGCCTGATGTGGGACTCGAACTTGTGAACCGCAAGATCATGACCTGAGCCAAAGCTGGACGCTTAACCGACTGAGCCACCCAGCCGCCCCCGTAGCAGGACAGTTTCTAAAGTGTTAAACCCTCCCTACTCTTCAGTGTAACCCGTTAACTTCAGATTTCCCATAAAGAAGCAGGGTCATGCATGTTTTCGGGATCACCTTATGAAGCACACTTCTAGTCAAAGCCCTTCACTCTGCACAACAGAGTCTCAAGTGCCAAAATCAGCTTAAAACCTTCTCTTTGGGAGAAATCATATGGTAGTTATGAGTGCTATTCATCAAATATCTCAGGTTCATCTTCTGGGTCCACAGTAGGGCTCCACTTTTTCGTTCCGTTCAAAGTTACGGTCACGTGAGTTGCTGTGGCCCGAGACGCGCTAAAGGAAATGACAAGTGATCCTTCTGGACAGATTCCTGGAGCCCCCGTGTGTGATATCCTGTGGCTTCAGAGTCCCCAGAAGACTCAGGAGCAATAAATTAACATCTGTTGATTTAAAGCCGCTCAGATCTGGGGTTATTTGTTACCACAGCAGAGTCCGGCCTATCCTGACGGGTGTGAACGGAAAACACGAGAGCGTATTGCCTGTAGTAACTATCGTCTCTCCTGAAACTTTTACTTACACGTGGGTTTTGTGTGGTGCCAGCAGTGGGATGTGTCTCCCGTGCGCACGCACGGTTTTCCTTTTTTATGTTATCACAAGGTTGCCATGGACGTGTTTCTGAGGATCGTGGTCAAAAAGCGTTCAAAAGAAGTGGGAAAAGCTTAGGGTCCAGGAAAGAACATCTAACACGCGTGGCTGAGTTGAGGCACCTGGATGGCCCAGTCGGTTAAGCCTCCGACTCTTGATCTCAGCTCAGGTCTTCATCTCAAGCCCTGTGATGGGCTCTACACTGGACGTGAAGCCCACTTAAAAAAAAAAAAAAGGTCTTTGGAGGATGAGACACGAGAACCTGGGAGCAAAGGCCTAAGGAGATGAGTTTGGAAGGGCTAACTGAACACTCTTCACGGATGTGGAAAAAAGGGTGTTTTCCAGCCATTCCCCAACTCCCTAGGGCAAGGGTCAGCAAAAATTTTCTGCGAAGGGCCAGACAGCAAATATTTTAGGCTTTGCGGGCCAAGAGGTCTCTGTCCCAACTACTCAACTCTGCCAATGTAGGGGGAAAACAGCCACAGACTATACAGAAGTGAGTGGGCCTGGCTACGTTCTAACAAAACTTTATTGACAAAAATAGGCAGGTGATCAGATCTGACCTGGGGGCCACAGTTTGCGGGCCCCTGCTCTAGGGGCTCAAACGATGAGGTCAGAATCAGGCCGAAATGTAGGAATGACTTATATTTTACATCCAGGGAAGAATTCAAGATAAGTTCCTACTTGTTTTTCTAAATCATCTACACTACGGCCAGGGAACTATGGCCACGGGCCAAGTTCCAGCTGCCATCTGTTTTCATAAATAAAGTTTTATTCATGTACTGATTTCTGTGGCTGCTTTAATGCAATGGTGGTAGAGCAGTTGGGACAGAGACCATTAAACTGCAAAGCCTACGATATTTACTAGCTGGCTCTCTACAGAAAATGTTTGCTCATGGGGGCTCAGGGTGGACCCAGGGCCATATCCAGGAAAGTCCTTAGAACAAAGGGAGACCCAAGCAGAATGATATTTTTAATAAAGTAAATAGGGCAAAAGCCAAGAACGAATCAAAGTAACCCCTGGCCCTGCACCCTGGGGAGATTTCGACCGCAGTGACGCTCAAGAAATGAGTTCACAGCTAAGACGTGCTCCATAAATGTTAAAATAACAAGAACAATAAATAGTAATAAAACACAAAGCCACGCACCCCGTCTCCACAGGCAAGACCTCCCAGGGTTTTGAGCTGAGAAGTAAGGAGAGAGCAGCCCCCACCACTGATGGCCTGTCTTGGCAGAGGGTTTGACGGTCCTACTGGGACCCGATGGGCGAGGTCCAAAGGAGGAAGAAGTTCAAATACAAGCAGGCTCTAGAGACAAACAATCTCGGGGTTAGGAGACGAACTTGCACTGGGGAAACGGGACACAGATCCCAAGGTCCACGCTTACTCTCGAGACCCTCAAAGCTCAGGGTTCTGGGTGCCCCTGAGCCAGCCCTCATCCCAGGCACACGAGACCCCAAGTGCCAAGCTGCAAGCCAGAGCAGGTCAGCTCCGCGTCTCCTCGAGGTGAGACCTCGCCGGGCGCACGGTTGGCAGCCGACGGCTTGCACGGATTGTCTCAGCGCCTCTGCCCTCCGCCGTGAAGCCTGCAGAAGGCTGGAAAAGCCTAACCAAAACACAACTGTCGTAGCATGAGCCTGCTACAAAAGCTGACTAGGCAAATAGGAGAAATGATGCATTCCCTTCATGCAACACACCCAGAAGGGCCCAGCAGGCCACAGAGGTGAAAGGCAAGCCCCGTCCAAAATCATCAAATGCCCTAACGATGACCGGAGACGAGTCATGAAAAGTCCACACAAATCCAAGCTTCCCACGTCCCCCAAGAGCCCTGGAGAATGTGGGTTATGGTAAAATAGCACTTGTGACAGCTTGCACTTCGGCAGGGCTCCCAGGCCTTGGAAAACGCCACGCGGCGCATCTGTGGGAACGCGGTAGACGGCGGGCAGAATCATTCTCCTTCTGCAGAATGGAAGCACCGAGGCGTAGGAGAGGCTGCTGAACTCTCTGAGGTGTCTGGAAGCTGCTTAAAAACCAGGAGATTGAGGGGCGCCTCGGTGGCTCAGCCGGTTGAGCACCCGACTTCGGCTCAGATCATGATCTCGTGGCTCGTGGGTTCAAGCCCCGCGTCGGGCTCTGTGCCGCCAGCTCGGAGCCTGGAGCCCGCTTCGGATTCTGTGTCTCCCTCTCTCTCTGCCTCTCCCCTGCTCATGCTCTCTTTCTCTCTTTCTCAAAATAAAAAAACATTAAAAAAAAAACCCCAAAAACCACAGGGAGCTTGAGCTTTTAAAAAACCCATCAGATAGCTGATGGGGGTCCAGTCACCCTGGCTCAAGGTGGTCAACTCTCCAGCAGAACTTAGGAAATGCCAGGCACCGTTCTAGGGACTTGACATAGGAGATCGATTTAGCCCACAGTACCCCACGGGTGCAAGTACTATAATTATCCCCATTTTACAGATGAGTAAACAGGGGCTCAGAGAGGCTAAGTCACCCAGAGAAAGGGAGGAACTTCCCACTGCTAACTGCAGGGGGCGTGTTCTTTATAAAGAACCAAACGAACTGCCAGGAGCCGGTAAACACAGCATCTCGAGCTTTCATGCTCCCTCCTTCCGTAGCTGATACCTCCTCTCACTACACAGTAGGCAGGGATTGGGGTCTTGCCAAAATCCGTATGTGGAAAGCATGCTCCCCAGTACGGGGGCGGGGTGGGGGGCATCTGGGGGCGGGGCCTTGGGGAGGTGATGCGCTCAGGAGGGCGGCGCTTTCTAGAACGGGACAGGTGCTGTTACAAGAGACCCCAGAGAGCTCATTCGCCCTCCTGCTATGTGAGGACATGGGGACAACCAGCTGGCTCTCACCAGACACCAAGTCTGCCTGCGCCTTGATCTTGGCCTTTCCAGCCTTCAGAACTGTGAGAAATAGATTTCTGTTGTTCAGACCACCCAGACTGTGGCGATTTGTTACCGCAGCCCAAACGGACTAGGACAAGGCAGACACCCAACGACGTTTCTGGGCACTGTATCCATGCCAGGTCCCACCGGGATTCTTTAGCAAAGAGCTGGTTGGACCCTCCCAACGACGCTAGAGAGTAGATGCCATTTTTCTCCCCGTCTTGGAGATAAAGATGCGAGGTTCAGAAAAGGCCTTGAAAAAGCATAGGTGCCCGTGGCTGGCAGGCCCTGAGCCCTTGCTGTGCGTGCTAGGTGCCCAACACACACTCTGCCCCTCCGCTCACAGGCTCCTCACCCCTGCACTCTGAACGGCCCCTCACTCCCCCACAGCCCAGATGGGGAGACCCAGGCTGCAAAGGGCTGGAAGCTAGTACAGCCCCTATAAACCCAGCACAGAATCAGAGACGCCCGCCGCTGGAAGGGACCTTTGGGCATCTCGTCCCCAGCCCTGACCCCCGTCGTCCTCGGGGCGGGAGTAAGCATCTCTGGCCACACACCCTCGCCTCCCTGTCGCAGCCTTCCTGAGGCTCCCTGGGGCCAGCCGGAGAAGACAGAACAGGGAGGAGGCGTCTGGTCGGAAATCTGCTCAGGGCCCAGCGTTCGGAGGCTCCAAGCTAACCCCGGGGAAGCTCTCAGCATCCACCCTGTTTGTTTTTGGCACAAGTCAACTTCCTGTACTTGAGAGAAAAGGCATCGTTTTAATGAGCAAGAAGAGAAGGACCGGGGCTGCAGAAGAGACAGAGAGAAAAGAAAAAGATAAAAACAAAAGCGTGGGGAGGGCTTCAAGCCACGGAGAGGTTCTGTTACAGAAAAGGCATTTTGATGAATTACATGCACAGGAGGAAACAACATGTGGATTAAGTTTCCCTTAAAATTCTTAGAGCTTCAGAAATTAGTGAGGAGGGAGAACACGAGCGACCAGAGTGACTCTAGCTTCCTTCTGCGCACCGTGCTTTGTCTGTTTGGGTACGTGTTACCCTTGAAATCCTTCAGGGAGAAAGCAGCTTGAACTAGAAGAAATTCATGCTGAGCTCAGGCAAGGCGGCCTCCTGGGGGAGCCATCCTGCCCAAATCTCAGATCTGGACTCTCTGTGCCTCCTGGTTACAACATTCCCTCCACAGTTGATGACAGTTACCAGGCCCGGAGAGGGCCAGGCCTCCAGCCGGGCACTTCAGTGCATTTGTCTCCTTGAATCTCGTGGCAAATCTGTGATATATATGTATAGGGATGTGTGTGTGTGTGTGTGTGTGTGTGTGTGTGTGTGTGTGCGTGTGCATAGTGTGTGTGTATATGTAGATATACATGTACATATATATAAACACACATGCTTTATATACACATATATACCGAGAGAGAGACAGAGAGGGAACCCGAGACTTAGAGAGACCAAGCTCATTCAGTCATTCAACAAACACGAGCACCAACTATTTACCCAGGCTTTGCTAGGGCCCATATACTAGGTCAGGATTTCTGTTGGCTCTGCTGACATTTGGGGCCAGATGATTCTCTGTTGTGGGGTCATCCTGGGCATTGCAGGATATTCTGCAGCATCCCTGGCCTTTACCCACCAGAAGCCTGAAGCCTCCTCCCCCCACCCCCGCTGTGACAAACAAAAGCATCTGGAGACTCTGATAAATGTCCCCTGCAGGGAGGAGTCACCCCTGATCCGAAACCATTGTTCTCTATGGACTAACTCACAGGATCCTTCCTGTGAAGCAGGTCTGTCGGGCATGGGGGAACTCAGCACGGAGAGGTTAAACAGCTTGTTTTTGCCCAAAGTCACACAGCTAGGGTCAGAGAGGGGACGTGAACCCAGAAAGTCTCGCCCCGGAGCCCCAGGTATGTCATTCCCCATGCCTGGCTGTGTAAGTACGCCTCCAAGGATGTGCAGCTGGTTGCTGGAGGCCTTTGAGATATCCCCGTTTGGAGCTGGATGAACTCAACCCTCAGGTTCTCCCCACTACGCAAAAAATGCCCCCAAATGTTAGTGAGCCCTGTGCCCCATTCCCATCTTTTCTCTAAGAGGGTCTTTCTGTTATAAAAGGGTGCCTTTCCTCAAGGCTATCCACTGCGCGCTCCTTGGGGAGGAATGTTCTAGAAGGAATGTTAATAATCACTCCAGTCACAATCACTTTAAGATCGACACACACCTTCAAGATGTTAAGAGGCGATGCCCACCATGCCCTCACCGCTAAGCTCCGAGGGCTTTTATAACATTGCATCTAATCCTTACCAATGACAAGCCTTTGAGGCGGGGGCTATGAGCATCCCCATGTTACAAGTGAGGAAACCAAGGCACAGAGAGGGGAAGCAACTTGCTCTAGGCCACACAGCTGGCAGGTGGCAGAGCCTTCCTCCTAACGACCATGCTAAACCGCCTCTTAGTAAGTAAGTGCGTACCGAAGTGTTCTAGACGCTTTATGCATTCATTTTTCTCGCCATAGCCCGGGGAGATAGATATTATCACCCTACTTTAGGGATTTAGAACCTGAGCTCCAGAAAGATTAAAGAGCTTGCCCGGGCCACACAGCTAAGAAGGGGGAGGGGCAGGGCCGGGATGTGGACCTATGAGTTTGGCACCTGGCCTTGTGCACAACCTCTGTCATCTCATTAAGTCCTTCCAGCCCCTCCTTGGAGTCTGTGCCCACCCCACTTTACAGGAGACATACGTGATGCTGGGGTGGCCTGCCCGAAGGTAGGCGGCCCTTCGTGGCAAAGCCCGGATCCGGACCTGGTCCCGCGAAGCCCAGCTTGTCCCACCGCACCATCCGGCATGCTGGTCCCCTGGCTGGGGCCCCGACCGGCCTTCTCCGCCAAATACACCTTGGTGGCCAGCAGGCTCCAGGCTTTGGAAAGATCGGGGCGCTGAACACAGCTCCTCTGGTTTCTTCTGAGGCTGTTTCCCCGTTTACACGAAAGGGAGCGACCAGAAATGGCACTTCCAGGTGGTGAGACAGATGGCGAGTCAGGAGGCAGAGGAGCCGGCGGGCACGTCGTTCACCTCGGGGTCACTGGCTCGCTCTGCAGGCCGCAGGCGCCGTCCCCCTCCCCCAACAGCTGTTGGGGCCTCGCCCGCCCGGGAGAGGCCTGGTCAGTGGGAGACAGCTGGCCACCGCCCCCCAGGCCACCAGCTGCCTGCCGCCTTCCCCTCCCAGAGTCCTTTTTGCTTAGCCCCTACCGCCATCAGACCACAGAACAAAGCGTTTAACCCCCTGAGGGCCAGATCTTTGGGTCTTTTCATTTATATCCTTAGCACCTTTCGAGTTTTGTCCCGGTGCCTGTAAGCTGTGTGACCTCAGTAACCGATGTTCTCTCTTATTTTCACTTATTTTTTAACCAGCAAGACTAGTGTTGGCGGAACGGTTAGGCACGTGAGCTCTGGATCCAGACACCCCAGCGGGGATTCAACCCTGGGTCGCCACTTAGGACCAAAGACATCCGGGGCATATGACTTAACCTCTCTGTGTTTCTGCGTCCTCACCTGTGAAACAGTTAATCACGATGCCCAACCTCCAGGGCCGTTAGGATTATCATACAAGGTGACAGGTGGAAAGCACTTATGACCACTCCTGGTACACAGTCGGTGTTCAATAAATGTCACCTATTACATTATATTATGACATTGTTGACGGGCGTCTCTGCCCCTTCTGTCTAGGAAGTCCCGTATCTATTTATTTATGTTTTTAAATTTGGGTGCATCCTTGAAAGGCCAGACCAAGTCTTTTCTCCCTCATGAAGATTTCTGAGATACTGGGGCAGGCATATCATTCTTCTCGTGTTATCTTCTCCCAGATCCTGGCACAACATTGGGCACATTGTAGGTTTTTCATCGAATAACAATTATGAACGGCTAAGTTTTATTGAACACTTACTATACACACTGGTACTGTCCCTTATGCTTATCATACATTATCTTGTTTTACCTTCCCCTCAAACTTTGTGTCTTAATAATATATCCATGTTACCGATGAGGAAACAGACCTAGAGAGGTTAGGAGACTTACCAGCAATAATAAAGTGGCTTGAACTTCCTTGGGACAGGCAAAGTCATTACGGAAGGTACGAAAGCTAGAGTCTCCTTTGCTCTATTTTTTACAAATACAGGGCAGAAAGCAAAGTACTCTGATTTCTAAGAATATCAGCCCTGCTTTCTCATAGCAAACTTCTGCTGCAAACAAATTAGTTTCTGTGGGAAGGCTTTACGGTAAATCATTCTCTTTCTCTGAAAGATTCATGTATTAGTCAGAACCCTTTCCGTTGCAAATGACAGGAAATTTAGCTCAAATTGGTTTAAGCAAAAAGGGAAACTTATTGACTTGCATCCACTGGACCTTAGGAGTAGCGAGCTTCAGACACAGCTTGATCAAGGAATTTAAAACATAATAAAGTCGTTACCTCTCTCTCTCTCATTTTTGCTTTCTTCCATGCTGGCCTCATTCTCAGGCATTCTCTCCCCCAACCTGTTGGCAGACAGATAGTCTTTGGTGCATTCGGCCTGCCACCCTGCCAGCTTTTCAACCCCAGTGGTAAGATAGTCCAACAACTCCCCCTTATCCACAGGGGTGGGGTGGAATCCATTCCAAGACCCCTGGAAGGCATCTGAAACTGTGGATAGTACTGAACCCTATATATACTATGTTTTTTTTTTTTCCTAAACATACATACTTATGATAAACTTTAACTTCTAAATTAGACACAGTAAGAGATTAACAACAACTAATAATAAAATAAAACCATTTTGACAATATACTGTAATAATAACATTATGTGAACGTGGCCTCTCTCTCAAACTATCTCATTGTTCTGTACTCACCCTTCTTCTTGTAACAATGTGTTTTGATAAAATGCCTATCTGATGAGATAAAGTGAGGTGGATGGCTTTAGGTGTTGCGACATAACCTTAGGCTACTATTGACCTTCTGTGGCTATTCAGAGAGAGAATCATCTGCTTTCCCAATGGCGGGTAGCTGAAACCCAGGAAAGTGAAACTACGGATTGGGGGGGGCAGGAAGTGGAGAGGGGACTACTGTATTTTTGTCCTACTAGAACCATCTAAAATCCAGGTATCATTCTGATTGGCCCAGCCTGGGTCACGTGCCATCCCTGGACCAATCACTGTCACCAAGGTGATGCTGAGCACTCCCTGGCCAAATTTGAGTCCCATGTCTGCCCCTGGTGGGGGGGGGGGGGGGGAGGGGAGCCAGCCCCTCCTGAACCAGGTGAACGGAAAATCAAAGGACAATCAAAGGATTGTCAAAAGGACAATCAAAGTGCTTTCACATCAAGAACGTGGAGTGGACCTCGACCGGCAACTCACAATCCAGAAGCGGGGGCAGGGAGGGGGGGTGACAGATGTGTAAGCTCATCACGGAACGCTGGGGTAACGGATAAAGTAACGAAATACAACAACACCGTACTGTCGTACAAAGCCCGTGTTATTTTGGATTTCCAAACAATGAAACAACAACACGATACAGAATCAGAACAGAGGCAAAAGCATGCAGCCAGCCTGACAGCGGGTGAGGGCCTCCTCGAAGGGAAATCGAGGCAAGTTACCAAAGGAAGGAGTGTCAGCGGACCCCAAACCCCAGCAGTCTTTCAGGGCCTGGCCTGGAACGGTAGGTCTACAAGGACCCAGTGAACTGGTTTCTCTAGGAGGTAGGTACTGGCAGTGTCCTTCTTAACGATGGGGAAATAGATGCTTCAAACGACTTGCCCAGCTGAGGAGCACTGGAATTTCAGCCCAGGCACCGGGCTGCAGGGTCTTAACCCCTGTGAGATCACCCCTCCTCAGAGAGGCAGAATCTGAACCACGCCATTGAACTTGTCCAGGAAGGAGCAGTTCCCATCCTGGTGCTGCCTGAAACACCAAAAGGGGATGTATGAAATTCCAGACCACAGCCCCCACCTCCATAACCCCACTTCTTAAAGACACTCTGACCTCCTAGCGCGCTTTGGTTCCCTAAATCGGATCATTTGCCCTTCCCTAGCTCCCTCTCACTTCTACAATCGGGGGGGGGGGGGGGGGGCTCCATCTTTGAGACTTCTTTTCCGTCCATCCCTCCTCTCCATCCCAAGGCCAATACCTAGTTTAGGACACACTCCAAATATTGCTGGGATGACCCACAGCCTACAGCTGTCCCTCTGTCTCTCTTCTGTCTCCTCCAAAAGTCTGACCACTGCACACTCTGCTCTGAGTCCTTCCAAAGTGCCCTGGGGCTCACAGATGATGTTCAGACTCTTCACTATAGGAAGCGGACAACCATCCCTCTTGGTGCCTGGCACTACCTTTGGGCACCCCTCCCATTTGGGGGAATTCTGGCATTACAGGCCCCAGCTCCCGAAGGCAGGTGCCAGAAATCTGCTTTCTCAGCCTCCCTTGCCAGTAAGGTGCAGACATGGGAACAGGCATCCACCGATCAGATTCCTCCTCCTGAATCTTAGATGGAAAGCCCATGACTCAACAGAAGTGATGTGCCACGCAGAATCCGTCCCAGGGGTGGCAAAGGCAGATAGCTTCCAGAAGCAGCACCCGCAGCCACATCCTTGCCAGGGGCAGGAAGGGGTCTGCAGAGTCTGGGACCTGCGGTGGCAGTCACTGTCCCCTGGAGCAGCCCCCAGGTGTGGTCCGAGTATGATGTGGCCGCCATGCCTTTTCCTTGGCCCTTCCCCCACTTCTGCTCAAAGTGGCCGAATTGGATTCTGTTCACTGCAGCTAAGACTGTAAGTGATCCACATGACTTACCAGGCCCTACCTGAGCTGGTGCTGCCCCTTCCCAGCCACACCCCCCAGTGACATCTCTGTGCCACTGCCCTCTATATTCTCAGAACTTCCTTCAGTTCTGCCAGTTGGCTGGGCTCATCTCTAGGCTGTCACACACACTGTCCCTCCTCCCCCCCCTCCCCCCCCCCCCCCCCCCGGGAACACTTCCCCTGTCTTTTTTTCTGGGTCACGCCCACTCATCCATTCATTGGTGCTGTTACCTGCCCTTGGAAGGCTTCCCAAGCCCTGTCCCCAACCAAACTTGGTTAGATGCCCCGTGGCCTCTAAGGTCGGATGTCCCTACGGGCCCCAGTGGTATCCTGCTTGTCCCCTAGCTATCTGCATCCCCTACCACACTGAACAGTTATTCCTTCTAGGACCGTCTTCCTCACTGGGTGGTATAGGGCAGTGATTGCAAGGGGAAGTTTCTACAATGCCACCCATGCAGTATTCCCGACAAAAGATGCTTAACCTGAATAATCACGAGGAAACATCCAATAGGTCCAAACTGAGAACGTTCTGCAAAATAACTGGCCCGGGTTTAAAAAAATGTCAGTGGTTTGAAAGACAAAGCAGGGGCGCCTGGGTGGCTCAGTCGGTTAAGCGTCCGACTTCAGCTCAGGTCACGATCTCATGGTCCGTGAGTTCGAGCCCTGCGTTGGGCTCTGGGCTGATGGCTCAGAGCCTGGAGCCTGCTTCTGATTCTGTGTCTCCCTCTCTCTCTGCCCCTCCCCCATTCATGCTCTGTCTCTGTCTCAAAAATAAATAAACGTTAAAAAAAAATTTTAGGAAAAACAAAAAAGAAAGACAAAGCAAAAACATGCAAACAAATAAATGACTCAGGAGCGGCCCCAGATCCAAGGAAACTAAAGAGACAGGGCTAGTGAGTGCAGAGCAGGGTCCTGGACTGAATAAAAGATCTGATCGGAAGGACAGTGTGGAGAAACCAGAGAGCTATGACCGTGGAGTAACTTAGCTAGTCGTACAGTGTTAGTAACAAAGGTCCTGCGAGTGACCAGAGTACTGGGGTTGTGTAGGACAGACCCACTGTGCTAAACCCGCATCCAAGAGGTCCCGCCAATCTCTGTTTCCTGGTCTTCAACCCCACGGAGGGCTTCTCCCACGCGGTACAAGGTTGGTCCGTGCAACCAGGAGAATACGGCCAAAGTGAAATATCGCTTCTGAGTTTAGGTTAGAAAAGACTGTGGCTTCCACCTTGCCTTTTCGGTACCTCGTCCCCACTCTCTTTCCCTCTCTGTCTCTCTCTCTCTCTCTTTCTCTCTCACTTGCTTTGGGGGAAGCCACCCGGGTATCATGAGCAGCCCTATGAAGAGGCCCCCGAAGAAAGACGCCAAGGCCTCCCACCCACAGGCCCACGAGTGAGTACAATGATGTCTAACATGAAAACAGTCCCAGCCGACACCTTGAGTCCAGCCCAGTGACACAGCCTGAAGCAGAGGACCCAGCTAGGCTACATCCAGATTCCCGACCCACAGCACCACGATCGAAGAAAACACTTGCTTCGTTAAGCCATTAAAGTTGGGGATAGTCAGTTATGCAGCAATAGATAATTACTATCTACACTGAAATATTCAGGGGTGAAGAGTCAGGATATCCACGAGCAAAGAGCTCAACCAAAACTCACAGAGAAAGGGAGCTAAAGCTAATGTGGCAAACTTAATAGCTGGTGAATCTATGTGACAGGTGCATGGTGTCTATTGTACCATATGGCGAATTTATGGGAGGTGGGACATTTTTCCAAATTCAAAAGCTGCAGAGAAAAAGAGAGGAGTTCAGGCACTGGAGCCAGTCTGCCCGCGTCTGAATCTGGACTCTGTTTAGCAGCTGTGTGCCCTCAGGCGTTACTTTAACCTCTCTGTGCCTCCATTTCTTCATCTGTAAAATGGGATGAAATCTGTATCTATCTCACAGGATTGTGATGATGATTAAACGGATCGATGTACGTACAGCTCCTGAATCGGGGCCTGGTTCCCCCAAAGGGCCAGCTTCACTGCGTCAGGCTCCCTTTGTAGCGAAGCCTGGCACAGGGATCTGGCAAACAGTAAGCCCACAAGAAATATGTGCAGAATGAATGAATGAATGAATGAATGAGTCGATTTTCTAACCAGTGGTTTGCAGGCTTTTCTCAGTTTTGAAGAGTTCCTCTGTTAGCTGATGTGGCCAGAAAAATCTCTGGAATTCAAGAATTCCAAAATGCCTTGTTGGAAGCGTGTCCTGAAAGGTTGGGTTAAAAAAGAAAAAAAAAAAAATCAAGTCCTGATGAAATCCGTGCATTGGACTACCAGGCTAAAACACCAAGGAGAAACAGGCAATTATAGGTTTCTGTTGCAAACCACAAGGCCGTTCTCTACACTGACTTTCCTGTATGCCAGGCAGAAAATTACCACCAACCCCCAAACAAAAGTCTGTATAAGGTAAAAGTTAACTCACCCTTACCAAGTGTGTCCACTGTTCCCGGCACCGTTCTGACTGCCTTCCATGTAACAATTCATTTAATTCTTAAAACAATCCTAGACTCTAGTACTATGCTTTCTGTTGTATGGCTGGGGCACAGAGAGATAAAGTAACTTGCTCAAAGTCACACAGCGTTGGGAGTTGGGCCGTCAGGCAGTCTCGGATCAAATCGTGGTAAATTAAAAATGTGGAACGGATATAAAATCCTTATTCTCCGTGAAGTTCTTCCTGTGGGTTCCTGTACCTGAGTTCACCCCGGTACCCCAACCATCAGAGGTTTCTGCCCCTTGAAAACATGAGCTAGGTATGTCTGTACCTTTTATATACACAAAGGGATTTATTACTTTGCAATCAAACTGCTCCAAAGCAGGGTTGTCTTTTTCTTCACAGGGCAAGACTGTCATAAATTAAAAGGGCTCCCCATTCAGCCCGACGCTAAGCTGGGCCACTTAAAATCACTTTGGACTTTGCCCTCAACTGACCTTTACAAACCACTTTCCAGGCATCACTGCTTCCGGGACCCGATTGGGGCTGATCACAAGAGCTTTACTCTTGTAAATGGAGCCACAAATTACTCCAGGCACGATAGGAAACCGAGAGGCAGCTAGACCGACATTTGGAGAGCCACCGACCGGGGACGCCCCTGTGGTTATCCTGGGAGAAGTGGGTCAGTGGGAGGGATCAGTCTCATTCTCCTGTCCTGCTTGAACAGAGTTTGGAGCAGTTTTCTCCAATTGATGTCTTTCCGCCCCACCCAAGGAGCAATATTTAATATCCATGTGTTCTGGGAGAAAGGCATCCGCCTTTGTGGGAGGAAATGGTGTTCCTTTTGTCCCCCAAAGTAAATGCTGTCATTTCCCCTCAAAGTATCTGATGGGAAAATGACGATACCAACAACAGCCACCACTTAAATAAGCCTTTATCATGTCATAACCTTATTTAGTTATCACTTCCAACTCCTACTCAGTAAAAATATACCGCTACTCCTACATTTACTTATCTAACAGATACTGAGACTGTACTAAGTGCCAGGAACTCTTTTAAGCACTGAGCGTAACGTGCTTAATTCATATAGCAGCCCTGTAAGCAGGTACTAACATCGGCTCTATTTTTTCAGATGAGGAATCTGAGGTACAAAGAGGGGACATCGTTTCCCCAAGGTCACAGGGCCGCTAAGTGGTTTACCTCTCTACTAGGTACATGATATCGTGGTCCCCGTTTTCCAAGAAAGGACGGTGATTATCAGGAGGTGATCTGCTTGAAGACAACTGTGGTAATAATAAGAATTAATAACATTGCCATTTATGGGGCATTTCCAATGTGCCAAGCCTTGTGCCAAGCACTTTGCTAGCATGGTCCCATGAGGTAGGTGCTATCGCGAAGCTATTTAATAGAGGAGACTGAGGGGGTGCCTGGGTGGCTCAGTCGGTTGAGCGTCCGACTCCGGCTCAGGTCACGATCTCGCAGTTCGTGAGTTCGGGCCCGCATCGGGTTCTGTGCTGATGGCTCAGAGGCTGGAGCCTGCTTCCGATTCTGTGTGTGTCTCTCTCTCTCTCTGCCCCTCCCCACACATGCTGTCTCTACCTCTCAAAATTAAAGAAAATAAAAAAAATTTTTTAAATAAAAAATAAAAAAACAGAGGAGACCGAGGCCCAGACAGGTAAAGCACATCACACAGCCAGGAGTACACTGAGCACCGAGGGTTCAGGTTCTGGGGGAGCCAGGGTGTCCTGAAGGCCCATCAAACAAGAGCTTGAAAATCTGCCTCAAGCACTCGCTCTACTTAGTACAGATTTGGCTGTGAGCAGAGATGTGATGCGGGGGAAATGTGTTCCACCCCCCAGCTAAGTCTTATCCTCTCCTGCCAACAGCCTCCCCCCTGGCCTCCCTGGCCTCACACTCAGCATTTCTGGTCTGGTCTCCTATCACTGCCCTTGGGATCATTAGAACGTAACCAGGGACTTTTGTTTATTCACGTAGCAGGTGCTCAGTAACCATGTGTCGGATGAATGAATGAGTTTTATACACAAATTGAACCACAGTCCTTTCCTCTGGGCCTTTGCTCCTGCTGTTCCCTCTGCCCGAGATTCCCTTCCCCTCACACGAGTCCCTCCACCCTACCTGATGAACTCTCTTATTCAGTCTACACAATCAGGTTCAAACGAACCATCTTCTTTGAGGGTCCAGTGGACACTTGTCTGTAACTGCCCAGCGTCCATCTTTTCTTCTCTAACGGCATCCTGACTTTCCCTCGGAGAATCGCTCCGACCTCGCTCTCCGTCCACATCATTCGGATGGAGCCGACCGCTCCCAGGTCCCACAGTGTCATTTATGAAAGGGCGGGCACATGGCGCAAGCCTGGCCGATCAGAACCTCGTCCCGTCCCTGGCCATCATGACTGGCCGCAGGACAAGCTCATGACGCAAACTGGACCAGTGGGAGTCGATCCCGTGACTTTAAAGGAGCTTTTGGGAAGGAGGAGCCTTGCAGACCTATGGATGCAGGAGCTGACGCCAACCCGATCATGCCAATGTTGCTGCCTAAATCCATGCGGGCGCATTCCCTCCTTACCAGCCAAATTCCTGGAGGTGCGGCCAGCCAACTGGAGGCTGCTGCGCTGTGCTGTGCTGCTTAGGGATTGCTTGGGCACTCCCCACCCCCTCTAGCCTCTTCGGATGCTCTCCTGATGCTCCCAGCTAGCTAAAGCGGTCTCTTTCAGGACCCACCCCAAGCTGACAGGTAGAGCCCTCACCACATGCTTAACAGGTGCCAGGCCCCCCGCACGCCCTGTCCCATCCCAAAGGATCCTACGGCAAAGGTACCAATCAGCCCTCCCACTCTACTGGGGCAGAAACTGAGGTTCACAGAGAGTAAGCCCCTTGCCTGTCCTTCACAGAGCGGAGGCTTAAACTCTATTCCAGATCCCACGCCCTCTAAAACCATGTGGGATCTGCCAGCGGGAGGCAAAAGTGGTGGCACCAGCCTTGAAAATGATAATCAGCCCACGTGGAGACTGGGAGGCGGTCGTGGGGATAAGAAGAGGGTATACCAAGTCCGGGAACTAGGCGGACAAAGGCCTGGAGGTGGGAATTCAGGGAGCCATGCGATAATTCCATTTGGCTGATGTGTGGGAGGGCAAAAGTAGGCTATGGTGTGTGCGGAGGGGTGAGATTAAAAACAATCAGACCACTTAATCTCCTCCCCGCCCCGACAATCCCTGAGAGGTTCCCCCAGCTAAGCGTGCTGGGTAGTTAAGGCAGCCCTGTGGCTTTTCTGGCTGCCGAGCTGGCACCCTGAGTAAATTTCAGGGGATAGGAGATCACGGCGCTGAGGACACAGTGTTCGAGCTATTTGTGGCCACACGAATTAATCTCTTCCATGTGCAAAGATATTTCCATAATTCTCCGGAGACTCCTATTGGTGGGGAAGGCGAATGCTTGATCAGCTTGGATGGTTCCTCCTTAGGACACTCGAGCCAAATCTGGCTATTCCTGCAGCCCGGAGATGATTGCTCGGTGGTCAGCGAAAAATCGACCCAAATTGCAACCCCAGGGCTCAACTGCAAAGAAGCAGAGTCAGCCACTTCAGAAACGGTGCCCTGGAACACGTCCCTGGGGTCCGAGTTCCAGATCTGAGTCTGTGAAACAGATTTAAAAGCCTGCAAGTAAGAATAAGAGCTCCCAGTTACTGACGCGGAACCATCCACCTGCCAGGCACTGTTTTACTCACACTCTCTCATTTAGGCCCCACAACATCCCTGTGAAGAGTTATTACCATGAGCCCCCATTTTACGGAGGAAAAAACTGAGGCCCGGAGACATTAAGTAACGCACCGGGGTTTCCAAGCGGGGAGGTGGACTGAATAAAGGCATTTGGCTCAGAGGCCATGCTTTCAGCCACCACGCCACCAGCCTATTTAATTTTTGCAGAGAAGTTTTAGGTTCACTGCAAAATTGAGAGGAAGGTACAGAGATTCCCCGATACCCCTGCCCCTACACGGGTAGAGCCTCCCCAGTCATCAACATCCTCCACCAGAGTGGCGCACTTTTTATAATCAACGAACCTGCACGGACACGCTGTAATCACCCAAAGATCGACAGTTTACCTTAGGGTTCACTCTTGGCGGTGCACGCTCCGTGGGTCTGGATAAACGTAGAATGACACGTACCCACCCCTACGGTCTCACACGGAGTAGTGTCATTGCCCTGAAGATCCCCTGCGCTCTGCCCATTCACCCCTCCCTCTTCCCTGAACCCGGCAACCAGAGATCTTCTTTCTTGTCTCCGCAGCCCTGCCTCTTCCACAAGGTCACGTAGCTGGAATCACACAGGTGTGATCGGCTTCTTTCCCTTGGTGACACGCAGGCAAGGTTCCTCCATGTTTTTTCATGGCGGGATAGCTCATTTCTCTTTAGTGCTAAATAATATGCCATGGCATCACTTGTCCATTCACCTACTCAAGGCCATCTTGGTTGCTCGAAGTGTTGGCAATTATAAATGAGGCTGCTATAAACATCCAGGTGCGGGTTTTGTGTGGACCTAAGTTTTCAGCGCCTCTGGGTAAGTATCAAGGAGCACGCGTGCTGGGTTGTATGGGGAGAGTATGTTTAGTTTTATGGAAACACCAAAGTGGCTTTCAAGCGGCTGTACCGTTTTGCCTTCTCATCAGCAACGAACGAGAGTTCTCGATGCTCCACACCCTCATCGGCATCTGGTGCTGTTCAGCCTACTTTCAAAAGCTTAACGAAACACCATTACCTCCTCTACGATGTCCACGGCCATTAAAGATCCAAGGGGTGCCTGGGCGGCTCAGTCGGTTGAGCGTCCGACTTCGGCTCAGGTCGTGATCTCACGGTTCGTGAGTTTGAGCCCCGCGTCGGGCTCTGTGCCGACGGCTCAGAACCTGGAGCCTGCTTCGGATTCTGTGTGTGTCTCTCTCTCTTTCGCTCTCTGCCCCTCCTCCACTCTCTCTCTCTCAAAAACTGAGTAAACATTTTGAAAAAATTAAAAAAAAGAGAGAAAAGATCCAATTTGCATTTTTAATTCCAGCTTGCGGTCAACCTGGGGTCAAGTCCAGGCCCAGATTTTCATCAGCTGGTTTTCTAAGGTCAGTATTGGAAAGACTTGGCCCAACTCTCAGCTCTGCGACTAACAAGTATGCAACCCCGGGCGAACCTCTCTCTCCTCTGCTCTTGGCCTCAGTTCTCTCATCTATAAAATGGACACCATGATGGCTGGTCAGCAAGATGATCAAAGACAATATACAGGACATGCCCAGTCATGGGAGGCCACTGGTCTTGCCTCCCTGGAGACACTGGACAGCGTGTGGAAACGTCTTTGGCTGTCACAACTTGGGGAGGGTGGGGGATACTCCTGGCATCTAGTGGATAGAGGCTCAGCCTCCGTCGCTCAGTCCCCACCCCCGACAGAGAATTATCTGGCCCCCAACATCAGCCGTGCAAGGCTGAGAAACCCCAGGGTAACCTCTACAGTGATTACTAGTATTTCTCAGGGTCGTGGGGAGGACGACAAGGCGTGAGATTTACATAAGGTGCCGAGCACGGTGCCTGGCACAGAAGAGACTCTTTAAGACAGTTTCCTTTCTCTCACGGTGCTTTTCTCCCATCAGGGCCAAAGTGAGAAGAGAAGAGGACAAGAGTGTTACGTGCAACTGTTTCTTAGCTCCTTGTTAACGTGGATCCGTGCCTTCTCTGCAGAATTTCTCCTAATGGACCACCTGGAAACCAAGGCACAGCCTCCTTTTTGGTCATCATCTCTCTTCCAGTTACCTTCTGGTCCATTCTGAGGCATCACCCACCTCCCCATCCTCTCCCTCTCCCCAAACCTCACAGATGCGTCACCCGGGGCCAGGGACAAGCGGGCATCGTGTGCATGAGTCTGGCCTGGGTTCTCGAGTCAAAAAAACCTGACAGTCACTGTCACTGGGGAGCAAAGCAAGTCAACCCCCCCTCTCTGAGCCTGTTTCCTCCTAAGATGGAATTCATTAAGCACAAAAATATAAAAAAAGCTCTTAGCACAGAACCCAATGAATGGCAGCTAATACTCATTTGTCTTTTGTTTGTGTTTTATTTTTATCTAAGATCGTATAATACATGCATGTAGCTTTAAAATTCACAGGGGCGCCTGGGTGGCTCAGTCGGTTAAGCGTCCGACTTCGGCTCAGGTCATGATCTCACGGTCCGTGGATTCGAGCCCCGCGTCAGGCTCTGTGCTGACAGCTCAGAGCCTGGAGCCTGTTTCAGATTCTGTGTCTCCCTCTCTCTGAAGCTCCCCTGTTCATGCTCTGTCTCTCTCTGTCTCAAAAATAAATACACGTTAAAAAAAATTAAAATTCACATAATAATACAAAATTGATGTTTAAGAGAAAAATCTCACCTCCATCCCCGTTCTCCTTAACTGTGCTTTCTGGTAATGATCCCCACATCTCTACATAATATGCTGACACGGCCATTTCTGGATGTGTCAGCTTTAGGCTTGATTTTACACTCGTTGCCCTATCCTATTTCACCCAAATCAGAAGCATATTTTCTTAGAATCACAGAATCTTAGCAGTGGGAAAGACTTGCATATTATCTAATCCTGGTATTTCCAGACTTTCACATTCCACGAACTGGTAATTTTATAAAGGACACTGGAACACCCAAATATAGGAAAGGCGCAGTCTCAAAGGACAGCCCTTTAAATAAACATCGACTGCACTTTCTGAATGAAAACCTCACCACTCGGTGCTCTTTGGCCTGGCCACTTGAACCAGTGCTCGTGAACCTCGGCTCACGTCCTGTGTCCCGGCTCAAAAAAGCAGGCATCCCTGTAACATCACCCAGGGTCTGCTTGCATGCTTCTAGGGACAGTCCCCTCACTACCACACTAAGCAACCTCCTTACCACACCAGAAGCTCTAACTAGTTGGAACTGTCCCTGGGCCCTTCGATCCCATGGTCCTGGTTCATTCCTGAGAATTCTAATTTCCTCAAAAAAGGGTCTCTTCTCCATTACACTCTCAACCCACGAACTCATTCTCCTGCTATCCTTCGCTAACCATCACTCCACGAACCTCACTGTGCTCCTCCCAGCCTCCAAAGGCGATTTCCTTCTCCAAACCTCTCCCGGCTCCTTCCCACGAGGGTCTGCAGGCCTACGGGATCCTCCCCTCCGAGAGTTCGTTTTGCCAGCCCTCCCTTCCTTCCAACTTTAAGGAGAGACTTTAAGTGACTTTATTATTATTAGTAATTTTTTTTTGTATGACTTATTTGTGATGGCAGAGCACGTCTCCAGGCCTCCCCCACCCCACGGTTCCCTGAGCCTGCTCCAAATCTTCAGGAACAATGCCTCCATTTTGCTATTTTCTCCCGTGTTTCTCTCCTTATGATAGTCTGCCCTTGCTAAAAGTAGCTGTTGGCAGCAGGATCCGCATTTAAAGTAGCCTGGGTGGGAGGGCAGGGCCAGAACACAAAGTGCTCTTGTTGGAGAGAAGAATTTGCTCGTAGTGCAGAGGCAGGGGCTCCTGACATCAGCTCAGGGCCGCTTCTGGGCCACACAACCTCCTGGAACCCCTTCCACGAAACAGTCCCCGAAAGCCCCCCTTCCCATCCGCATCCTGACCTGGCAGAGGAGGAAAGGGAGGCCCCGACACGACCGAGGCCCATTTTCCACGAGCAAATGCAACATCACCGCCCCAAGCACTAGGATTTGACGCGCCCAGCGGTGCAGCGGACGGGCATCCGAGGAGGAGCCCCCATCCTGGAGACCGTGCCCCGAGGGCACAGCCCAGGGGGCGGTGACGGATCCCCAGACTCCGGGATCCACGAGACAAGGCATCCACTTCTGTCTGTGCCGCTTACTGGCTGCCGGCGATTCTGAGCCTCAGTCTTCTCATCTACAAAATGGGGACAACTGTACTTACCGCACAGGGCTCAACTGGGGGTAAAATGAGACACGTGAGGCGCTCTCCAGAGCGTTTGGCACCTAGTAGGTACTCAATAAATGGCAGGTGTTTACCACCGTCATCCTCATTTTTGTCACAAAAACAGAGCTCGTGAAGTTTCAGAGAGGCCAAAG
This sequence comes from Panthera leo, assembly GCF_018350215.1. Classification (NCBI taxonomy): domain Eukaryota; kingdom Metazoa; phylum Chordata; class Mammalia; order Carnivora; family Felidae; genus Panthera; species Panthera leo. Next base: position 14,178,325 of record NC_056681.1, read on the forward strand.
CACTCTCGGGAATGATCGGAGACTTACGCCCTCGGCGGGCTGTCGCTGAGGGTTTTGGGCTCCCCGTCTGCCATTCATTCAAACTCCTGTCCCCGAACTCGCTCCACAGAACGACGAAGCCAAGAAGAGCGGTCTCCGAGCGAGACCACCCGGGTTCCAATCCCACCGCCTCCGCTACGGAGCTGTGCGGCCTCAGGCAAGATACTGAACTTCTATACCTCAGTCCACTCATCTGTAAAGCGAGGATATTGAAAGTAGTCACTTCCAAGAGTCACAGGAGGGAGTAAATATACGTGAACAGCCTAGAACAGCGTGCTCACCGCATCGCCACCGTGACATACGTATCATCCGTCAAGATTATTCGCAGTAACTCTAAGTGTTCTATTGCTCAAACTCTCGCTGTGTGCACTTGACTGCTTTAGCTCATTTGATCTAGCCGAGAGGTACTATCGACAGACCCATTTTACAGATGACAAAACCTAGCGCTCAAAGTTAAGTGACTTGCCCAAGGTCACGTGTTCAGTTAGAAGCCTGCGGTGAATTCAGCTCTGAAGGCGCCGCCTCCCCCCACCGCCCCACGGCAGCGGGAAATCCCAGGAGGGCTCCCATGTCATGCTATTCACCGAGCACCTGTCCGGCCGCAAAACCCTCCGCATCTCCAGCATCTGGGTAGTTCTTCCCTGATGGAGGCCGGAGGCTTAGCGCCAGCTCTGTTCCCACACTTCGCTGAATTTCAGATCATCATATGTGTTGGCGGACTCAACTTAGGACAGCCAGGCTGGGTAGGGGGCTACCTCTCTGAGGCACTTCTTGGCTATAATAAAGGAGAATGGCTTCAGTTAAAGGCAGCCCATTTCCTTGCCTAAGACACAGTGGTCCCCGTGCCCTGCTAGTCTATCCACCGCGGGCCACAGGACGCCCTGCCCTCATTTATTGGTCTCGGGTACCCTATGGCGCACACCCTCTCCCAGAATAAAAATAAAGGTCTCTGGACATGCAAAACAATTATGTACAGCAGACCATGGTAAGCTTTCCCCTACCAAGGTCTTGCAATTAAAAAAATAATAATAATAAGCTTCATGCCCGGCGTGGAGCCCAATGTGGGGCTTAAACTCATGACCCTGAGATCGAGACCTGAGCTGAGACCAAGAATTGGATGCTTAACCGACTGAGCCACCCAGGTGCCCCTATTTGTAATTTTAAAACCAGGTTCTGTATCCACATGATGCAAAAAATGAAAATTATAAAGGAGTGCAGTGAAAAAGTCTCTTTCCCATCCCACCCCCCCCCCGCCACTCTCATTAGTTTCCTTTCCAAATTTCTTTATGTAAATAGAAGCAAATACGAATGTATATTCTTATTCTCCCCACTCCTATTTTTTTTTCCCCAACAAAACGCAGCACACTGTGTTACTTCCTTTTGCATTATTTTTCTGGAGGCTTCTTACCAAATTAGTGTCTAGAGACTAGTGGCATTCTGTGTGACACCTGCATAGCATTCCTTTGTGGATAAACCACACCCTGTGGAACCAGTGCTCTCTGGGAGCATCCGGATTGTTCCGAAATGTCTGCTGTTGCAAATAATGCCAGGCTAAAGACTCGCACGTGCTACTTTGCACGTGGACAACTGTGACGGGTTCCTAGAGGTGGGATCACTAAGTTAAAGGGGGGGTGCGTTTGTAATCTGGATCGACCCTGCCAAGCCGGCCTCCGGAAGGAGCTCCAAAAGGACCATTCGGACACACGCTCGGACCAGCAGCAGATGAGGGTGTCTGTTTCCCCACAGTCTCGCCAGCAGTACGTTAGCAAACTGTGGGATCGCTGCCAGCCTCCTGGGTGTGGTTTTAATTGCATATCTCTCATTTTAAGTGAGACTGAACATCTTTTGACATATTTAAGAGTCCCTTGCATTTCTTTTTCTGTGAGTTGCCTGCTCCTACCTTGTATCTATTTTTTTCTAAGACATTATTATTGTTACTGTCTCCTGGTTAATTTCTAGGCACTCTATTTTACGTCAGGGAAACCAGCCTCTTTTCTTCTCTGGGAGACGCGCTGCAAATATGCTTTCCTAGTTTGTCATTTACCTTTTGATTTCACGGATGGTATTTTTGCCATGCTGATGTGCTTCTGCAGGGCCAGCCAGCCATCTTTCTTTCCTACTCCTTGAGTTTTGGAATGAGCCTCTGTTATGGATTGAATTATGTCCCTCAGAAAGATCTGTGGAAGTCCTAACCCCGGCACCCCAGAATGTGACCTTATTTGGAAACAGAGTCTTTTGCACATGTAATCAGTTAAGAGGAGGTCACAGTGGAGGAGGGTGGGTCCTCCGTCCCGTGCGACCGGTGTCCTTACAAGAAGACGGGCATGTGAAGACACACAGGGAGGAGGCCACATGATGACAGAGGCAGTGTTATGGCTACAAGCCAAGGAGCACCAAGGGCTGGCGACCTCCAGAAGCTGGAAAGAGGCAAACCTCAGGGGGAGCGTGGCCTTGCTAACACCTTGCTTTTTAGCGTCTCACCTCCAGAGAGAGTAAGTTTCTGTTGTTTTAGGCCACTAAGGTTACCATACGTTGTCAGAGAAGCCCTGGATTACTAATCCCACTCACCTCTGACCTTCTTGCCTCGTTCTGCTATGCCTCATTCCTGCAGGTTCTGGAAGCTCGGGGCATGAAACATCATGGAAATGTCATGCATCGGCAAGAGAGACGAGGCTTGGTTATTCCCGTGACAACTTTGAAGGGACAAAGGAGTGACATAAAAGATCCAGTGAGCGTCCTCCTGAACGATAGTGTTGAGAAACTAGGGACCACCAATGGGAAGGTGTCACCTTGATCCAAACATCATGAACTGGAGAGGAGTTCCCGCTGCAGCTGCTCAAACCTTTGTCTTTCCCACACGCTGCCACATCCATGTCCCCAACACGGGGTCCCTGTCACTTCCTCAATATTTTCTCTGAACTGACTCGGTTTTTATTTTTTTAAATATTTATTTAGAGAGAGAGCACAGGCAGGAGAGGAGCAGAGAGAGAGGGAGACACAGAATCCGAAGCAGGCTCCAGGCTCTGAGCCGACAGCACAGAGGCCGACACGGGGCCCGAACCCACGAACCGTGAGATCATGACCTGAGCCGAAGTCAGACGCTTAACTGACTGAGCCACCCAGGCGCCCCCGAACTGACTCGATTTTTAAAACTCAGACTTCAACTCATACAGCTACAAAGGAAATTTTTGAAATCACAAATATATACTGCTGCCGAAATATAGAAGGAAATAAGAAGAATAAATACGATGAACCCACAAGCAAGATGCTGTATTTTGGCCCCTCCAGAGCCTGCTGCCTGCCTGGTGATAGTCTTTTCTTCTCAGGGAGAATCAGCAAGGGTTTGGTGTTTACAACCGTCTAGCACCAACTTGAGATGTTCTGGATTGAAAAGAACTGAAAGGGAATGCAAATGAGATTTTTTTTTAATATCGCTAAGTGATTTAAGGCTACCCAATGTTCTATCAGCATAACAGTGAAAAGCCGTCACCTAGAAGGGAATTCTGTGCTCTGGGACCGACCGACCGGTTTAGTAGAGCGAAGTGTGGGTTCTGGGGAGAGACTGACTTTCTGTTAGAACACTGCTTTCACTACAGAATTGCCATGGGCTTGGGGGCACCTTCACCTCTCTGAGCTTCTGTTTCACCTTCTGTGAAAACGAGCATGTTAACTTAGATGCTAGATGTTAGGGGTCTCTGAGGAGCAAATGACACAATGTAGCCTTGTGGAACTGTTCAATAAATGCCAAGTATGACTCTTATCATGAGATAGATGAGTAGATAGATAGATAGACAGACAGACAGATATAGATACAGATATAGATCGTTTTTGCTGGTATTAATTAATTAAATTCATACTTAAATTTTCAAATTTGGAAATAATTTCAAACTTACTAGTACAAAGAACATGTGTGTATCTTTTGCCCAGATGCACCTGCTGTTTAGCATCACATCTCCTATGACGTGTCAACTACATTGTCTCTCCCCCCCACACGTACTCACTCATCAATTTTTTTTTCTGAACCATTTAAGAGTAAGTTCCATACATCATGGCCCTTTACTGTGAAATACTTCAGTGTCTACAGCCTAAGAACGGACATTCTCTTAGGTGATCACAGGACCAGTGCCAAACTCAACACCAACGCAGAATCTTACCTGATGCTCTCTCAGTATTCCAATTTGTCAACTGACTACTAACGTCCCTCCTAGCACTTTTTCCTCCCATCTAGGACTGTGTCTAGAATTCGGCACTGTAGTTAGCTGTCTCATCTCTTCAGGCACCTTTAGTGTAGAATACATCCTCGGCCTCCCTCTGCCTTTGACGACACTGGCCTTTGGAAGAATAACGTGCCTTCTGGGAAACAGAATGGTCTGCATGCTGGGTTCATCTATTGTTTCCTCCGGAAGAGATTCGGGTTACGCATTCTCGGCCGGAATGTTAACATAGGTGATGGGGTGTCCCTCTCAGGGTAAGATGTACTGGACCAGTCTTTCCCGTAACGGCTGTACCATGACGTGTGTCTTACCTGGGTCCCCCTCCGCGTTTCCAGTCCCCCGTCATTCCACCGTGGACAAGAACCCTCCCCCTTCTCCTGTTTATTTACTTATCTATTTGTTGTTAGTACACACTCACGGATGCGTCTTTTCCCATGTTTGGTTTGTGATTCACGACCTGATGCTCAGACGAAAGCCAGCTACTGTTACATGGCAAGATTTGCCGTTTATCTGAATGTAAAACAATCCTTGCCCCCTCGTAAGTTTTCGGAATGTACGGCAGAGTGTATAAAGTGAAAAACAAAAGTCGCCCTCCTTCCCCAGTCTGCTCCCCGTGGGTGACTGCAGCCAACTCTTTCTTCTCCTATCTTCCAGAGATGTTCTGCTAGTATTCACCTTGCTGCGACTCTGTGATGCAGTCAGAGGCCTCCGTGAGCTGGCTTGGGGTGTGCACCAAATCCCTCTGCACCGCCCTCCCCGGGGGTACAGGTGCCCTCGTTCTTAAACCCTGTTCTTCCCCAAACTGAACGTCGGGGAGGGTGCTAAGAGGAAAAGGAGCTAAGCTGCTTCCCTCCCCTTCTGTGCCTCAGATCCCTTATCGACAAAATCAGGCCCACGCCGTCTCGTAGAAATGAGTCCAACTGCTATGAAAAGGCTTTCAAGAGGGCTTTAAAAATGAAATGGAGTTTTATTATAATTAGAGGAAGCAGGGCAAGTCGGTAAATGGAACCAACTGTATTCGTCTGCGGCAAGTGGGAGAAAAGTCCATTCAAACTTTTTTAAGCAAATGAGAAATAATCCAATAACCCGTGGTGTTCCTGGCATCCTACAACCGAGCTTTAGGAAGAGCTGGGTCCAGATGCTCAAGTGACGTCATCAGGATTCGTGCGCCTCTGACTCGTGCCTCGGGTTTTCTCCCGGCGGCCTTGATCCCAGCGGGATGGCCACATTCTCCCAGGTTGGCCTCGCCAGAGCCGAGTTCCCGCTCGGCTCTTACTGGTGCCCGAACCACTCCTGGAGGGCGGAGGGATGGCACGCTGTGACTGTCCACATCCACACCGGGTCACGGGTCTACAGCGCGAACTGGGGAGTGAGGGGAGGGCCTGAAGGTGCAGCGGGAACCAGAAAGGAAGGGAAAGAAAGGAAAACCGGAGCCAAAAGGGCTGCCAGCCATCATCCGCCGCAGAGGACTGACCGTGGAGACGAGACAGAATAAGTCACGCACGCCTTCTGCAAACTGTAAAGTGTGCTGCACGCGTTAAGTGGTCATTCTCCAGCCCCCAGCACAGAACCCAGAACGCAGTCCTGACTAAACATCTGGGCCTGTCCCGTCTCACCTGCTGGTCTTCGAGCTCTTAGAGGGGAGGGCCCGGGTGTTTCCGTCCCCGGCTGCTGTCACAGCCGCCCCACCCCGGGGCAGTTCCTTAGTTAAAAGCCAGCCAAGGTCTGGCCACGGCTGGGTGTCCTGGCAGGGTGTGGACAGCTGGCCAGCTTCCAAGCTGGGAAGACGTGGCTGGAGGTCAACAGGGGCAGACTCTCAAGCCTTGCTCAGTAGCAGGCAGTTAGGATTAACCTTCAGATGAGAGGGGTCGGGATTGATCCAGAAAAGGAAATCTGTATTGTGCTGAGGCCACATAGGTGAGCAGACTCACCGGTCAACCACAGGCATCCGGGGGAGCTCCTGCTTCTCCCAGAGGGATGGCGGGGTCGGGCCTCTCTGGACAGCTCGCAAGGGCAGGCCCCGGCCGCGTGCAGCCGTCTAAGGAGGAGTCCTGGAGACACTGCCCCGGTTTCTGTGTTTGTGTCACCGGGGCCGGGAGAGGGGGAGACATGCCTGCTGCCACCCCCCAGAAGGGGCGGACGATGGAGTGAACTTGAGAGAGGTGGCGGGGGAAGGGGGCCAGGGTTTCGCGACTGACCCGTTCCCATCTCAAGAGGAGCCTGACTGAACTCGAGGGTTCTCAGACTCCAGGGTCCCACCAACTAGAAAATCTCAAACACAAGAAAGACCTGGGGGACCCACCATAAAGGGGCTGCTATTTTGGTCTGTCAAGTCAGGTGTTTAAAAACAACAAATGAGACATTTTACAGTCAAAAAAGAAAACATGTCAGCACCCTCAGTGGAAAGAAAATGAAAAGAACAG